>NC_080852.1:30850774-31158543 GCF_030435755.1 Ochotona princeps | reverse complement strand
GCCATTGCTGGGGATGCTTTGAAACACCTCCCATGGAGGCCTCCGGGGACCATTTACAAGGCACCAAAAGAGAGTGTAGTATCACCATTGTAAAAGCACTCCTTCCTTCTGCCCATGAGTCAGGACCGTGATTCAAACTCCAAATCAAACTGGTTTTCCTGTGCTTTGTTTTGTAAAATGTTAATAGTTTTATGTTTTTAAAAGATTTATTTATGTTTATTTGAAAGGTAGAGTTTACAGAGAGGGAGATCTTCCATCCACTGGCTCACTTCGTATATGGCCACAACAGCCAAAGCTGAGCTGATCTGCAGCTGGGAGTCAGCAGCTTCCTCTAGGATCCAACTTGGGTGCCAAGTCCCAAGGACCTGGGTCATCCTCTGCTTCTTTCCCAGGCCATAAGCAGAGAGCAGGATGGGAAATGGAGCATCCAGGACGCAAACAGACACCTGTAAGGGATGCTGGTGCCATAGGGCTGAGGATCAGGCTGTTGTACCACCGCACCAGCCCCTGTTTTACGTTTCATATTCAAGTTTCTGATCTGTTTAACAATTTTTTTCTCAAATCAGGTAAGACTTAGAGTAGGATTCTCTTATTTACTTATTTTTTATTTAACTACTTATTTATTGCCAACAGAGGTCCAGGACCATTTGTGAAAAAGCATGCCTACCTTCCGTTGAATTGCCTTTGCACCTCTCTCCATATGTGTTGGGCGGTCACTTCCTGAGTTCTCTGCTTTGTTCCGTGGATGCTTGTGCCTCTTCCACCATCCGTGCAAAGTACTGATCACTATAGCTGCGTAATGAACCTTGATGTTCGTTCCTACCCACAGTTATTTCAGGAAGCAAAACATCTTGAATTGTTTTTTTTTCATATTTATTCTAATTATTCTTATTCCTTTACCTTTTCATATACATTTGAGCGTAATCTATGTATCAAAAAAAGAGCATTCTTAGATTTTTAATAAGTGCATTAAACCTATATGTCCACCTGGGGAGAAGAGCCAGACATCGTGGTGTAGTAGGTTAAGTCGCCACCTGGGATGCCTGCGGTCCATGTCAGAGTGCCTGCTTCCTGTCCTAGATATTCCCACTGCTGTGCCAACTCTCTGCTCATGTGCACCCTGGGGAGCAACAGGTGGTGGCTCAGGTACCTGAGTCTCTGCCGCTCACATGGACACTCAGATGGAGTCTGAGATTCATGGCCTCAGTCCGGCTGAGCCCTGGCTATTGCAGAAGCTTAGGAGTTTATTCCTAGAAAATCTCCATCTCCCTCTCTGCCTTCCCCCTACCTTTCATATGTGTGTGTGTGTATATATATATGTATATATATATATAAACTTGCAAGACAAGTAACATTTTTATCGTTTCTGAGTCTAAAAACAGTCTGTCTCTCCATTTATTTATATTTCCTTTATTTCATTAGTGTTTTATGGCTTTCAGCATATAAGCCTTATACATGTTTGACTAAATTTACATAGTCCCATGTGTTTAAAATATTTGAGCATCTTCAGTGTATATAGTTCTATTTTTTATAAATTTAGCATTCTAATGTAAATGTGATCCTTCATGGTAATATTCTGCCACTTTGATATCTAGTAATTTCTTCATCATTTCCTTCCTAACCCCCTGAGTTGTTTCCAGCATCTTACTGTGAAGTTCCCCTTGCCCTTCTCTGAGTGAACATGTGGCTTGTTCCCAAGAGCCTACTGGTGTCATTGGCAACGCTGTAACTAACACCTTTGTGCATAAAACTTTATTTTTTTATTTCAAAGTTATTTTTCAGTATAAATTCCCAGAATTGGAATTTCAGAATTGAAAGCTATATGACACATTGTATGTATGTATGTATGTATGTATATATATATATACGTGTGTGTATATATGTATATGTATATATATTTAAGTTTTATTTATTTATTTCCATTTTCTTTGAAAAGAAGAAAGGCAGGGATAGGAATTCCATGTGCTGTTTCACTCCTCCACAGGCCTGGGCCATCCCAAACTCCACCTGGGGTTCCCGCGTGGGTGCGGGGATCCAAGCCCTTGACACGTCACAACTGCTTCCTTCCTGCTTCCTCCTCAGACGGAGCTGGATCACAAGTAGAGTAACTGGGACCTAATACAGGCATCCTTGACCCGGGACTCCTAAGCAGCAATTTAATTGCTGTGCCAAACACCGACTTCACATTGGGTATTTTTTAAAGGCTGTTTTATAATGTGTCTGCAAGATACACCCATTGGGGCTTGCTTGTAGCATCTGGATTCAAAGGGGCCCAAACACTTTCACTGTGCTTCCCTTGGAGACAGAGCATCCCCAGCCTAACTGAAACTCACGGTGGTCCCCTGAAATCCCACTGAACTTCCGAAATCCTGGAGAGCATTTGGGTCTTCACATGATACTTCAAAAAAGGCTCATCAAGTCCTTTGTTTGCCAGGTTTCTTGGCTTCCTCAGGGTGCACATCCCAGCAGTGTCATGTTAGCACATTCATGGGTGCCATGGTGGCAGTTTTGGGAACTCCTGTAAGTCACTACAAAAGGAGGGCTATGCAGATCAGCAGTCACTAGCCACATTGTGGCACTCTACAGTTCAGTGAATTCAAATGCAACTTCTTGAGCCAGGCCTGTGGCTGTAACAGCTGCTTCAGGACACCTGCATTCCATAGCAGAGTGCATGCAATCAAGGCCCCACCTCTCCCCTCACAGCCCCTCCCTGACCCCCCGGCCCGTGCCTCCGGGGACAGCAGGGGACAGCGCAGCATGCTGGGTCCCCGCCACCCACATGGGCCTTCAGGAAGTGCACCACCAGACGGGAGACCTCTGTTTGCTGCTCTGCTTTTCAAATTATTTTTTAAATGCACATTTAGAAATCAAAACTGACAACTGCGGTCATTGCAGCTCTCCCTTGCTCCCTCTACACTCTCAGTGGTCAGCAGACACTCGGTGGCCCGTTGGTTGCACAGCAAGGATTCAAATCTTTGCCGCAGTTACCCAGCGTTCCATGGGCTAGTGATGCTGAGACCATTCCTTTACTCCTGGGACCCAGCTGTCACCGAGAGCCATGGTTTTATAATTACCTCCTCACAGATCAATTCAGATTTGAAATGAAGTACATCCTGCTTCTGACAGAAGACTTTAAGGAGCACCCAGTCCTCGGAGGCTGACAGTAATCACCATCACAAACAGTCACGGAGGATGCGCCAGGTGCCAGGCACTCCACTGAGCACAGTGCTGCCCATCCCCCAGGATGCAGACACTATTTCACATGTGAAAGAATTAAGACTGTCTGCTGGAGACAATTCTTCTTAAAGATTTATTTCATTTTTATTGGAAAGGCAGATTTAGAGAGAGAATCTTCCATCCACTGGCTAACTCCCCAAACGGCCACAATAGGCAGAGGTGAGCCCATCCGAAATCAGGAGCCAGGAGCTTCTTCTGGATCTCCCATGCATGAGCAGGGGCCCAAATACTTGAGCCATCCTCCTCTGTTTTCACAAGCCATTATCAGAGCTGGTTCAGAAATGGAACAGCCAAGACTTGAACTGGCACTCCTATGGGATGCCTGTGCCACAGGTAGAGGCTTAGGCCCCAGTTCTTATTCCATTCAGTAGCTGGAAGGAATGTTTCCCCAGGCTGCTCAGGGTAGAGTGTTAGACTCCAAAGTTATGCCCACGGAACTGCCCCCTAATGATGTTTCTCGGAAGGGAAGTAGAGAAAGGCATTGTGAGGAGGACGTAGGCATGGAGCACACACGGAGCTCCTCAATCGTTTTGAGAAGTTTCGTGTGATGTAGGAAGGACTCTGGCCCTTCCTCTCCAATCAGATCTAGGGCAGCCTTGCAAGGAAAGAGGGGAGGAGGAGATGGTGGTGATGTGGCCTGGTGTCTCCCACTGGACACCCAGAAAGACATGATAGTTCAGTCCTAGGTTTTACCTCGTAGCGGCTGTGAGAGCTTGTTCAAGCCTCATTCTTCCCACCTGCAGGATGGGGATAACCCTGCCTAACATGGGCCTTTGCTTGAAGTCTGAATTGAAGGAGATACAGGAGCTTCCTAGTGTTGCCTCCTGACTCACAGGGCCCTTCGGGGCTGTGTGTCCCCCTGGTCTGCAGAGACATGTGGTACTCTCCCTTCATAGCCCCTTCCTGACCCCCTGGCCCAGAGCTGGCAGCCCACCCCAGGCAGCTGGAGGAGCAAACAATATGAAGTGAGTCAGAGCTTTTGGTGCCCGCCCTCCTCCTTACATCCCACCCCAGGATCCTGCTCCCATGGCCCCTGAACAGAGCAGATGATGGACACTTGCAAGTTCCACAGACTGCTCGATGCCACCATGAAGCAGCCAGCTGCAGCATCTTTGCCATTTTGTACTCTGCAGGGTGGGAGTCCCAGCACTCCCTGAGATATTGGGCTTTAAACCTGTCACAGGAAATAGTCAGGAATTAAAACAGCAACTCCCAGGCTCTGGCAGTGCAATTTGCCACCTAAATTGTTACCTTCCCTGGAACGGTACATGAACATGATGAGCAGGTTGCAGGAATTCTCAGCAGATGTGATGCCCATGGGCAACTGGTTCTGCCCTGAGAGGAATGAAGGGGAGTTGGCATCCCACACACTCTCGTGTGTGCCAGGCAGGGAGCCAGGCAGCTAGCAGGCACGGACTCTTTTATCTACACAGTCCCCTGCAAGGGAGGGACTGCCATCACATCGTGCCATTGAGCGAAGTGAAGCCTGGAATCATTTACCCAAGGCCACAAAGTGGGTAAGGACAAGAGCCACCCTTGGTCTTCAGGAACTGCCCTGCTGCCTACAGATCCAAGAGAAAATCAACCCAAGGCACATGCTGGTCAGTAGTGACTTGGCACAGGGGACTCTACCCAGTCCCCAGGTCATGCCTACTCTACTTCCTGGCCACATCCCTCACCCCTCCAGCTGCCACAGTCCTCTGCTGCTGACGGTGATACTTGCCCCCTCGCTGGTGACACTGATGACAGTTAAGGGCAAAGTAGCCACTCTGCTGTCCTGAGCCAAGGGTGGGGGCATCTGTATACATCTTCCCAGGTGGCCCTTACCCACAGACTGACCACATGGGTATACAAAGTCACGATGAACTCACCAGCACATCTGAACCAACCTGATCTCTGGCTCCCAGCAGTTTAGGGTACAAGCAACCATGCCCCCATTGGTTCTTCACTCACCTCTCCACCCAGGAGGTCTGTTAAAGGGCTGAGCTTGTTCCCCACACCCCAAAATTCACAGGCAGAATTACTACCCCCCTAGGACCTCAAAATGTGACAGTGCCTAGAGACAGGACCTTGAAGGAGATAACTTAGGTGAAAGAAAATCATAGGTAGGTTCTAATCCAGTAAGATTGGTGCTTCCATAAGGGGAGATTGCAACACAGACAGCCACGGAGGGAAAACCGTGGAAAGACATGGGGACAAGAGAGGCAGCCAAAGAGAAAGCGACCCCAGCAGCTTCCTGGCCTTGGCCTTGGAGCTGCAGTGACTGAGGAGATGGATCCCAGGTGCTTAGGCTGCTCAGTCATCCCAGAAAAGAAATCCAAAACCCTGCACAGACCTCCCTCCCATCACCCTGCCGCCAGCCCTGCCTCTCGGGCGGCCCTAGGGAGGTTTGTTCACCAGAGTGGATTCGCCTCCTCATCTTACCATTTTTATACCAAAAATGGGAGCCATTCTCATGTTCAGGGTGACTTCCTGCAGCCTCCAGCCAGACAAGGGATGCACAGCCTCTTCTAGCACCACAGTTTCATGACCATAATCAAAGCCACCAGCAGCAGCAGAACGCCCCAATCCAGATCCAAGAGGTTTTATTTTTGCTTTGCATGGTGATGCAAGCACAGGTCCTCCCCATGCTAGAGCAAGGTAATGGCCCCACTTATTGTTCTGTTTCTCCCTCTAGAATCAGTTGGGGAATCTATGGAATGTTAGTTTAAAAAAAAGCTACTTGGCAGAAAGTCACTATTCTCACACATGGACAATAACATGAATATCATCTCCCGCACATGCAGAGCTATCCTGAACGCCTAAGGGACTCCCGAGAGAGCCAAAGCCACACTGAACCCCGAGAAGGGAGTCACCGCTAATTTCGTTCCCCAGGTCACACAGAAATAGAAGGAGGAAGCTTGGGGAGAGAGAGGCCAGTCTGCTCGCTCGCCTCCCAGGACTGGTGTACACTTTACATTTCCCAAAGGCCGTAATTATTTCCTGGAGAAGAAATTCAAATGACCCAGATAGTTAATTCAGTGAGATTGGCCCAAAAAGTATTTACCTAAAAGGCAGTTTTGTCGAAAAGAACATCACAACATAGTCGGGGCTTGCTCTTGTTGCCTGAGACGCAGGTGCCAGATCCGAAGCTGATGTCTCATCTAATTAGAGGGGCCGGGGGATTGGGAGCTGGAGGGCAGAGAGAACGAGGGAGAGGGAGGAGAAAAAGAAGGGAGAGAGGAAGAGATATGACAAATACATAACATATAGACGAGAGAGAGAGAGATGCTATTTTCTTGAGTCACCAGTGCATGGAGCAGATGGGGGTTGTCCATAGCCCCCTTCTCCTCTGGACTCCCCTCTGTATGCAAAGGATCAGCAGAAAAGCCGGTATTTAGCTGCTTCCAACTCCCTTCCTGAACAGCTACAACCAATTCTCCTTCCTCCAAGACCCCAGGCTCCCCTGCCTCCATGACTGAACCTTCATCCCACCAGTGGTCCCCATCCACTGTCCCTAATCCATTAGCCCTTAGGGCAAGAAACTCAGCTTGATCACAAGGGAAGTCACAGGTGAATTAGTGCACAGCCACAGCGCCTGGCTGCTCAGCACCACACTTAGGGCTAGACGTGAGCTGAGTACATCACTGGACAAGAAAGAGAATGGAGTGGAGTATGCTCTATAAAAGCGAGATTACTGCAGCGTAGGGCATCAGTCGGATATAATAAGAGCTAATAGTCACTAGCAGTTACAACAGGCCAGCCTCTGTGCCCAACTCATTGTTAAAAAATTATTTCATCTAATCCATACCAAAAACCCAATAAGTGTAATTATTACCTCTAGTTTATAGATAAGGAAACTGGGAAAGGAGCCAGGATTTGGACCCAGCTCTTAATCACAATGCCCTTAAGAAGCCATGCCCTTAATTACCATATGACAAAGATGCCAGTGTAGTGAGGTCCCTTTGTCTACTCACTCAGCCCCGCCTCAGCAGAGACCCATCCCAGCTGGCCTTCAACCCTGAACTCACTCCAGACCTCCAAGTCAGCCCAAGAGGAGTTCTATGGCCAGGGAAGTGGGTGTGCTTACGGACAGTGGGCTGCCTGCCCTGTGTGTGACCGGGATGTGGGTTTCATTGCTGGGGAAGGGGATTTAGCGACATAAGAACCCTGGCCTGCCCCCCTCCCACCCTCTGAACCTGGCAGTCTTTTGTGATTGGGTGAGGTTGTAAAAAGCTACTGAAAAGCACCTGCTCTCTCTCGGGCCTTACAATGAAGGACTAGCTGGAGTTTTCTGGCTCTTGGCTTGAGCCTGGCCCTGTGGGCATCTGAGGAGTGAAAGCAGTAGATAGAAGATGCCTCTCTGGCCCTGCCTTTCAAATAAGCAAATAAAACCTAAAACACACATATGTGCATTCTACTGCCTCATTGTTTGAGGCACTCTATTTCTTTTTTTTTTTTTTAAGGATTTATGTATTTATTTTATTGGAAAGTCAGATATACAAAGAGGAAGGGAGAGAGAAAGATCTTACGCCTGATGATTGACTCCCCAAATGGCTGCCATGAAGAGCTGAGCCGATTCAAAACCAGAAGCCCGTAGCTTCTTCTGGGTCTCCCACAAGGATGCAGGGTCCCAAGGCTTTGGGCCGTCCTCCACTGCTTTCTCCGGCCACACGCAGGGAGCTGGCTAGGAAGTGGAGCAGCCAGGATTAGAACTGCTGCCTATGTGGGATCCTGGCACTTGCAAGGCGAGGACT
The DNA here is from genome assembly GCF_030435755.1 of Ochotona princeps. Lineage (NCBI taxonomy): Eukaryota > Metazoa > Chordata > Mammalia > Lagomorpha > Ochotonidae > Ochotona > Ochotona princeps. Next base: position 31,150,570 of record NC_080852.1, on the reverse strand, counting down.
TTAGCTGCTAGGCTACCATGCTGGGCCCAGGACTCTATTTCTTTGCCAACAAAAGTTCACATGAATATCCAGTTAAGTACCTGTGACACGATTGGTAGTCACATAAGAATTGAGTGTGAGTAGAAATATTTCGTTTTGTAGACTTTAGAGTCTATTTCTGTAGTATTTAGAGGGTCCTGCTTCCCTGGGCTGGCATCTTTACATATCCAGGAAGAGAACTGAGTCTGTCAGCATCTTGCACAAGCTGAACGAGTGTCGTCCCTTCTATGGGACCTTCAGAATTGGGGCTGAGACCCGCATAGGATGGAAGGTCAAAGCTCTCTGTGATGACTGGGTGTGCAGTTCACCTCATCCAGTCTCAGTGTTCTCCTCTGCAAAGGAGAGTTCCATACTGGGGCTGATTGACAAGTGCAAACATTTTGTGGATGTTTGCTTTCTTGGTTCAAAGTCCGAGGCCAGTGCCATGGCGCAGTGCTTTGAGCCACTGCCTGTGACACTGGCTTCCCAGATGAGAGAATCCAGTAGAGCTCTGGCCGCCCTACCTCTGATCCAGCTCCTTGCTAATGTGCTTGGGAAAACTACAGCAAAGGTCCAAATATCCAGGCCTCTTGCCTGATGGAGTGCCTGGATTTTAGCTTCAGCCGTAGCTTCGGATGCCATTTAGGGAGTGAGCCAACAACTGGAAGATCTCTTTCTCCATCTCTCCCCTTCTCTGTCACTCTGCCTTTCAAATAAATAAAATAATTTTTTCAAAAATAACAACCAAAAAGATGGGACTGAAGCTATGGATGGCAGGGGAAATCAGGTAAAGGGGGAGCCTGGGGCCATTTGAGGCCTTGGGAGATGGACTGCTACTGGGGGGAAAGTCCATGGCCAAAACAAAAATGCTTGCATGGTCTGCTCCAGATTCCCAGAGTTCATCCTGCCACGGGGAGGGAGACTAGAGCCTGGACCTCGCCACACAGCCAAGCATTAAAAACATGCCTTGGGGGCTCAACAAGATCCCCCCCCCCCAGTTTCCTGTGCGTTGTTCCAGTCTTCCCAGTGAGAACATAAGCTCCTTGTCTCACATAGGGTGTCTCTGTGCACCCCGCAGACCCAAGCCCAGAGCAGACCCTGGGTAAATATTTACAGATTGTCTGCCCAGATTGAGGAAGCCTGACCCTGGCCAGCTGCAACACAGACCTCCTGCCACCGCTTGGCCTGAGGCCCTTTGGACCTCCACAGCACCCTCTGCGAGTGGATGGAGGGTTCCTCTCCTCAGGGACCTGAAGGGGACAGAAAGCCAAGATGAAGGATTGTGGAAGGCTGCAAATGCCACAGCCAGATATTCCACATGAAAGTCACTGGGTTGGAGTGTTCTGGTTGCATGTTGGCGGGGGCCAGGTGAAAGCTGGCTTTCCTGGCTGGCCAGGGCCAGTGTCACCCGGGCCTATACAGTGAGGGCCAGAAGAGAACGAACAGATTTGGAGGGCAGTAAGTCACCACAGAGCCCTGCAGCCTGCGGGGACGCGGCGCCCTGGCACGCCTGGCCACCCAGCAACTCCAGCAAGGAGACAACTTCCTTTTGTGGTCTGAGCCTGGCAGGCCGCCAGGACTTCAACAAGAGCCTTGTGATGTGCACTTTTGAAATGTGTTGGTGGCACAGAATGGCATGTCTAACTCGTGTTTAATGCCCGTCAGCGTTTACGTCTCTTTCCCACACCCACAGATACAGACGGGCTGCCTGTTGGGAGCTGGGGGGGTGGGCATGCCTGCCCATGCACGCGGCCAGAGCTTATAGGACTCTCCTCTGACCCTAGACCCAGCTACTGTGAGGGCCCAGGATGTGACTGTCTTGGAGGATGATAAGGAGAGAAGGAAGGGAATCTTGATGACGCATTAACATTATCCATGTTCTTCACAAGACTTCTGCAGGGTATTATAAGCCCTGTCTCACACGTGGAGCAGCCGAAGCTCCAAGAGGTCAACTCTTGGGCTCAAGGTAGCACGACTGGAACATGGTGCAGCAGGGACTCCACCCAGCTTTCCAATACCACCTTCCTTGTAAGACTTACGTTCCACCTTTATTTTGCCTTCAACACTTCCTGGATGACCATCAGCAATCAGCATCTGAGAGAGGCCAAAGGAGGCCGGGGTCAGCTCACTCCACACTCACCAGCCCAATGCAGCTTGTGAATTCTCAAAGCACCTGCCAGAGCAAGGCAGTGGCTGTACTTGTTCCTTTTCCTTCTGTTCTCTTCTTTTCCTGTCCTGTTAGTTCAGGCAGCTCCTGTCCAGCAGGCCTGGTGGAGACACATCTGGGCTCTAACAGGTTCACTTGGGTGATCTCTAACAAAGCCAGACCAGAACTGCCACCCCAATCGCCAACAATGAGCAACCCATCACATAGATATTTCTTTCTACCTATCGTGGGACCACAGCCCTTAGCATTCACTTCTCTCATGGGAGTGCTCCAGCCACAACCGCCCCTGTCTTGGGCTGGGTCCTCACAATGGATTAGCATCCAAGGGTACAGTTTACCTGGCAAGAGATCCCAGGAAGGCCTCATAGTGCAGTGGAGGAAATGAGAGAGGGGAGGGGAGGACGATGATAGGGACGATGTTCATGAGCACGTCACTTATGTGGGCAACAGTGGCTCATTTCCAAGATGGTTCTCGGGTAACCTGTGCAGAATGTGCCTTAGCTGTACCAAGGGCACAGGACAAGGACACTGGAGCATCATTCCTCTGGTCACCCATCTGGGACTACACCTCCACAGGTCAAACACGCAGTATTCTAAGGCCCCTGGTAGAGAGGCCTGTGCTTGGACTCAGACCCTGTTCGCACCAATGGGAAGGTGGAACCAGTGAATTATGGTTGGGCTGCCACGCTGGACATCAGGAATACAGGACAAGTCTCTTGCCCTCTGCGCCCTCTCTTCTCATTGGCTTAATCTGAGAGATGCTTATAGCAAGGGTTCTAAGCGACCATGTCTATCTGCATGCAGGGAAGAGGGAATCAGAGTAATTGAGGAAAGAAGAACAGGGCGGACCCCCTGAGGAGCCTTTCTGTGCTGGGTCCATCTGCTAGTGCATCAGTGGCCACCAGCCAAGCTGAAGGACTGCAGCCTGAGCCTGCAACCCTTGGGGCACTGGCACACTCCTCCTGGGATTCACCTGTTGGAAGCAGGAAGGGTCAAAAAGCATAATCAAATCTGACTCTTTATGTAGGCACAGGATGGAACTGGCACTTAGGAAGGATAGGTCCCGCACAGCTTGCAGTGGGCGCTGCACCCCACTCTCTCTGCATGTCTAATCATGCTGCCTTCTTCTCCTCCCATGGCTGGTCCTCCTCCCTCCTGCTTCTGTGTCCCTCTGGGCTTCCCCTGCATGTGCCTGCAAGCCTCCCATGTCTCCATCTGTTCTCTGTCTCCGCCCCCTCCCCATCACCTGTCCTCCTTGTTTTATTCCTTTCTGGACCACACCATCTCTCAGGTACCTTGGCCAGGGGGTTCCTGTCTCACTCCTTGCTCTTCACCTCTTTCTCCGCACTCATGGGCTTCCAAAGACTCCTTCCCCACCCTCACCCGCCCCATTCAGAGACTTGTGTTCACCTCCTCCATGCAGGTTGGAGTTCCCCGCTGAAGAAGCTGCAAACATCATTAGTGGAAGGGAACAAGAGCCCATGTGCCCCCATGGCACGCTGCCTGCGTAGGCCGCAGATGGAGGCCTGGCTGGCTCGGGTGTCAGGCACCAGCAGCTCTCATTCTACCGCCCCCTTTTAGCCACGATCAACATTTCAAAAGAGGACTGCACAAGGCCTACAGAAGGCGGCTCTGATTCACCCACGGGTTGCCGCCTGCCGCTGGGAGGCAAGTGCATGCGTCTCTGAGTGAGCTATTTTTACAAGCTCTCCCCCTCGTTTCCAGTTTCCATTTCAGCCTGAGCGAGCGCTGAATTAGGTTCTTTCTTCGTGTTGCAGGCTCCCTCTCTCTCTCTCTCTCTTTCTGTGTTATTATATAAAACCATTTCAGCCCTGAAGGAGTTGGCATCTGACATCCACTGCCTCTGAATCCCCAGAACAGAGAAGGGAAGGGATAAATAGAAGGGAGGGAAAGAAGTGTTCTGTTTCCGCCTCAGCAACATGAATCGTCAGAGAGTTAAATAGCAACAAAGTATTTGGTGTTAATCTTTAATATTCCCAGGAACTTGTCACCTCCTTCCTCAATCCCAGAGCTGCCTTCTGCAAGTGACTCCCGCGCCTCTCACAAGATATCACACCTTCCATTATGCTAAGAGAAAAAGAAAGACCCACCGGAGGGGAGTTCTAAGTGATTACGCTGTCCAAAAAAAAAGAGAGAGAAAATAGGGAGAGAATGTTATTTTACCAGAAAAGACTGAAAAGGGGGGAGCTCTGGTTTCCTTCCAGCAGTCCTTGTGGTGTTGACAAAGCCCGCCCGAGCTCTCTGTGTAGGATGTGAGCACTCCAGGGTCAGGGAATGGCATCTGGCATGGTGATGGCATTCAAAAGTGGGCAAAGGAAAGAGGCTGGGTGCCCACTGCCCTGTCTGAGGATTGCTTCCCCTCTCAGCACATGCAAGTCCTAGGATGACCCAGGCACTGCCCATCAGGGCAAACTCTCTGGAGGAAGTGACCAGCTCTAAGACACTGTGTGGCTGCTGACCATTTGAAAGGGCCTGAGCTAGCAAAGAATAAATAGTGATCATAATCGATTATAAACCGTTATGCAGAATGAATAAGCAAAAATCCACTCCGATCTAAGTAGATAGTGGAAGTAAACAAGTAAATTTATAAATGGCAAAAAAGGAGTTTTTCCTTACAGAGTTTGCAATTCATAAATGTGCAAGGAATAGGGGGAATAGAAAAGTCACCATTTGGCAACCACTAGATCAGCAATGGATGTGGTTGACAACCCAGAGCTAATGTTAAAATTAGCAAACTCCTGAGCGCTGAGACCAAGATCTTGGTAGATTTTGAAGCATCTCCCTACAAAGAGAGAGGTAGAAGATTTGTAGTGCAGATACATAACAGACACCACTGAATCAAGCTGACAAAGTTAACCTCACACGATAAGACATGCTCATATCATGTCTTATAAGACTATATTAGGAAACATTCTACAAAGTGACTGGCTGGCACTCTTTCAAAGCACCAGAGTTAAGAAAAGGTGCATTTTATAAAATACCTTCCCCAAAGGATAGGCAGCTTGGGAGACATGGTAACAGAAAAGCAAGATGGGATCCTGCATGATTAACTTTGGGGGCAGATTGAGGAAATTGAGAAAACATAAAAATGTCCATAGATTGATTAATAGAGCTGTAAAGATGTGTTGTTATCATTGCATTCTGGCCACCTAAGACATTAACACACAAGGAAATTGAGCAAACCATACACAAAACTCTATATCATTTTAACTGTTTCATAAATCTGAAATTTTTTTAAAGATTTATTTTATGAAATTATTTTTAAATAATAAGCAAAGAGCCCCATCTTGTATGATCAAGGGAAACCTTTTTTTAAAATTTATTTCTAATCCCACAAAACGGCAAGCCTCTCCAGGAACAGCCTGGATCCGTTTAGGGTTCCTGCGATGCTGGGCATGAAGGATTCTAACTCGTCAGCCACCTCCACACACTCTTCTTTTCCAAGGGAAACTGTTGCTTGGAGGTACAAAGTGAGTCTGTGGGAAAATTCTGAACTTAAAACTCCTCCTTGAACACCACCAAGCCTTTTATGATGACAAACAGCCCCACAAAGGCAGCAGGGCAGGCAGACTGCAAAACCAGGCACCCTTCTCCACTCCACTTCTGCCAGCCTCGCTCCTTTTCAAGGTCACCTTTCCACACTCTCCCTCTGCCTTTTGAATCTGTCCTGCCGATCCAGGCAGGAGCAAATCTGTACTGGTGTTTCAAGCCTAGGCAATAAGCCTTGCATGCTTCTACAAATCCCCACTAGACTGTTCACTCACTAGTCAAAGAAACCTGAGCTGATTGCTGGAAGATGAGCAGTCACATAGCACTTGGGGAACTCAGCAACCAGACAACTAGAAAGCCTATGATGCAATACTTGGTGAGTAGACTCGCCAACTGACCACAGATTCATGAGTGAGCCCAGCGAAGACCAAAAGAACCACCCAGCTGGGCCCATCCCAAATTGTGGACTCCAAGCACCATGAACTAAATAAATGGCTTTTTAGCAGCCAAGTCTTAGGCACTGTTTGTTGCATAACAATAAATAAGTGGCACAAGGAACAGGGCTCCTGCAACTGTATGCCCTGTAGCTCTGGATAAGGCACCAATAACGATTACCCTTAAATAGGTAATAGAAAGACACAGATCCCTGAGTTTTAAAAGACAAGAGGGGGTAACTATTCTATCAGTTAAAATACTGACTAGTAGGACTGTGTCCCACATCTTAGGAGCTGATTCAATTCCCACCTTCAGCTGCTGATCCAGCTTCCCACCAGTGTAGACACTGGCTGACAGAACATGATGACTCAAGCAGTTGGCTTCTTGCCACCCACATGGGAGAAACCTGGATTGAGTCCCAGTCTCTGCCTCAGCCCCAGCCCATAGCCAGCTCTGGCCATTGTAGACATTTGAAGAATGAATCAATAGATAGAGTTTTTATCTCATCCTCTCTCTCTCTCTCTCTCTCTTTCTCTCTCTCTCTCTCTCTCTATTTCTCTTTCTTCCCTTCTTCCTCTCTTTCTCCTTCCCTCCTTTTCAAATAAATAATATATAAAATAATAATAATAAAGTGACAAGATACAATCAAAATCATACCACAGGAAGCCTCTGCTTGTTAGTGAGATTATTTTGATGTCTGCCCTCCCAAATGAAAGGAAAACCTTGTAGTGGACAAGGAAGCAAACATAAGCAAGGGCAACCAGATAGCTCCCCGGGAGAAGAATCTCAGCTCATCGGGAACTGCTGCATGAAAGGGAGGAAGAAGGGGCTGCACCCTCTCCCTGCACAAACCCCGTCTCCACCTTTGCCCCCGGAGGATGGACAGCAGCCTTCTGAGATCCAGGTTACAAGGCAAAATGCCTCACTGGACTGCATGAAGTCAGAGGTTGGCCAGTCAAGGGTAACCCACCAGATCATCCCAAATGACTGTCAGAGAGAACAGGCCAGCAGGGAACATGGTTAGCTCCAGGGTTAGCGAGGCTGAGGCACAAGGGCAGGGGACATAGACTCAGCAGCCACCAGCCTAAGCTGGAGACGCCTTCCAGAGAGAGAAGCCAGATGGGGGAACAAGAAGAACAACTCTCCCAGGAGAAGGGATTGCAAAGAAACTGCCAGGGTATCTCCCAGCCTGCATTGCTTTGCTCAGGCTGAAGGTTCCCAAAGAGTCTGTTCTCAGGTTCTGAGGCTCATCTGAGGCAAAGCCCAAGGACCAGTGAGCACAGTGCAAAGGGTGATTGTGGGATTGGAGTACAGAGTCCTAGGAGGGCACACATCCTCCTCAAATGAAAGGCTCAGGCACAGCATCCAAGCCAAGCTGGAGACTGCCTCTGTGCTGCCTCCCTAGTCAGACTCCCGCACTGATCCCTGATGAGCCATCTCATCCTTCCCTGTCTGACAACAAGGTGGCAGCTTGCCCCACAGGCAGGAGGGCCCTGCTTTTTCCTGGAATTGGATGTTATCTGGCCACTGAGCTGAGAGCCACTCAATCCAACTTACCCAAATCATAAAAAAAAAAAAAAAAAGAATGCTCCCCTCATTGGCAGAAGTGGAGTGCAGAATGATGCCTAGTTTTTCAGTCTACCTGCCACGCTGCCTCAGTATTAGAACTGAGAACTCAGGGCTGGCACAGCAGGTTAAGTCACTGCTTGTAACACTGGGATCCCCAAAGATTGCACATTCGAGTCCAAGATGCTCCACTTCTAATGCACCTCCCTGCTAACAGACCTGGGAAAGTAATAAAGGATGGCTCACATGCATGGGTTCCCGCCAGCCGCCTGGATGACCTGGATGGAGTTCCACGTTCCTGGTTTCAGCCTGGCCCAACCCCTGATGTTGCCAGCATTTGGGGAATGAACCAGAGGATGGAAAATCTGTCACTCTTGCTCTCTCTGTTACTCTGCCTTAGAAATAAAGAAGTAAATCTTAAAAAAATAAATCTGAGGACTTATTTACTCCCATTTTTCACAGGGAGGAAGAATAGGCAGAAGAAGGAAGGAACAAAACAAAAGAAATACAATAGTCAATTCAAGGAGACTGATAAGTTCATGAGGAAAAGTAGAATTCAAAGTAAATTTATTTGTGTGCCAAAAAAAACCCCTTTGAAATTAGTGGCTAGTTTTTTTTCACAATACTTGCTGAAGATTTCTCATCTTTCTTACTGGTAGGCGAGCAACAGACCACACAGGAAGATGAATCCTTCCTGGGCCCATCACAGGGGAGGAATCACTCACCCACACCCCTCACCTGGGAGCCCTCCCCCCCCCCCCGACTTCAGGCCAGCCTCCATCATGCCACCAGCCATGCTCCCCAGAACGCACTTGGCTGAAGACTAAACTTGGGTTCGTTCCAGGGCAGTTCAGCTCTTTTCTGTTTTTCCCTTCCACACAGAAAGCAGCTATTAATAAACAGCAGGGCTCCGCCACACACACACACACACACACACACACACACACACACACACACACGCCTTGTTCATTCCCATGATTAACCCTGAAGAAGCCAATAAAGGATAATCCTGGGATGAATTTATTTTATAATGGTCTTCCCCTCCCAAACCAAAATGATCCTTTTGCTGCTGGGAGTGGTTATGTGTTGAGGGGGTGGAAGGCTGGAGCATTGAGGACTGCAGTCCCTGGGAGACCCATCTGCCTTTGGAGATTGCCAGTGGATGGGTGGGCGTGGGGGTTGCCGGGGCTGAGCCCTGGCAGAAGGAGAAGATGTTCAGGCCAAATTGCATGTGGACCAAGCATCATCATCATCATCATCATCATCATACTTTGGAGCAGAGCCTCCTGTGCTGGCTACAGGCCTCATGAGGGCATGGGCTGAGCTGCCAGCTGCACCTCCCACACAAGACCACATCACAAACACCCATTGGTTCAGAAACACCCAGGCAGTAGCCTCTTGCACCTGAAATCCACTTGTGGCCGTCGTTCACAGGGAGACAGGACTTCCTCAAAACCACCATTTGTAACAGGAGTCCTCTGAGGAGCAGAGAAGCATCCACCAGGGCTGTGGCACAGGAGCAGACCCAAGAAGCAGGCCCTGAGGCAGGGAGTCAAGTGCAAGCAGTTTCAGCAACAACGGGAGAGTGAGGAAGTTAGGGAAGAAAGGGAAGACAGCCAACAACGGGTGCACTGTGCACCCCGACCACCGTGGGTCCTGGAGCTCAGCCTCCTGGGAAAAGTGGAGAGCTGCGTGGAGCGCAGACTCTGTATTTATTCTCATATTAGCCTGGGCACTTTTATAGCAGTTCCCACAGTCTTTGGCTGAGAGTAAGCACAGTGGTGGAGGTAGCAGCATTGGGGAGCAGAGTTCAGTCCTTCACATGGAGGGGGCTTCAACCAGAGAGCCTGAAAGTCAGGCGAGCATACCCCCGGGGAGTGATGCGCAGGGGTCTGAGCATGGACTCCCCAGCGTCTACCAGAGGTCCCGCTAGGATCTAAGTTGCTTCCTCTAGCAAGATTGGGTCTAGGTGCTGCACTGTTGGGAGGTAGGGCTAAAAGGAGGTATTTGTGATCTAAGGGTGGGGGTGGGGGTGGGGCAGGGGGCTCTTCCCAGACAAATGAATGGATGGCTGAGCAGATGCTGGGTGAGGTATGTGTTCCTTGCCACCCATGTGGAGACCTCGATGGAATTCCATGTTCCTGGTTTTGGCTTGGCCCGACTCTGGCTGTGCTAGGCATCTGGGAAGGGAATCAGCAGATGGAAGATCTCTGTCTTCCTAACAACACGAAAATTAAATCTAAAGTTAATTTTTAAATGTTCTAAAAATAATTTGAAAATATTTTTATAGAAAATGTAAGATGTCATGAATAATGTTTGCATTAATTGCATGATAAAGTGACATTTTGCATATATTAGGTTAAATTAAATTCCTCTTCATTTTACTTAATTTTAAAGCCATAACTCAGAACATAAATTTGTATATATTTATAGGTATAAGTATATATATATGTGTGTGTGTGTGTGTGTGTTGCATTGCATGACATTTTGATTGGCTAGCATTACTCTAGGAGTTTCTCAAAGAATTCTTAGTTTCTTCATCATACTTGGTAAGCTGACTCCTCCTTCGATCTTTCTCACATTACTAAATGGCCCCGGATATGTGTGTGTGCACACACTCACAGTTACATAGCCCCAAGTCAGCTTCTTAATGCCATATTTCTGTATTAGAAAGAACTGCAAGAATGCAGACATTCGAAGAAAGAACATGCAAGATAAAGACCAAACCACACACAAAAAGAAAAGAACCCATAAAATGAAGCAAAGAAAATGGAAAAAAACAAAGAAAAATTTCAAACTCTGCAATTAGTATTCTCATATATATATATATATATGTGTGTGTGTGTGTAATATCCATGAAATCACAAAACACTATGGAGAAAGGATAAACAATGAATAGAGCTCATGGGAATAACAAAATTGATAGCCAACACTGTTAGTTCAGGAGAAATGGTCGGAAGAACGTAAAACAAGAAGTTAAAGAAACAAATAGTAAAATATCAAGGGGAGGAAAATTAAGCAGTCAGCAGCACTGTGTAAACTTTTTTTTTTTTTACGGTGACTCATTGTAATAAATGTCTCTCCTATTGCATTGTAACCCAGCGCACATCGAGTCCTGCACGTAATCCTAATACTTGTTACGTGATCTGCTGTATGAGTCAGGGTACTTCAGGAAAACAGAATCGATGGAACACAGATTTGTACGAGGGTTCCTATTACGGGCACCAGTTCGCATTCATACGAGGGTGCCTATTATGGGACCCAGCTCACACAGTGACAGGGACTAGGAAGTCCCATGACCTGAGATCTGAAAAAAAAGAAAAGCCAGCTGTGTCAGCCTTCCCAGGCCAAAGTGTCAAGATTCAAAGGAACCAGTGGGACAGCTCCCAGTCCAAACCCCTCAGCCTGAAGACTGGAGGGATGAGGAACGCAGGACTTGGAGTCCAGAGGCCCACAAAGCAGAGGCTTCCACGTCAGAACAAGACTTAGGGCCCAGCTCAAGCAGAGAGGCTGGGAATTCACCTATCCTCCACGTTTCACTCTCTTGAGACCCTCAAAAGACAGGATAGTGCCTGCTGCATGGGTAAGGGCAGATCTCCTTTTATTCAGTTTAATGATTCAAATACCAACACCTTCCAGAAACATTCATACAGATACACTCAGAGATAGTGTTTTACCACCTATTGAGCAACCTTTAACTCATTCAAATGGCTACCAAAAAAAAAAAAAAAAGCAAGCAAAGAAAAGTTAACCATCATCTACAAGGACAAAATATGCACCAATTTTATTCTGTTTAAAATTTTAAGAAAGCTCATTACAACCTGCTAAATGGCTCTTTTTTATCATTTGATAAAACACAAACTATAGTGTGAATCACTGTGGTCTAAAAGATGCAACTGCTTAATATTTGGAAGGAAATAAAAAAGAGCATAACTTACTAAGAAGAGTCAGCAACAGTCCCAGGAAAACAGATCTGACTGTACCTTTTCTAGGAAGAAGTCAGTGCAGATGGGCAGAGAAAGACAGGGGGACATCCGGGAGGTCGCGAGCAAGGGGAGAGAGGCTATTTGATGTTCTCCACAACAAGTGTTGAAAGAAGATTGGTAGACTTGCAAAAAAGTCTTGCCTGCAGATTGGGAAATAAAGAAATACCTTGCACACATTAAAAACTAAGCAAAGAAATAAAACACAAAAAGGAAAAAGTGAAACACTCTTCCAAAGAGCAGAATGACACCACACTACCTGACTCAATCATGAACGGCATTGTGGAACAGGGGTTTAATTCAGTCCCTAGGATACCTTGCAGTCCATGTGGGACCGGCTGGGTTCACTTCCAAGCTCCAGCTCCCGACTCCAGCTTCCTGGTAGTGCAGATCCTGGGAAGCAGCAGTGATATCTAGAGAAATTGGGTCCCTGCCAATTTGGGTCCCCCCCACACATGGGGGACCTGGATTGAGTTTCTGGATTCTGGCTTTGGCCCCAGCCCATCTCTAGAATCAGCAGACAGAAGTGATCTCTCTCTGCCCACCCCCATCTCTTCCTCCCTCTAAAATAAATGTATTTTTTAGAATGTGAGCAGTATTTTCAATCTTAATAATAGAAACCTAGAGGTTATTGACCAATAGTTATGATGTGGCTATACTGAAATGACTGAGCGGGACAATGGAAGTAGCAGTCAGATTAATACATTAAGAAACAGCATTTAATAATAATACTGTGTGTATTATTAAGGAGAAGGCAAGCAGCAGGGGATTAGAATTGTCTTGGGTGTTTTAGAGCAAGGCAGGGACAGCATTGGAGGGAAACTTTAAGCCTTTATCGTCTTGTTTCATTTTTCCCCAGTCTATTGGAGTTTTTTTCAACATGTAGAGTTTACCCTGAGAGAAAATTTTATTTCTTTATGAAGAAGAGCTATGGAAAAACAGGAAATATTTTTGTTGGATTTCTTCAAACTATTGGTTTAACAGCAATGAATAAATAAACACATCTTTTTTTGTGTAAAAGTTCTTATTACTGGAATAGTATCAGTTTCTCCTTACCCCTCCATATAGACATTGAGCAGATCCTAAAAACTGTTGAACTTCAAGGCTGTTACTAGGGTTCTGCTTCAGCAAGTAAAGGCTACTTGTATCTGGAGAGAGGGGACTACAAGGTAGAACAAGAATCCAGAAGAACTGTGGTATCTCATAGACAAGGGTGGGGCTGGACTTTCCGCTGTCCCCCAACTCCTGTCCTTGCCCAGCTCTCCCTGGTGCACCTTAGAGTGTCTTTTTCTTATGTATCTTATGGTAGTCTTGGGCCCAGGGGGGTCTTGGAGAGCACGCACTTGGGTGGGAGCTGTAGAGAAGGCTCATCACTCATGCTAGAACGTTCTATGTCCCTGCGAGGGGTTGGGAGGGGAGTGACCACCTGGCTAGGCCTTCCCATCAGGCCCAGGGTTAACGCCCTAATGACAATCAGGTGGGTAGGATTCAGGTAACCTAACCCAGCTGCAGCTAGCAGAGAAACCAAGAGGTGGGAGCTGGGGAGACTACAACACCCAGCTGTTCTGACTACAAATCAACTGTGCTTATTTAGGCTGCACTGCACCAGGCTGTGTGCTGCCGTCAGGCAGGGCAGATGGCTGTGTCCTGACTACGCCCCATCAGTCCCTGTGTGAGCAAAGGTAAGGTCTCCAGTGTGATTTTTTTTTGGTATGGGGAGAGGGGGGTGGAATTAACATTCAATGGGATTCCTTAGGTTTGGGCTTAGAGTTCCCATTGGGTGATGGGAGCCCCTCCTCAAAAGCAGAGAGGTACTGACACTTGTATCACAGATGCCTGAAGGAGGAAGCTCTTGCCAAGAGTTATTGAAAAGGCAGACATGATGCTCTTATCCTCAAGACAACACATCCGTCTCTGAGAATGCGTTACTTAGCAGGTGCGGGGGCTTTTTAGACAAAGTGGGACAGCTGCTGGGTGAAGGTGCTTGGAAAAGATGACAGAAATTGGAATTGAGTGATTTTGGTACAAATGGATTGGAATTTGTGCATACCTTTCCATAGTCTGTTTCCTAAGTGTTTGAAAGATGTTTTGCATGCATAGACATCAAACTGATATTTTAATTCCATTTTTTTTCATGATGTGTAGCGTCCTGGTGTGAGCAAAAGGGCCCTAAAAATAGCTGCATTCTTCCCCAGGATGCCAGGGTAACAAAGGGCTACCACATTAGACAAACCTGCAGACACATGGCCAGGCCACCCCAGTTTGGATCCCAGGTGCATTTCATGGGGCAAGAGTGAGAGTACCCGTGTTGCTAAGCAGCGTGCAGAGGGTGAAGTGGACTCAGAGAGGCCTAGAGAAATAGCCCTTTTGCTGCCTAGGTTTTTTTTTTCCTTTCCTTTTGCTTGACTGAACTGTGGAATTGAGAGTAAAATTCTTACATATGTTTCATATCCAATTATCACTCTTAATTGGGCTGCTGCTACAATGTGTAATAATACTTTGCATGATTATATTGCTGTACAAAACCCCCACGCACATTAATTCACTTGACCCGAAAAACTACCCAAGGAAGTCAGCAAGGCATTTTATAGAAAAATGAGGTAGAGTGAATAGAACGCCTGTCCTGGGAACAGCCCAGCCTGTAAGTGTTAGAGAAGAGACTGTGTTATTTCTGCCCAGCTTTCCCCAGAAAGGGAACAAAGCTCATATTACTAAGTGCATATCATAACATAATGCTGCACAACAGAAAGAGGAAAAAGTAGAAATTACAATTGGATACATGTGCTGGGGATGGGAGAGGGGTGGGTCTCAACAAATTCTTGTTGATTGTCTATCATTTAAAATACCCTGACAATCTAAGCAAAAACAAAAAAAAGTCACATATTTGTAATGAAAGACGATAAGTTGAATTCAAACTATGCTTAGAAAACCCTGGATCCTTTTTCAACCCAAGGAGTATCCTGTTCAATTCGGCATCACTCAGCAACCACCAGCTAACAATTCCCAAACGTTCACAGTCCTGTCACTGTCTCAGCCCAGGTTCTGTAGAGGTTCTAGATTTCCTGACAGGAGCCTCACAAGAGGCAGCTCTCACAAAAGTGAACTTAATACAGCCTCCTAGACAGAATTGCTTCCAAGGTCTCTGAGAAGAGTGTGGAAAGTTAAGTTCTCTTGGTTACCGATCAATCAAGAATTCCCCTTGGGACTCTACATGTGCCTTATTGATGTCTGAAATTTTGGGCTCACCGTCTGCTAGTAGGAAGCTCTTCAATGAATGCTCTTCCAACAAGCCAAAGGGGAAGTGGTTGAGTTGCTCTAGATGTGCTTGGGAAAACCCTCACAGGCCATCTCTGGCTTCCCAGCGTTTTTTTGTTCATAGGGGTCAGATAGGTCAAGATGAACCAGAAGATAGGAATATGGCTCAACTGAGACATTTGAGATTCTTCCGAAATTAGAATTTTTTGGTGGAGAGGCATCTGAAAGTCCAAACGAGATAGCTCACCAGACTTCAACTGAGATTTTCACGGTACTCGCCGTTCCCACATCTCTAGCCCAGGGGAAAACAATTTTTTGTCATTTGTTTCTTTCTGATTCTATCCACTATTCAATAAATTGAATAAATTCTGATAAATTCCTTTTAAAAAAAGATCCCAATTTCCACTGCTAACTACCAAAGAATCTTAACAGTTACATAGAATGGACATGGTACTTTGAAAAGTTCATGGAAAAGACATATATGGACTTCAAAATCTTTTGCATCAGACATTACCTTTTAGACAGAGCACTCTTCCACCTGCTGGCTCATTCCCTACATGTCCACAACAGCTAAGGTTGGGACAGCTAGGGTTCGAGCTGGGAACCCCATCCAAACATTGTAAGTGGTGGCAGGGACCCCAATTACTGGAAATATTTCCTACTGACTCCCAGAATATATCTTAGCAGGAAGCTGGAATTGGGAGCAGATCTGGATGGTCCACAGGCAGTCCAAATGTGTCCTAATGTCTAGGTAAACCATCTACTGATAAGTTTATCTGTTAATCTCATTTTTCCATAAACCTTCAGAAGTACCCTCATACATGAGGCAGCAAACTTTTTGTGACATGTCTTACCATAGGTCAGTGTAACATGAACAAGTCAGGATCTCCTGTCATGAAAATTTGACTTTACCCTTTTCTCAATTCTGCCATACACAAGAGGAAATCTACACTCCTACCTGTAAATGTATAATCCTTGAGGTGTGTCTACAATGCTAAAGAATTCATGCAAAAAATCCTTAAGAAAATAGGAAACTCCATCCCTTGATGTCCACCTGCTAAGTCATGACCACTTCTTGAAGTGGTTCCTGAAAAGAAAAGAAAAGAAAAGAAAAGAAAAGAAAAGAAAAGAAAAGAAAAGAAAAAAGACAAGACAAGACTCAAGACACTGAGGTATTTGGGTGGATCAAACCAACTTAATTTGTATCCTAAAGAAGAGAAGCAATGTCTGTGCTTTCTGTGTAGAAACTGGGGTTTGGAGACCAAGAAGGGGACTATTGTACATCCAAGCCACTCAGAATTTTTATGCAGGTGTAATAAACTTTTGTCAAAGTGGCCACAAGATGGTTTGATAGGAGATGGATGACTGTAACTCCATGTTTGCTGCTAGAAACCAAAGCTTTGTGTGAAATCTTGAATTTATGGAGCGGGAGGGTAGGAAAGCTTGTGTCTATTCTTTCAAGGTTCCCCTAACTCCTGAACTGCAGGACACTAATCCTCCTTTGGGCTTTGGTGACCCCCATCACTGGGGGTGTGTTTATTGGAAGGTTGATTTTTATTGTACTTAGTACTTCCTTTTCCATTTTCTAACAGATTTGTAACAACATATGTTTATTCTCCCCACCCCCTCCTCACCTTGGAAAATTACAGTGAATAAGCTAGAAGAACAAACAAACAAAGCTGAAGAGCATTAACCACAAAATCGACATGACCAGGACATTGAAGAAAATTAGAAACCACTTTTGAGCCTCCCACTCAGTGCTGTTTACAGAGGTCTGTGCTGACTGCTTTTACACCAGGATTGCTGAGAACAATCTACACAGATTGTGCACAGCCCAATACAGTCCCTACAGAGTGTGGCATGAGTGGTACCCCTGGAGTTGCCAGAGTGTGTTGGTTACATTGAGTTTCATTTCTGGAGGTTCACTTGGTCGTCTTCTCCTCATGGGTATTCATGAGGAAAGCCAAGGGCTCCTGCTTCAAGTCCTCCATAGGTCGTGGCCTCATATTCTCCACTAGGTTTGCAGACAAAGGGTTGAGCTGCAGGTTCATGGGTAGAGCTACACTTTGATGGGGAACCTAAGACTTGGAATACGTTCATTCTGAACCACTAATTCCCTCACTCATCATCTTCTTTCCAAGACCTGGATGTCAGGATTCTAGAAAGACATGAGCTAGCACTGTCTCTACCAGTGAAAAGTGCAAGGAAAAGTTGGCCATGGCTTTGGAAGGAAAAGAGAAACAGTGAGCCCCATTTTCTCACACCTAAGCCTTTTGAATCTGTCAATGACAGGCATGAAAGAGCAAAGAAAGGCTCTTTCTGTGATCATTTCCTTGCCTGACTGTTTATTGTCTGGGTTATCAACATGTCCACTGGTGAGGATTAAAGGAAGCACACTCCAACACAGGATTATGTTCATCTTTACTGGTCCCCAAGAACCTCACCTTGAACCCCTTCCTACCATGTCATTCCTGTCTGTTGGCTCACCCTTTCTGATCACATCCTTGACTAGATATCCAACAGCCACTCAAAATTGAATTCGTTTTGTTCCCACCCAGGACCCAAGCCAGAGAGATGGCAGCATGAGCAGGTGGCCAGCCCGGATTGATTGCCTGGCACATGTAGCAACAGCTGAGTTTGGGGTAAGTCTCCACACTGTTGGGGTTTGGACCTGAGAATGCTATGAAATTGCTAGCATCTCACACCCAATGCTAAAGAAACTCTTGAATGCAGAGGTGTGAATTTCACAAATCCAGTTTTAGAAGGCAAGCAGCTAATCAGGCAGACTTGCTAATCAGCTGAGTTGTGGAGGGAGTAACATCTGAACATCTTGCTGGGACAGCAAGCAGAGAAATAATGCAAAAAACACAGCCACTCTCTCTCTCTTAGCCCTTTCTGGGTACCAAGCGCCACCATATCTTCAAAGTGCCATAACCTAATAGCAGCTCACAACATTGGTGCCCCCACCTCATCCCTTCAAAACTGCTCTCAGATAAGTTCATCTAGGTAGGTACACACCTCTTTACTGAATCCTTTGACCTCCAGGAGAATCTCCTTATAACAAGTCTTCCATGCTTCTTCTTCTTTGGAACAGATCGCCATGGTCTGAATGTGTGTGTCTCCTCTTCCCCTCTACCCCAAACTCATATGTTGAAATCCTTGACCCCAAGGTAATGGTACTAGGTGGGGCTTTCTGGAAGGTGATTAGGTTCCATGGTGTGTAGCCCTCATGAATAGGACAAGTGCCCTCAAACAGTAAGCTCAAGGGAGCTTGTTCTTGCCTTCCTTTCAAGAACTGCGAGGTGGTTTGGGCTACCATAACAAGTACCACAGCGTGGATCATTTCAACATCAGAACTTGCCATAGTTCTTGAAGCCCCAGATCTAGTTGCTGATTGATTTGGCTCCTATTGCAGGACCACCTCTTTCTGGTTTGCAGACAGCTATCGTCTTATATCGTCACATGGTGTCGAAAGAGGGGAAGCAATTTCGTCTCTCTGTAAGGTCACAGATCTCCATCCTTAAGCCCTAATTACCTCCAAAGAATTCAACCATGTTCCAGTACCTATGCTTTGGATATTTTCAACACAGACATATGGCAGGGACATACATTTTAAGTGCATAACAACATCCAAAAGGTTTGACTTGCTCAGCTGGTAGATAGTGGTGGTTGGTGGCTGAGGAACTCAAGTCGGGCTGCTCGCTGGGATACCTCAAAGTGTTCTCTCCATTTGCCTTGGGGTTCTCACCCCCTGGAGGCTAGGTTCCAAGGAAGGGTGCCCCAAGTGACCCAGGTGGAAGCTTCTGGGCTTAGGTAACCCAGTCTTAGACCATCACTCTGCTGTATTCTGCTAGTGAAGCAAGTCATTAAGGTCAGTCCACATTCAAGGGAGGGAAAAGAGGCTCTTCCTTCCTGGGTGAGGAACAAAATGCTTCCCCTGACTTAGGTGGTTTAGGGAAGGGATGAGGAAGTGACAATTGCTCACTAGCACGGCCTAGGGCATTATTGTGTTTCAAACTCAAGGCTACTCCATAGGGCAGGTCCTGGGAACCCCATTTTATGCAAGAAACAAAACCAACATAAATGGGAGCAGCTAGGCGCAAGAGCAGGCTATCTGAGTACAGAACCAACTACAAGGTTCTGAAATCACACTTAGATCAAGGTAAGACTAAGCAACTGCAGCAAAAGGCCACCTCTCACTGCAAATTGTGCTTTGGACCACCTGGGGCACACAGTCTTCAATTTCCTTTTAATCTTTTATAGAACGACACCCGACAGAGTGCACCAAGCTGCCATGGAAGATGTGGCAAGGCTCAAGTCCTTTTATTCTCAGGGGAAATGCCAAGGGCTTTGACCTCCACTGAAAGCCATGGTTCTCATTGTGGGAAGGGCTTGGAGACAGCCCCCGTGGGACACTGAGCAAAGTCAACAGGTTGAGTTGTCACAGAGGGCACGGCGCTTGCTATTGACATCCAGTGAGGAAAGGCCAGGAATGCTACTAAACAACAGGGCCGAGTTGAGAGACCCTAGTTTTTGTTTTGTTTTGTTTTGTTTTTCAGTTATTTTGATTGATTGGAGATTCAGCAAGAGCAGGCTCCGACCCAGTTGTTCACTCCACAGTGCCTGTAGTAGCTGAGACTGGGTCAGGCTGCATTAGGGGGCCCAGAAGTCAATGGTAATGTCCTCCATCGGTGCCAGGGACAAAATCATTTGCACCTCATCTGCTGCCTGCCAGGGTGTACGTTAGTAGGAAGTTAGAGTCAGGAGTTAGATGTATTGTCAAATCCAAGTACTCCAATGTGGGGATCCAAAGCAATGTCCTAACCCATGGGCTAAATGGTTCCCCCACCTGGATTTAAAGAAAGGAGAGAGTGTGACCCGTCTGAACATGAAGGAAAGTGAAGGGAAGAGGAACAGTTGTCCCACCTACTTTCACATGGCCCAAAATCTCTGTGATGTTAAAACATGAGTTTCAATGGGTTGGTTTTTATCTCCAGGATGTTCAGGTAGCTTTTTTTTTTTTTAATTTTTAGTACAGGAACTAATTGCAGTTCCTGAGTTCTACAATCTGAAATTTCTGACAATCCGCTGACTTAGGCCAAAGAATAGATTTATGTGCCTTTTTTTTTAGAGGACACATCACAGAAACTTTAAAAACCAGAAAATGGGTAGCAGAATATGCTCCCAAGATGTTTTGTGTTCAGCACTTGCTGGTCTGTAACATAGAAGGGAGAAGACAGTGATATGTCCCAGCATTTGGAAATATGTTCATTTATAGGTGAATTGTGGCCATAATTTCACATGATTGATCATAGAAATGCGCTTAAACATCCAAACAAGTGTTTTCTTTTGAAGACATTACCTTGGGAGGATGTTCACTTGTTTTAACAAATCTTCCACTGCTCAAGATATATTTGCCCTTCATCCCTTGGAATTGCTTTCCACTTCAGCTCAGAACAACAAAAGGAAAAAACTCATTACCTCAGAGTCGTAGACCTTATTTATGATCTAGAAAAGTATTTCTCACTTTGAGAAACAACTCGAATTTGCCGGACTTATCTCTAAACAAACCTGAGTCACTTCTAGATGTCAAATACACTCTCCAAGAACCAAAGTTTACTTGATAGACATCTTCAGGACCCAGCTTTATAATGGATTTACGATACAGTTTGGACAAAGGTCATGCCCAAGGTTAAAGTCCAATTTGGAATAGTCACTGTTGCCTTTCATCTTAAGCCATATTTGCAATAGTCAATGTGTGACTTTAGCCATGATTTAGTTAACCTTGGTTTTTAATGGATATTTTTGTTCTGACACCGCTCCTGGCTCTACTATCAAGTAACAAAAAGCAACATACTCTTCACTGGGTGGTGGGGCTATAAGCATCAACAAAATAAATGCTTACCTGAAACCATACTAAGCTAGTGAAAGAAAGGGGAATGTGGACCCCTCATAGGCATGGCTGATATATTCAATAGCAATAGGATACAGGCTCCAGCCAATCAGAGCAGACTTCAAGCTAGAGCAGGGACCTGCTGGGCCAGGAACTAACTACCCTTTCAGTTAGTGGATTGTGGGAACATCCAGAAATCCAAGGGAGAGGCTGAGGGCGGACATGGGTGGTGATGCAGGAGTCTCAGTTCTGTGTTTGACTAGGTGGTGCGTCCTAACTCTACCTCAACATTGGTACTGTGCAGTGGGGAGGTTGTTAGCTGCAGATGCTCTGCCACTTTGTTGTAAGAGCGCTTTGAGCCCCAGCTGCTGTGGGCAGCTGCACAAGCTGACTCTCCAGCTGTAGTGTCCTTCCTCAAGCCCTATTAGTACTCCACCTTCAGCCCACAGCAGTTCAGCAGGTAGGAGAGGCTCCCAAGAGACACTGTGGCCTCCTCTCCTTCAGTGGCCAATCCTGTGTGTGTGGATGGAGGGCGAGGCCTTCTAGTATCCCATTTAGTCCCTGTCACCATACCAGCCACCTCCCCAGAGTGCCTGTGTCCTCCGACACTCCCTGCCTCTCACTCCTATTTCCAAGAATCATCTCCTGATTCCCCCATCTCAGGCTGCACTTCTGAAGGAATCCAAGGCAGGAGAACCCAGCAAAGGCACCACAGGAAGGCGAGGTACAAACAGTGTCCTTACTTTAGGGGAGTTCAGGGCACTGAGGTCCCACAGACCCAAACCGTAAGAGTCTTGGAGCAAATGGCCTGGTCATTTGTTGAACCTTTTGAAAAACAGCGTGGCCCAGGCCTCTGAAAGACTTCCTAAGAGTAAAGGAATGAGGGTTGATCTCTTTCTCCAGTCTCCAGGGAGCCCTGTCCAAGGTCCAGGAGGAGGAAACATGGACATGCAAATGGAGCTTCCAGATCTGATCTGCAAAACTGCATGACTTTTGCTATGTTTATATTTTCCTTCTAATCACATGCTTTAATTCATCTTTTTGTGTTTTTTTATTATGCTGACCATCCATCTTTTGAATTCTCTTTGCCTCTATTTCTTTTTCAAAGAAATATTTTTAGTTGAAATGTAGTCATTGAACATATTTATGGAGCCCTAATTGTATGTGATGTTCAGGACAATTGGCATATCCATCACCTCAGACACTTTTCATTGTGGGGAACCTAAAGCTATTTGGAAGTTTCAGTCAGTTTTTGTCAACCATAATTATTTGACTGTGCTATTGATCATTAGAAGTTATCGCTGTTAATCAACTGCACCCTTAACCATCCTCTTTCCATCTCATTCTTCCCCACACCCTTCCCAGGCACAGTAACCACTATTGCTCTACTTCCTTGAGGCAAATTTTTGTAACTTTTCACATGTAACTAAAACATACAGTGTTATCTTTCTGTGCCTGGCTTAGTCTGTTCAACATGATGTCCTCCAGTTCCATACATGTTGATGCAAATGAAATTTTGTTTTGAACACTTGGGTAATATGCCATTGTGTGTGTGTGTATTTTTGTTTTGTTTTGTTTTGTTTCTAATCTTACTTAGTTTATTAGGGTACAAAGGGTTAAGGACTACAGTGGGTAATACCATTGTTTCCACATTAACATTATCATTTTTCCCTGTATCTGGGGTCAGGAGAGAAATAAACTGTTTTCTTTATTCATTCATTCTTTGATGGAAACCTAGGTTGTTTCCATGTCTTGGCTGTTGTGAATAGTATTGCAAAAAAATTTGCAAACACAGATGTCTTCCTTGACATACTGATTGATCTCAGTTCCTTTGGCCAGATATCAGGACTGGAATTACTAGATCATATACTAATTCTGTTTTTAATTTCCAAAGAAATTTCCACATTGTTTTCCATAATAGCTGCACCAATTTACGTTTCTGTAAACAAGATATGAGTGTTTCTCTGGCCCTCATCCTCACCAGCATTTGGTAGTATCTATCCTTCTGATAAATCCTTATCTTTTTTGTCAAGTCAAGTGGTAACATGATAGCTCATGGTGGATTTGACATAATTTCTCTGATGCTTATGATGTTGAGTATTTTTACATGTACTAGTTGGCATTTGTATAGTTTCTTCTGAGTTATTCATTAATTTTAAAATCAGATTGGGGGTTTTTTGCTATTGGATTTCTTTGGGTTTCTAGGACTCATATATTCAGGAAAGTAATCGCTTTTCAAAGTTTGCCAAAGCTTTCTCCCATTTGGCAGGCTCTGATTGCTCCCTTCATTGTGCAGAGGATTTTTGGTTTCATGTCATCTCATTGTGCTTCTTTGCTTGTACTTCTAGGTTCATATCCACAGCCAGATTTTGGTGTAAGATGAGAGACAGACGTCTAGTATTCTTAATTCTGCATAGGGATAGCTATAGTTTGTTTTAGGTCAATAACATGCTTTTTTGCTTACTATAGTTTTAGAGTATGTTTTCAAGTCAGATATTATAGTGCCTCCTCTGTTCTCTTTGCTTAAGATAGCTTTGGCCACTCGGGATCTTTTGTGCTTCTTTGTGAATTTTGTAAAAAAAAAAATTTTCTAAGCTTTTGAAGAATATCATTGGTACTTTGATATAAATTCCAATAAATCTATAGATTTAGTACATGACATGCTGACAACACTGATTTTCCTAATACATGAACATGAATAATCTTTCCTTTTGGCATTTTCTTCAATTTTTCCCATCAATATTTTGTAACATTCTTGGCAGAGGTTGTTCTAGTCATTGGTTAAGCTTGTTAATGGGTATTTTTAAAAGCACATTGGATGGGATTGCTTTCTCTTCTTTTCTCAACAGCTTTGTTATTGGTGTATTTTAAAAAAGGATTCTTTGAATTTTTTTTTCCTATTCTGCAGCCCTGTGGAACTGTTTTTGAGATTTGTTCTAGCAGTTTTGGGTGCAGAATCCTTGGGCTTTTCGCTATGAAATCATGTTCTCTGAAATCAAGGATGATTTGACATCTTTATTTCCTTTTTTTTTAACGTCTTTTATTTTCTCATCCCTTGTTGATCCGACCAAGGTTTCCAATACTATATTGAGTAAGAGTGATAAAAGTAGAAACCCTTGTATTGTTTCTGATCTTAGCGGGAATGGATTTCAGTTTTTCCACATTTGGTTTGTTATTGGCCATGGGATTCTCTCATAGAGTCGATGGTGTTGAGATTCATTCCTTCTAGATTTTTCAACAGGAAGGAATGTAGAGTTTTTTTCCAATGCTTGTCTGTCTCTTTCAGAAATAAGGGGAAAATACAGTTTTTCCAGTACAAGCAAAAACTGAGGTAATTCATCCTCTCCACACTGGTACCGACAATGTTGGCAATGTTTGTGCTTTTGGGCCTTTAGTGCATTGTCACATTTTCTTTTGGCCGGTAATGAGAATTCTGCTGTTCATCTAATGATGATTCCCTTATACACTTTCTCTTAAATACTTTATACTTCCTCTTCCTGTTTTTAGAATTCTGTCTTTGCCTTTTACTTCTGAAAGTTTGTCCAAAAGAGGATCTTTTAAAATTGAGTCTACTGGATGTTTTTGAGCTTCCTGAATCTGAATTCCATATCTTCTCAAGTTTTGGAATGTTTTTAGCAATTATTTCACCATTAGATTCTATATACCTTTTCTGTTTTCTTTCTGGAACATGCATAATACAAATGTTCACTCAATTACCAACATTGAAAATAGTTTCCTCATTCTTTTTAAGTTCTCTCCTATGTTTTATTCTGTCTTCTTTGGAAAAGCCCTTCTTCAAACTCAGACATTCTTTGTTCTGCCTGACCTATGCTGTTGGAACTCTTCGAAGCACTTATGAAAGATTTATTTTTTATTTATTTGAAAACAAGAGGGACATAGAGGAAGACAGAGCTAGAAAGAGATCTTCCATCTGCTGGTTTAGTCCCCAAATATCAGCAATAGTGGAACAGGGCCTGATCAAAGCCAAGAGCCAGCAGTACCATCAAGGACTCCCATATGGGTGACAGGGTCCAGAATACTTGGACCAGCTTTTGCTAATTTCTCAGGCGTATGAGTAGGGAGTCGTAGCAGAAGTTGAGCAGCCAGGGCTCAAGCTTGCACTCCACTATGCGATCCCAAAATTGCAAGTGATGGGTCAACCCACTACGCCACAGTTACCTGCCCCTCAACTGCATTTTTTAACTTTATATGTTAATTTCTTCTAAAATGGGATTTTTGTTTGGTTATTTATTTTGATCCCTTTGCTGAATTTCTTATTCATATCATGAATTGTCTTCCTAATTTCACTGAATTCTCTGACTATATTCTCTTGTAACTCATTAGGTGCGCTTAAAGTTATTATTTTCGAATCTTAATGTAAATTCTTTCTTTTCCTATGTGATCTGTTGCTGGAGAGTTACTGTGTTTCCATTTGCTTTCTCCCTGTTTGTGTTTCTGCTGGTCCAGTTGCGTCTGCCATTTTTAGAGTAGCTTTCCTGATAATACTTTCTCTTGGTGGTGCGGCCTGAGATGTTAGTTGCATAGTCCACACTGGCTTTCATGTTGGGCACTTCAGTCTCCTTGTAGCTCCTTCAACTGTGATCAACTGGTCAAGTCAATGGATATCTCAGTAACCTCAACTGCAGTTGTTGTGGCACTGCACTGCCCTAGGGGATTGTTCTCTTAGGTGATACATCTGGCCCTGTGAGTGGGAACCTATCAGTTTCTCTGGGTGCTGTGTGGGTGGGCTCAGGGGGTGCTGCACAATATACCTGAGTCACAATAAGGGGTACCTGTCAGTTTCCAAGAGCCCCAGAAAGGCCAGGCCACACTAGCGGTCCCATTCAGGGCACCTGTCACTGTTTAAGGTTCAGACAGGTGAATTTGCCAGGACTCCAGTGACAACCTGCTTAGGGGATTTTCCCAGCTACTTCCCAAGGCTGAGGGTGGACAAGCAGGATTATCCAGTTGCTTCGGGGCCAGCAAGGTGGTGTGCAGGGCCACCTGACTGCTTCCATGACAGCAGAAAGAGCTGCAGAACCACCTAGCTGTATCCTGGGACCAAGGGAGTGTGGGCAGAATCACCAGGATGCTTAGAGGACACTGAGAGAGTGGACAAGGCCAGCCCACTGTTTCCTGGGTCCGCTGCATAGTAAAGTGCTTCAGAGAGCTTCCCAGCTATTTTCCAGTGCTGTGGGAGGGGCTTGTGCAAGGCTGTTTCACAGGTCTGAGTCAGCAGGGAGGCTGAGGGAACCTGCCTGGTGGCTTCACAGGCCTGGGGGCTGGGGAGGAGGAGTGTGGAGTCCCAACACGGCTCCCTGGAGCAGTAGGCTAGGTTGGGGAGGGCACAGTACGTGCTGGTTCCTTTCCCTCAGGCAATGTGGCACTCCTCAGGCTGGGTTAGAGACCTGTAAGGACGAGGCCTCTCCCACCTTAAATACTTCAGGTGTTTGTAGCACGAGTGGGAACCGTCAGGGGCCTCCTGCCTACCCTCTCCCTACCAGGCAAAAATCCCTTGGTTCAGGATTGATGGCGGAGGGACAGGGCAGGGAATGGTGTGGCTTTAGATTTCTCAACAAGGTCACCTCGCTGCCCCTCAACGTCCGCACATTGCACACTGGCACCACTGTTATTTGCTTTGGGCCTTAGCTGTGACGTGGAGTGCACTGCGCGCCTCTCATTAGTCATCTTGACAACATCCTGTTTCTGACTCCTTCCTCCTCGGACTCTTCTATCTTTCGCCTCCAGTCTCAAGGCCCTTCTCCTTCCCTCCTTCCCACTATTCTTTCTTCAGCTCAGATCCTCTTCGTTGCCAATCACCACTTCTGCCCACTTACTCTAACCCACCTGCAGCTTAGTGCTAGGCAGATCTTCCATCTGATACAATGGTGGAATTTGAGTAGCATCTGGATGGGGACCATCCCAGAAATGTCAAATTCTACCTTCTTTCAGAAGGGAGTATGAGAGATGTTTGCCATTGTATAAAAAGGGCGAATTGGTACACAACACACTACTGTCATTTGTACACTTAAACGCCCAATGCAGAATGTTCTAGCAAAAGGAACTGAGAGCATGGCTGAGTATCAAAGACAGGAAAGTTGTATTTCTTCCCCAAGCTCAAGATGGAACTCTCACAGCCCGGTATCCAAGGCTTGAGTCAGGATTGCCCAGGTGCACGGGAGTGAAGAATGGAGCAATGTGTATGCTTACTCATCCCGCCACCTGCAAACAAACAGAAGAAGGAAGCAGGGCCCTGAGGCAAAAACAGGCTCAGTGGGCCTCTACCTGAATGGCAGACAAGAGACTAGAATGAGAAAGAAAAAAGGGATCATGAAATGCATCGGTATGTTCAGCTTAAAAAGATGTTTGTGAAACAAAGAAATCTAACCAAAATTACAAGGACCAAAAAGACCAAGATGAATGAAGAAAATAGGTCTCTTGCCCTCAGGTGCACCTGTAAGAAAACCTGGTGAGTCTAAGGTCTGTCCATACATTGCCGATTACACAAGTTGAATATTATTTGTAGAAACCTTGAAAAAAATGGGCTACGTGAGCTATCACAGAGAAAACACTGCGTAGACACTAAGCATGTAGCTGGCAAAGAAGATGTCTCCCTATACATAATAATGAGATCCTTCCAGAAGAGGTATATATGGATCTAGTTTCTAGAGTCACCCAATGGGAGTGAGGACAAGAGAGACTCAAAGATGGCACTTGATGGAGTCCAGACAGGGAGTGAGAATGGCGGTGAGCAATGCTTTTCCCACAACCAATCCACAGCATCATTGTGAGAGCTGACATTGTTTTAAATTGTGTATTTGAAAGTTAGAATTACAGAGATAGGGGCCCGGCAGTGTGGCCTAGCGGCTTAAGTCCTTGCCTTGAAAGCCCCGGGATCCCATATGGGCACCAGTTCTAATCCCGGCAGCTCCACTTCCCATCCAGCTCCCTGCTTGTGGCCTGGGAAATCAGTCAAGGACGGCCCAAAGCTTTGGGACACTGCACCCGCGTGGGAGACCCGGAAGAGGTTCCTGGTTCCCGGCATCGGATCGGCGTGCATCGGCCCGTTGCAGCTCACTTGGGGAGTGAATCATCGGACGGAAGATCTTCCTCTCTGTCTCTCCTCCTCTGTGTATATCTGGCTGTAATAAAATGAATAAATCTTTAAAAAAAAAAAAGAATTACAAAGATAAAGAGACAGAGAGATCTTCTATCTGTGGATCACTCACTAGATGCCTGCAAGAGCCAAGGAAGAGTCAGGCCAAAACTGGGAAAACTTTATCCAGGTCTCCTGCATGAGTGACATGGACCCAAACACTTGGGCCCTCTCCCTCTGCTTTTCCCAGGCCATTAGCAGGGAGCTGACTCAAAAGTAGAACAGCCAGGACATGAACCAGCACCCAAAACAAATGTCAGCCTTGCAGATGGTAGCTTTACCCGCTACACCACCTCACCAGTCCTGGGGAGTTGGTTTTTAACCCAGAGAACAGTACAGCATCTTCCTTATAGTTTTGCTTTGAGTTGTTGGAGATCTGAAGCAATG
The DNA here is from genome assembly GCF_030435755.1 of Ochotona princeps. Classification (NCBI taxonomy): domain Eukaryota; kingdom Metazoa; phylum Chordata; class Mammalia; order Lagomorpha; family Ochotonidae; genus Ochotona; species Ochotona princeps. Next base: position 31,122,200 of record NC_080852.1, on the reverse strand, counting down.
GTGACAGCCCAGCTTCCCAATGGCAAACAAACCACCTTTCCTGAAGCCTGTGAATGTAAGGGTTGGAGAAAGTTGTCAACTTAGAACTATTCCTCATAGACTCAGAAGTGGGATTGGCCCTGAGTGAAAGTGGCCTGGTCAGTATTCTGCAGTCCACTTAATATAGTGAAACACTGGCAAAGCTCCATTGGCAGGGAATGAAAGTGGATGGGAAACAATACCAGGAGAGATTTCTCCCCGTTAGACATCTATCTCTGGAGCTTTTTGTTTCAGTAACATCAGTCTCGATAGGTGCATCTCTTATCAGTCAAATTTAGACTGTCTCTTGGGGAGAAATTGCAGAGTATCAGCCTACCTCTTCCTCCATTCTTGTGGTGCCTCCCAAGATAATCTCATCCCAATACCAGTTTTCTGTACAGTACCCAGAAAGTCATTCATTTAGGTTCAAAGTCCACTACATGACAATTTCTACATTATAGCTACTTCATCCAGCCTGGTTCATCAGAGAAGGTTATGCAAGAAAGTAAACCTAAATCCAGCAAGATAAAAAGTAAACCAGGGAGCCCACACGGAGACTCAGGACTAAACTGCCACTAGTGTCTCTGGCATCGCATATCAGAATGCTGGTTCGAGTCCTTGCTGTCCCACTTCTGATTCAGCTTCCTGCTACTGTGCGCAGGAAGGTGACAGATAATGGCCCAGTTAATTGACCCCATTTGGGTCCCTGGCCACCATTTGGGAGACAGTTACTTGAGTTCCTGGAGCCCAGGTTTGGCCTGGTCCAACCCTAGCTGATGCAGCACTTTGGGGAGTGAGCCAGCAGGCAGATCTCAACTCTTGCTTTCCTTCTCTGTTGCTGTACCTTGCAAATAAAGAAATAAGTATATATAATATTTTATTTATTATATGATAATAAATAATATTATATAATTATTATATCTATCATACATATATATATTTATGCTAAATATTTATTTATTGTGACAGGTGATATATATATATCACTATTATAAAGTTTCCACACAGAAATTACAGCTGTTTGGGAATGCGGAAGTCCCAACGGTTGTTGCCTCGGAGAAGGTAGCATTCGGAAATCAAATCTCCCCCACTTAGCTACTTAAATTGATGGTGCAAAAATAACCCCTCCAATCTTTTCATTATCCTGGTGGAACCTTAGTTTTTTCTCCAGTGGCGACAGCTTGGGCCAGCTCCCTGCTGGGGCTGGTGTGGCTCTTTGATGTCTCCTGGGAAGGAGTTTTTCAATGCGAAGTCTCCCATGGGCCCCGCTCCCTGAAGGTCTAAATTATCAGGCCACATGAGAATATTTCACTCAGTCACATACCATGGAAAAACCTCAGTTATCCCAAAGGTTTGGTCATGTGCTTTCTTTATCCCCAAGAGAAGAGAGGGAAGGAAGGGGAAAGAAATTTCTACTTAGGTCATATCACTCATACTCAAGGTCTGCAATAGTGCTCCATTGTTGAAAAACTAAAACAGCATTATATCCTTGTCCTGGCATTCGAGGCTTGCTGGGACCTGCCCAAAGCTTGTTTCTTCACCTCTACTTGCTGTTCATGTCATTCTGCTCACTCCATTCCTGCACCCAAGCTGCCATGTTCTCTTTCTCCTTAAAGCCTTATGCAGTATACAGTCTATGCTAATCGTGGCTGGTGTTGTGGCCTAGTGGGTCAGGTCACTGCCTCCCATATGGTCACTGATTCAAGTCTCTAGGCTGTTCCACTTCCAGTCCAGCTCTCTGATGATGGCCTGGGAGGACCAGCAGAGGTGGCCCAAGTGCGTGATCCCCCCTACACCCATATGAGAGACCTGGAAGAAGTTCCTGGGTCCATTTTGGCCCAGCCCTGACTCCTATGGCCACTTGGGGAGTGAGCCAGAGGCTGGAATATCCTTCTGTCTACCTCTGTCTCTCTCTGTAGCTCTGCCTTTCTAGTGTAAAGGGAAGGAAGGAAGGAAGAAGGGCCTATGCTGATGAACTAAATGGGAATTAATTTATAATTCAAAGAATCCCTGAAGCACTCAACTAACAGGCTCAGCTTCCAGAACTGAGAAACCTGCTGCCTCCCTTATAGATGAGGCCACTGGAGAGAGAGCCATATCAGCTGAGACCATTTACATATGTCAAAAGTATGCCCTGCCTACACCCTGCCACTCAAAGGTAGTGCTGGACCCTGGACCTGAGAGAAACAACAGAATGTGACTGCAGGCACCTGCTTACTTCTACCCCTCCACCACTAACACTGGTGCACTAAAAAGTCGGAATCTAAACCCTTTCTAGACATCAACTTACAAGGGAATCTATGGCTTCCTAACCTGTTGTAGCAGAGCAAACACCAGAGGAAAGTGGCGTGGCGACTGACGGTCCATCATACATGCCTCAGGTCTGTTCATGTGTTCATCTTACTGCTGGTTGTCACCTTCAGCTCAAGTGTGTTGCAATGATCTGTGGTGCCTGATTTTTTTTTCAGATTTATTTATTTATTTTTATTGAAAAGAGAGAAGGAGGGAGATACAGAAAGATCTTCTGCCTACTGGTTCACTCCCCAAGTGGCCACAACAACCTGAGCTGAGCCAATCTGAAGCCAGGAGCCAGTAGCTTCCTCTGGGTCTCCCACGTGGATGCAGGGTCCCAAGGTCTTGGGCCGTCCTTGAGTGCTTTGCCAGGCCACACGCAAGGAGCTGGCTAGGAAGTGGAGCAGCCCGAACACGAACCAATGCTTGTTTGAGATCCTGGCTCATGCAAGGCAAGGACTTTAGCAGGTAGGCTACTACACTAGACCTGGTGCCTGATAGTTTAGAGTTCATCTTGGTATCCACGGGCTGTATTTCACTGCATAAGAGTGTACAGCCCGTGGATGAATGCTCCAGTCCTCTCAGGCATTTCTCAAACATTCAAGCGAAAAAGGTTGCAGGCTCCTAGGACTTGTCCAAAATTGTTTTATTATACTGTCTTTTAACATGTAGAAACAGAAAATAGCTATAAATTCTCTTGCCTGCCAAATCTTTAAAAAGTAAACATTAATTTGCAAATTAGCCATAATCAAAACTCTAAAAGGAATGGAATTGAAACTAACAACAGTTGTTGAGTATCGTGAATGATAGTGTTTTATATGAAGTAAATCACCAATGTGGGACCTACTCAGAAGAAAATTCATTTGCATGTTTTACATTTCCCATGTTAATGGCCTGATTCTTTTGATTATGAGCAAGAGAGCCCATTGTTTCAGCCACTATCAGTATCAGTATCGTTATTTTTCCTTTTTAACAATAAATCCATTGATGACCGGTGGTTTTAATGGCCCAATCCCTTTAATGGTGCACTCCAAAATAGAGTGCTGACTATTTTAAAAAGCCATTTAATGAAAACCTCTGCAGTGCATAATTATTAATACCCTCACTGTAAATGGACAGCAGATGGTTCGTTTGTGCAGGGATGCAGGTTGTACAGCAGGGCATGGCTGTGACGGTGGTTCCAACCATGGCCATCACAGGCTTGTTCGACTTTCATGTGTCTGTATTACCATGTGCCAGTAGTGACTCACTTGTTCTGTCTCCCTTCTGCATAGAAAATACTGGGACTCCTGGGCTCCTATGGGCTTGTTTGAGCTGTGATAGGCATCAACACACCCATGAACAAGAATGTAAACAAAGACAAAATTGGTGAAGACAGTTCCTATGGTAAAAGGGGCTCCCTCCTGTCCAAAATTCATGAACAAGACTGAAAACTCAATAGAAAAAAAGAAATGTGCAAAGGACCATAAACAGACACTTCAAAGAGGAGGCAGAGTGGCTAACAAATGTGAGAATTAACACCTCCTACATGGACACAATGAATCCAATCCCCAGTAAAAATGGTTATGAACTACTTAACATCCATAAAATTTAAAAAGTTGGATGGTACAAATATCTTGATTCTAATGGGCAAACATGTCAGGGGACCTTGATGCACCAATGGTGAGGAGAAAATGGTGCAGCTTCACTGGAAAGTGACCTAACTTTACTTAGTAACATGAAGTGTACCTGTACCCCTGCCCTCTAGACAGTTCTGCCTCAATATTTTTATTTTTTTGTAGTAGAGATTCTGTAGTAGCCAAGGAGTTTATCTACTCCCTGAATAATCAACAAAATACAATGGTGGCCTACCATGGAGCAAATGGAAGTAATGAAATAGAGGTACTTATTTGACAGATCTGTCAGAATGTTGTATTGATTACCAAAGTTAGAATCTGATGTCTAATGCCATACCAGGTAAAAAATGACAACACCAGGAATGGGCATTTGGCACAGTGACTAGGGTACCACCTGGGACACCCCCATCCATGGAACACTTCGGTTCCCTAAGCTTCTGTGTACTTCCTGAGAGATGTGCTTTAAGAGGGGTACTAAACTCAGACAAGGCCTCAATTTGCACACTCTGCTGTGGCTCGGAGCAGGCTAGTGTGGGAACGTACCCTTAGGGGCCCCAGCCACAGGTGTGGGGATTTATTACAAAAACCAAGAGGCTTGTGTGTCCAGGTCACACTGTCTCATAAGCCTGCCTGCTCAGGCGAGAGCAGTTCCACCCGCTTCCTGAATTTAATGGCCCCTGAGCCACAGTAGCAATAACCAAAAGGGAAAATGAAAAACAAAAAAACCCACCTCACCAGACACTCCTAAGAAAATTAAATCTGTGTATCTGATGGTGAGGTCAGGAGATGTTTTATTTTCACACATTGGTGTTGCACCTTCACAGGGCAAAACCATGAATCTTCAGTCTATATCTCAATACTATATTAAATGGGAATTAAACTGAGTGAGAGTAACGGCTTCTCTCTAGAATCACGAAGCGAAGAAGCCATTGGCAGGGCAGCAGCTCTCCCAGGACCGCATGCCGAGGGCCACATACCAGGGAACAAAGCAAGACTGAGGCAAGACATTGGGTTAATGCTTCACTATTGCCCACTTCTGACAACTTAAAAGTTTGGCTTAACATTCTTTATTTTTCTTTCTTTTTGTTTTTTTGTAAAGTTTTTTTTTTTTTTATTGGAAAGACAGATGTACAGAGAGAAGGAGAGACAGAGAGAAAGATCTTCCTTCTGCTGGTTCACTCCCCAAGTGGCCACAATGGCCAGAGCTGACCCAATCCGAGCCAGGAACCAGGAGCTTCTTCCAGGTTTCCCACGTGGGTGCAGGGTTCCAAGAGTTTGGGTCATCCTCTACTACTTTCCCAGACCACAAGCAAGCTAGATGGAAAGTGGAGCAATCAGCACACAGGCTAGTGCCCATATGGGATCCCAATGCTTCCAAGGGGAGGATTAGGCAGTTGAGCCATCAAATATGGAACTGGCTTGACATTTTAATTCTGAAAGACATCAGGGCAACCACACTCACCACCTTAATGCATCCCCAAATCATTAATTCCACTAAAATCTCAGGGCCTCTGCACATAGCCTGCCTCCCCCTGGAAACTTCCTCAAGGTAGGATTGGCCCCCTCACCACCTCCTTTTTTTTCCCCCTCAGATATCCCTTTTCAGTGACTAGTCAAAGGTGTCTCTACCTTCTTCCAAATCCCAAGCCTCATCTCCTTCTTTGCTTTATTTTCTTCTGATCATTTATCACCACCTAACACATATCTCATTTAGCTTGTGTGTTCTCTGTCTTCCTACCCACTGGATGTCAGGAAAGGACAGACATGTATATCTCTTTCTTGTTGTGACTAGAACAGGACTTGAGACAGGAGATTCAACAATAAATACCCTGACAGTTAGTGTCCTATGCCATCGCAGGGACCCAGTATTGACAGATGGACTTTTCATTGAAAGAGCCAGAGATAAAATATATTCTGAGGTGCAGAAAGCAAGAGCCCCTGACCAGGAAGGTATAAATCCATTCCAAAGGTTGGAAGGAGACCATGTCTTTCTTACTCAGCAGGAGAAACAGGAATCTTGTACTAGGAAGAGAACGAGAAGAATCATAGCAAAAGCTTCAGTTACAACCTGGTCCTTGGCTGAAATTCTGATAGTAACAGAAGGATGAGAGTTCCCAGAGAGGAAGAGTGGTGAATCAGCACATACGGGACTGGTGCTTGCCTCCCATGGTAAAACCTCGGTAACTGGAGAAGCGCTGGAGAAGGCCCAAGTGTCCTGAGAGAAGCAATGGTGAATGTAGTACCTGGCCCGGCACCTCACCCCAAGGCTGGGTGAGACATGAATCTGAATTCCCTAGGGGCATGCAGAAGTACTGTGTGAGGCCCAGTGGACTGGAGAGGCCAGGGTGGGTAGGGGGCATGATTCAACCAAATAACACGGCAGGGCCAAGGATAAGAGCTACAGGCTGGTCCCCACCAACAGAAGAAGCAAGGATGTGAATTCCCCTTGCGCTGCTCTGATGTATAGTAGACAGAAATGTACCTGACTCACCGTTCTAGACCCTGGTTAAGTCCAAGATGGGGGGGACCACATCTGGTAGGGAATCTTTGTACCACATCATCCATGGTGGAGGGTGGAAGGGAAAAAGAACAGGCAAAGAAGATAAGAAGCAGGGGGAGGGGACAAATGAGGGGAGGAGAAGTCAAGGAGAGGGAGAAAATCTCATCCTTCTGTCAAACTCCTTCAGTGACCATGTTGGTCCATTTCCAAGGGCACAACCTTTGAGATCTAACCCCTCTTTAAAGGTCTTACCTCTTAACATCATTGCCCACGGCTTGCACTTCAGGTTGCCAACCCATGGGCTTTGAGGGATACCTTGAAACCATAGCAACCATGGGTAGGCCCCTGGAGACTGCTATCTCCTCAGAGAGCAGTGAGAAGGGGCATTGGGTTGGGAGAGCCCTGAATCACTCAAGTGGTAACAGAGGAACTGAGTCTTAGAGCAGCACTGACCAGCCAGGACCAAGGGCACAGAAGGAGAGTGGCTGGTCAACCAGCAGCTCAGAGGAGCGAGAGAAAGGGAATTTGTGTGCAGTGGTTATAGGACTTCAGCTCAGGGAGATGAAGAAGTTCTGGAAATCAATGACTAGGATGACAGCACAACAATGTGGATGTACTTGTTACCTCAAAACAATTAGGGGCAAACATTTGGTGTGGCAGTTAAGATGACATTTGCCGGTAACCTGTATTGAAGTGCCTAGTTTCAAGTCCTGACTATGTTCTCAAGTCCAGCTTCCTGCTAATGTGTGCCCTGGGAGGTAGCAAGTGCTGGTTCAAATACTGAAGTCCCCACTGTCCAATGGAGAAATGCAGATTCAATTCTAATCTGCTGGCTTTGGCTTGACTCAGCACTGACTGTTGCAAGCATTGGGGGAATGAGCCAACTGATTAAGTCATATTCTTTCTCTCTCTCTCTCTCTCTCTCTCTCTCTCTCTCTCTCTTCTCTTCTCTTCTCTTTTCAAAAATATGAAGAGATCATCCATTTTTTTGAAAATGGTTAAAATGGTAAATTTTGTTTCATGTAGATTTTATAATTTTTTAAAAGGTTAAATTGGCAAGGCAGGGATATGTGCAGTAATTTGAATTCAGTTCTTAAAAAACAAAGCTTCCTTTCTCCACAGCTGAGGTCAGTTTGTCTATAAATTCTCCCCACTCTGTATGCACGCATGCAGGTGGCTCCCACCCTGAGTGGGAAAGGAAGAAGTATTTGAGGCAAAGCTGGAGTGACATTGGCAGCCAGATGACACAGTTCTTACAAGTTATTGTAAAAACTTTAAGGTGATGAAGGAGCCCACAAAGGCACTTCAAACAGTGATGTAGCCCTGTTTGTATTCTAGAAAGATGGTTGGATTGCAATGTGGAGAATGCGTATTGCAAGGAATGGAAGTCAGAGATAGAGATGGGAGGAACAGATGGAAACTGGGTCAAGGAAGCAATAGACAAGGACTGGAACACATGGGAATGGAAGGATCTGATGAGCTTGAGAGAACTTCAATATTTAGACAATATAAATGACCAGAATGGATAGCTGAATGAGGCAGAAGGACTGCGGAAGACAGCATCAAATTGAACAACAGGTCCTACTTGGGTCACCTGAATGGGCAATCAGTTAAGTCTCTAGATAGGCAAAGAGAAGGAGAAAAGTAAGTTTGGTTGGGGGCAAGCATGCAGCTTTGTGTCCACTGGCAGCCAAAGGCCTGTAGAAATACCTAGTAATGTGCTTATGAAGGAACTGGCCCTTCCAACCACAGGAATTTAACAGGAGGCCCAGCAGAGAGTCGACAGGCCATCTGATTGCATCATCTGGGGAAGGCCTCAGGAGCAAATTCTCTCTACAGATAATGAGGCTACAAGGTAGGGAGGAATGCAGCATTGGACTAGGTGCCCTGAACCAGAGCTCTAGGTTTCTGCTACCAACGATGTGCTGCATGGACTAGCACTAGCAGGGAAGACTGGTGAAGAAGTCCCAGTCCTTAACTGGGTGGCCTTCAGCTGACCCAGTCCACACTCTAGGACCTGTTGCTATCTGTAAATGAGGAAAATTTAGACCATTTTGACACAGCCGGGACAGTATCCCAGAGCCTGAAACACAGGACATGCTTCACAGCACTGGCTTGTGTCTTAGGTGATCAGCTCTACAACCCAGCTGATGTCTGGCTTCCAAAGAGGAAGTACAAACCACTCAGGATTTCCCAGCTCTTGAAGCCCACCCTCTCTGATCCCTGTTTCAGTCATTCAGAACTCTCCCTAAGTCCTTTGATTTCCTATGCGGGACTGGTTCCTACCACAAAGGGTTGAGAATGGGAAGTTGATGCTCCGCTTGGGTGTCTCAGGTTGACATGTAGCAGCCTGTAAGGCCCTGCTTGTCCTCCCATTTTAAGAGGATGCACTTGCTTAGATCTGCTAGAAAGATTCTTTGCATGTATTAATTATGCCCCCACTAATTACACAGAAGGGACAGAGCAGCATTATTGGAAGGGAAAGGCCCAAAGCAGCCCAGGAAAAAAATGATGAGCTTAGTTTTGCCTTACACAGGAATCCAGTCTGAATTTGAGGAACAATTTTGACAGTTGTGTCCTTCACGCTGCACACACAATGGGTAGAATTTTCAGCCCCTGATGTGCTGGGCCAGTTGGGGTTGTCCGAGTAATTGAGCTTGAGGGGAAGAGAAGAAGAGAAGAGCATTTGTGTTTCCAAATTTTGGAACCCCATCAACTGTATGATGCACCATCCACTTAATAACAGACTCCCAGAAGAGTAAGAGGGAGGGATACTCTCACCCTCCATGCCTACTTTCCATTTGAGAAACATTACAATAAAAAGAGAAACACGTGTCCGAGAATGCAGGGCATGAGGCATGCATTTTGCAAACAAAAAGAAGAAAGCTGGGGGGCTTGGAGACCCAGAAACTAGGCCCCAGATCAAGGACCACAGTGCCTGCCCACCCTCTCCACCTGAGCTCCCCTTTGTCTAGAGACAGCGGACAGAGAATCCAGCAGATCTAAGCTCCTCACTGAAAGGCCACGGATCCCTGGGAGCAGTGATTGAGCCATGCCAAGAGTGGTCAGTGACCGCTGACTGCCGAGGGAAAGTCCTGCTGTCACCAGACTGCCTGGGGAAGGTGCCTACTCTGAACCATCCACAGTAATCCACCTCCCATCCCTCAGTGCTTTGCAACCACAGCAGCTCCTTCAGGTGAAGGCTCTAACTCCTGTCTCCTGCCCTGGACCCAGAGAACTCCCAGGGAGGGTGAATCTGGGAATCACGTGTGTGGCCCAGAAGCGTGCAGAATTTGTCTACAAGGTAGTGCTGGTAAATAATTCATTTATTTTGAAAGGGGAAAAAATGGGTCAGTGGACTGGCTCCAGGGTTGTAGAAACCGTCTGGTGGGATCTTTTCTTTTTCCCTTTTAATTAATGTGTTTATTTGAAAGGCAAAGTTAAAAAGAGACAAAGAGAGACCAGATGGCCATCTCAGCCAGGGCTGGGTCCAGCTGAAACAGGAGCCAGGAGCTGCATTTGGGTTTCCCACATGGGTGTAGGGGCCCAAGTCCTTCCATCATCACCACTGCTTTCTCAGGCACTTTAGCAGGGAGTTGGATAGGGAATAGGACAGCCAGGACTCACACTGGTATTCACATGAGACACTAGCACAACTGGCGGGGGTTTGACGCACAGATCCACAGCACCACCTCCAAGTCTGATGGGATTTTTGATGTGTTTAGTGATATGTTAAATAATCTGAAAAACACATGTTTAATTATAGAAAACTCAGAAAAACTGAAAGCAAGACTTCTTGTACCAGAATATGCGCACCAGTCCCCAAGGGCAAGATTCTGTGTTGAAACAGTATTTAGGCTAACAGATAAACAGAAACTACTTTAATGTCCAATCAAGGGAGGAAAGGTTAAAACAAAGTACTCCCTTGCAACACAGGAAGAGGTTAGTGACATGATGAAGCCAAAAGGGAAGACACAGAACATGCGCAGTATTATCCCATGAATGAGAAAATGACTTCCATATTTTGTATGCAGTGTTTGTTTCCACAATGCATATAGTATAATCAGAATGATCCAGAGAGGATTGGCACCTCCTGGCACAAGGTGATGCACAAACTGGCAAAGTACTCTGTATTTTTACTGTAAGTACCACGTTAGGGTGTGGATGAACTATATGCTTTCTGAGAAACTGGCTCTCCTGCCCCTTGGGAGCAGAGACAGAAGTAGCAGCAGTGCTAGATGGATTGTTGGCCCTCACTCTTTGCCCCCTCCCCGTGATACCATTTTTTTTCCCTGTGGTTTTTGCCATGCTCCCAGCTGTCAACGATTTGGACATAACCATGTGCCTTACTTTTTTACACATGTTGATATGTTTGTGAAGATCTAACTTTAAGGTCTCAGGCAGGAACAGGTGTTGTCCAGCCCCCTGTGGGAGTCAGTGGTTCAAGTGAGGGCTAGTCCTGCTCTGCCAACCCGGCTTCTGGCTAGTGTGCCTGGGAACAGCGGATGAAGGCTGCAGTGCCCGGGTACCTGTCACCAATGCAGGGGACTGAGGTGTGGTTCCTGCCTCCCTCTTTTTGGACTGCCCCACCCCTACGGTTGTGGGCGTTTGGAGAGGAAGCCAGCAGGTGGAAGATCATTCTTTGCATCTCTGTCAGTGTGCCTTCCAAGTAAATAAGCAGATCAACCTCTTTAAATGGTTGTATGCAAACAGAAACATAGAGAAGGACCTGGAAACAAATACGCCAGTGGTAGGTGTTGGCGCCAAGGAGGTGGGAGAGATTGGGAGGGAGGGCAGAAGCCTTTATTTTAACTTTACATACCTATGAGTTCTTTCAAAACATTGAGGGGTAAGAATCACTTTTCTAATTTGGGATAAAAGAATGAGAAAAATCCACATTGGCAATAAATGCCTAAAAACTACATGGAGATGACTGGCTGGTGTGTACTCTTCTGGATTTCTCAATACAAAGACTGTCCCCGCCACTGAAATCTCTGTGTATATCTCTCTTTAACGTATCATGCATGCTTCCCCAAGTCAATCAGGAAGCCCATTTTAAAGGCTCACCCAGGAAAACTCCTGTTGTTGGACACTTGGAGAGTGCTATCTGAAAAAGAAAAAAATAAAACACAGAAACAATGCCTTATAGACATCCATATGGCTAGAATATTGCATGAAATCATGATTATTTCTTCAGAATAATTCCTATATGTTGTCAAATCACCCTCCAGAAAAATAGTGAGATCTACAATCCTTTAGCTACAAAACTTTAAGAATATTTACTTAAGTTTGGTTTCTAAAGTCATGGGGCAGGCCCTACCCTGAATGCACACCCGGCTGCTTACAGTCTTTTATCATCTCACTTGGTTTCCGCATTTGTACATTTCAAGGCAGACATGGAAACATTTGATTGGATGGGGAAGGATAATGGCCCTCACCCCTGCAGGGAGTGTTACACAACACACACTGTGTGCCTCACACGTTGCTTGCCTAAACTCTGGAAAGTTCTAAATTCCCACACACTCTGGTCCCTAAGAATTGCAGAGAAGACAGGCCCACTATTCATGTAGACTGCCCCAGGTGGTGTTTGAGAAGGCCATTTCCTCCATGTGCTCACTAATGCTCAGTTTTGTAACTTGCATCTCATCTTTGCTAGCCTGTCTTGAAAAAAGCTTGAGTGAGGTTGGCCCCTGTTCTGACACTGGCCATTTCTGATGGTCTCCTTGCCTCACCCGTCTGTGCTGGCTCTGAACCTCTTGCTTCCAGAACTGTTCTAGTGGTGAACTCAGGAATCCCCATCTCAATCTCAGATCTTCCTCTCCCTCTGCCTCCTGGTCTCTAGTGCTCACTTCCTGCAGGTGGGGCACCGTTCTCTTCTGCCATGCAGGTGTTGGATGGAGGAACCAAGTGGTAGCCTCACAGCCCAGACCTCCGGTGGTGACAAATCCCTTGCTGGGTTTCCTTGTTTTCACAAGGCACAGGACTCTTGATGGGGTAGGGTGAGGGTACTAGATCGGTAGAGATTCTAGCAAAGAACCAAACCCATCACTGCCCACATGTCTGGCAATGGAGTCAACCAACCCTGAAAATCCATTCTGTGTATAGGTTAACTTTTGGTTACTGTCACCATTTACATCAGTTAAAGTGACTGAAATTACACAGCTACATAGGAAGTCTACTGTCAGTAGTACCAACCTGATATCATTTTGGGGTCAGAAGTTACACAGGAAATCCAGGCTGGTAGATTCAAGGAAGCAACTGTAGAGAGGAATTGAGTTGAGAGACAGATCAGGAATGTGACAATGATGCCACTTTCCCCGGGACAGACCCAGGGATTTGAAACTGATGGTCAGGCAGGCCTCACAGAAGCAGCTTTGCCACACAGACCAGTCCCTGGCTGAGGCCCGGAGTCTTTCCTCTGGGCCGGCTCCAGGGCATGTCATTGCATTGCCCCCAGGCTCCGTTAAAGCCTGAAGAACCAGCCAGCTGAGATGGATCAGGAGTGCTTTTCTGAGAGTGTTGCTCTGAGCTGGAGGTGGGACTTCTCGGGCCCCAGGAAGCTCAACCCCAGGAGAATCTCTGTGGCCACTTTCACAAGGCTCTCGATGCAGCCTTGGAGAGGGCACCTGAGATCGTCCCTGTCCTCCAGACAAACAGGGCTTCGGTCACCGTTGCAGATGCCCAGGAGCACTCACGCAGGCTTCCGGAAGCGGGCCAGTAGGATTCATGTGTGGTCTTCGAGGCCATAGTACTTTCAGTGGCTCCTTACTCCAGCGGATTGGCTTTAAACATTTGACTCTAGTGTAAATCATTTAAATGTTCTAGACCTAACGTTTCCCATCTGTAGAGTGGAGATTATTGTTAGGATTGAAGGAGATCATGGATGCATGCAAATCACTTGAAGTGGTGCTCAGGGAGCAGCACACAGGCACCCAATGTGGGCCGTTCCTGTTGCTTTATGGCAGTTTGGGGTGGAGGGGGGAATATAACCATTGTTGAATGAAGAACATAAAGGTCTTTGATCACGAGCCTGGACAGTTCATTAGAGAAAACAGTAGAGAGAAGAACCTTAAACAAACAGGTGTTGTTATCAACACCAGTTCTAACTGCTAGACCAAAGCAAATCTATACTTTCTTTTGTAAAGTATGTTTCTTCCAGTTAACAAAGTGAATGTGAGAGGTTATAAATGAGGAGGAGCAAGAAGAACACGGGACAACTGCGGGGGCGGGGGGCAGGGGGTATGTTGGGAAGCCATGAGGTGTTGGGGAACTGGTGTAATTGGGGTGTGAGGCATCCCCACAGAGAACGAGCTCCCCACAGCCCCCGAGGCTTGTAGGCAAAGGGGGAGCTGGCAGCACACTGCAAGCCCTTTAAGACAAAGCGGTTTAGGAAAGGGGAGGCGGGGCAGGCACTGCAGGTCTTTCCTTTGGCTTTTAGTGCCTTCAGAGAGAGGTGCATACACAAAGAGAGTAGGTCTAGCAAGAAAATTCCTCTGTAGAATTGCAGAAATCAAAAGCTTTTAGAGAAAAATCAGAAAATGGAAGAAGCTTGAAAGGAGAGAGGGACTTGAGACATCCACAAGGTGCACTAGGATAGTCTCCCCTGAATGAGACCCGTCCCCCAACATGGAAGCAGAGGTCCAGTGTGCTTACTGCCTCAGGGAAGTGGCACAGGCCACATGAGCTTGCCCCTCCACAGCCAGCTCTGAGCTCCCGTGTGCTGCGTCATTGACTACGTGGCCAGGATGTGGAAAGAAGTAGGCCAGCATCGCGGCGTAGCTGACCTGCAGCAGCCACATCTCACACGGGTGCCACCTCCCATCCACCTGCCTGCTGATGTGCCCAGGGAAGGCAGCAGAGGATGCCCTGGGTGCTTGGACTTCTGGCACCCGTGCGGGAAACCTAGAAGAAACTCCTGGCTTCTGCCTGGCCCAGTGCAACCATCTGGGGCGTGCTGCAGCAGAAGGAAGGTCTCTCTGTGACAAACAAATCTACTTGAAAAAAAAAAAAAAGAGAGCGATATGGAACATAAGCTGTCAGTTCAATTGTTGGTTGCTTGAATAATAGGACCAGAGGTCATCATTTGCTTTTATGAACTTTTCTCATTTTTCAGATTTCCCAAGTGTTTGAGTTTGGGGTTCAGAGAGCATATCAGGTCTCCAAGGGCTCTGTGGCCCCAGGGACCCCACAGGAAGGGATAAAACAAGTAAGCTGTCCAAAAGTCTTATGACATTTTTCTCTCACTGTGATCATTTACAAGACAAAGATGATTTTTCCATGGTGACCTGCTGCCTCCTCCGTAATATGTAAATGTTAGCTGTACCTTCCAGACAGCAGCTTCCCACCGTGCTCTTCTTCCTGTGGAAGACCAGGACAGGGCTCTGGCAAAGACATTCCCAGTGTTAGCTGCGGTCCTCTAGGGAGTGAGATGAGGAGTGACCACCAGCCTTGTCCTTCTTTCTTTATTGTATTTGGAAGTCAGAAGTACAGACCTATAGAGAGCTCCCATCTGCTGGATTGTTCCCCAAATGCCCAGAGGAGCTGTGGCTGGGCCAGCGCAAAGCCGGGTGCCTAGAACTCAATCTGTGTGTCCCCTGTGGGTGGCAGGGAGGGGCCCAACGACTTGAGCCATCATCACCCTTTCCCCCAGCGTGGAATCAGCAGCACAGTGGGACTCGAACCCAGGCAGTTGCCATAGAACACGTGTGTTCTAAGCAGTATCTTCACAGCTGTGCCACAGGGCCCCCCAACCCCTCCTTTTCCTTTATATTCTTGTTACAAGCTGAATTTTTAAAAATATTAATAATGAATAACAACAGCTATGTATTTTAATAATTAATACTTACAGCTATATCTGAGTTAATATAGTCATATAAAAATAAACTGGATTTTCAGGCATAAAATAAAAACCAAAAAAAGAGCTAAAGCTTCCTTGCTTCTGTAAGATTAAAATTCAATCCCCACACAAGTCACAGAAAGCCCCTCCCTCCCTACCCCTATTTATCATCACTTTAAATATTTGGCTGAAAAATATGACACTGCTCTTTTTCCAGGTCCAAATGGCCAGTCCTGGCAATATAGGTTTCTGAACCTACTGAGCACTGATCCTCAACCAGGCCTGTGCCCTCGGTCTGCCTTTCCCCCACCTCCTACCCCTGGTTAGCTTTTACTCTTTCTTCAAGTTTTCTCAAGTCTCTGCCGTCTCTTCCAAGTAGCCTTGACTGGCACAGCTGTGTGAGATTGGGGATCCTTCCTAAATACTTTCCAAACATCCTCTCCTCTCATTTGTTCATTGACTTAACAACTTATCATTAAGCACCGACTCTACATTACTCAAAATCTAGGCCATGGCAGGGCCACTTCAGTGCAAAAGACCAACTGTCTCCTATCACACATTAGGCCCCCATTTCTCCACTCTCCATGCTCTCCATTATCCACGGCCAACTGTAGCCCAAAACTAAGACATGGAAATTTCAGAAATCAGTTTCAAATTGCACACCATCCGGAGACGTGTGATGAAATCCCACTTCCACCCCAGCCCTCCCAGGATGTGAATCAGTGCTTTGTCCCAGGAACCCACACCGTCCGCCAGCCCGTTAGTCACTTTAGTAGCCGTCAGCTTTATCAGATCCACGCACAGTTACCACCGCTTGTGTTCGCCTAACATTGCCTTGACTTCTTCTCACGGTCCCAAAACCCAAGAACAGTGGTGCTGGCAATTCAGCCATCATAGAAAAGCCAAAGGAAAGCCATAAAACACTGCCTTGTATTGGAAATATGGCATCTCTCTACTTAATAAGGGGGAAAAATTATGCCGAGACTGCTGAAGCTATTTGGATATTTTTATTACAGCATAGTATTGTTTATGTTCTCTATGAGCTATTTTTGTGAATGTCTTTCTGTGCCTTGTTTGTATGTGAAACCTTACCATAAATATGTATTCATGTATGGGGTTTGATATTACCTGTGACCTGAGCTATGCAGTGGGGACTTTGGGATGTATCCCTTGGACAAGGTAGCGACACTGATGTATGTCCAGGTTCTTATTGCCAATCTGTGCTACAAAGTAAACTGCTCGGTGAGGCTCCATGTCTTACTCACCAGCAGTCACTGCTCAGTGCACCCAGCACACAGCAAGCACGTGCTTCTTTCATCAAAAATGAATGAATGCCTCTATTTCATCAAAGTATGATATAACTTATCTTATTTTTTCCTCTATTCCAGTGGGGTTTTTTTTAAAGGCTGTTACACACACACACACACACACACACACACAATTTATCATTTGACAAAAGGAAACTGCTGATAAAAGAAGTCCTCCTTTGTTCTGGATTTCCTGACCAGGTTGCTCAAGTCCTGTTTGCTTTGACCGCCTCTCGAGTGCTTGCTGGGTGAGGTCAGGGCAGGGAAGGAGAAAATGGGGCTGCCTGTTGTTGGAGTCTCAGGAAACCAACTGCACGGTCCCGCTGTGTGCAAGGGGACCCCTGGGGCAGGGCCGGGTGAGGGAGTATCCAGGACCATCCCCACCCCCAGGAGCAAAATGTATTGAAAGCTATGCCCAGCCTCAGGGCCTGCCAGCCAGAGTAGCCTGTGTGTATGTATTCAGGCCAGTGAATTCAGGGAGGCCACTGGACAGACAGGGGAAAGCTCAGGCAACCAAGCTGAGTCAGTGCTTGCCCAGGTCACACAGCCAAGCAGCAGCCACACCAGGACTCCAACCCTAGCTTCCTGCCCTAAATCCTTGTCTTTACCTGGAGAAGCTGAGCTGGTGGAAGAGTGTGAGACCTGTGACTCCTGGCTTTCACCCAACTCTAATGACCTTGGATGATGAAGCCACCCACAGTTATTTACTGAGCACCTATTATGGTCCAGCACCTGCCGAGGTGGGTGGCAGTGGGGGAGGCAAATTCCCACCCTTGAAACTTCCCAGCAAGGAGAGGGCTGTGATTTGTGTGGCCTCCAATAAAGTTGTGCAACTCACCTGCATGAGTCAGAGACTGAGGCCCAGCAGCCGGTGCTGGGGGAGGGGACGTTTTCAGAGCTGCCCCTCCCAGAAGCCCTGGCTCTGTTCCAGCTCAAGCTGGAAGCACTGACTTGGCTTAGCATTGAAGGAGTCCCGGGATCCAAGCCATGACAGAATAGGGGATGCCACTGGTTGAGTACCCGTGATCCCCAGGCCCTACTCCAAAACGTATACCTTCTCCACATTTTGGTGCTCCAAATACTTTGATACAGCTTAAGAGAGCCAGATGCATTGTATTGCTTCCATATAACCATCATTCTGCAGCAGCATGAGGATCCCCAAGCCATGCCTTTCTAGCAACAAATCAGTGGTCATATGTATTGCATATTTGCATTGCATACCATAGAACTTCCAGAACATTGCCACCATCACAGCCAGTTCTGTGAGGCAGTGTGGAACTGAGGCACGAGAGCCAGCAGCTCATCAAGGCAGTCTTCCACCAGCCTCTGTCTTTCCTCCACCTTCCATCCCCATCCTTTCCAAAAGTGGCCATGCAGTAGGGGACACTGCAGATGTCCCGTAAGTCTTTGCTGAGTGAACAGGGAAGGTATGCCTTGAAGACAAGAAGGAGGTAGTCCCAGAGGTGGCCAGAGGCCTGATCTGTTCCAAAAAATGGTCAAACTGAAAGTTCTTCCTCTCACCCCTGCCACCCATGAAGACACAGAAATGAGTCATGACATAATTTATGGCAGCAATAAAAGTCCATACCTACCCATTGGCTCTCCAAATGACTCATGTCCATGTGCAGTCACAGTAAGATAGTCCAAGCAGTCCAGAACAATGGTGAGCATCAATGAGGGCCAGAGTATTGTGTGACTTAGGCAAGTGCTTGAGAGCTAAGGCTCTAGAGTTCCTGTTACCCAGTTCCTTATGTTTCAGGTGGGGAAACTGAGACCTATGCCTGTAACTGGCCTATGGTTACACAGCCACATGGAAGCAATGTTTTCCTCTTGCCCACTTGCCATCTAGAATTCAAGCTAGAATAAGAGCAAATAATCCTTGTCTGGGCATAGACCAGGGAGTAGGAAGCTTGGGTGACCAGACTGCCAAAACTGAGATCAAGTTAATAAAGAAACCAGGTTCCACCAGTTAAGATGCCTGCATCCCACATCAGAGTACCTGCGTTCAATTCCCAGCCCCAGCTCTCAATTCCAGCTTCCCTGGAATATAGACCCTGGGAGGCAATGGTGATGGTAAAATAACTGGACTGCTGTCATCTGTGTGGGAGACCTGGACTGAGTTCTTGGCTTCAACACAGCCCAGCCTTAACTGTTACAGTGTTACAGATACTTGGGAGTGAACTAGCAAATGGGATCTTGCTTTCTTTTCTCTCTCTAACTCAAAAAAAAAAAAATCAAATAGTAGGTTCCACAAGCAGAGCGTACTTCTCCACAATTGATGCGATAGGATTTAATCTAAAAACTTTTTCAAAACATGGAGAAGTGGGCCTTTAAAGTTGGAGGAATTTGTGTCCTGGGTAACACTCGCCACCACCATGTCCAGCACCTTATTTAAAGTCATAGAAAGTGACAGAGAGCTTGGACTAGGAGAAAGAATTTTTCAGAAATCAGAAGAAAGTGGGTCTCTTAAGACCACCTCTGCCAGGCACACCTGCAGGCATCTTTGATGATGTCATCTCAAGAACCCCAGTTTGCCCCCAAGGCTAGAGAATCATGGGACAGTTGGAGGAAGGGGTGAAGCCTCCCCATCCCCTCTACACAGAGAACATTTTCCAAGGCAAGGAGCACCTCTGGAAAGTGGTGAGAAAGCCAGCGCACCAACCTCAGCGAGATCAAAGGGACCACCCGATGACTTTGGGGGGCTTTATCACAGTGGAAAAAAAGGTGAGAGAAGTTGACTGGTCTTGAAATTGTTTTTTAATGGTCTGATTTCACAGTCTTCTTGTTACTTAAGTACCATTCATCTTCCTCCAAATCTCTAGCAGGAGTTTCATATGGTTTGGCAGCTCAATTTCCTCTCAGCCTATTGGACGAGACAAAGGGCCATCGGTCACTTATCTGGGGAAGGCACATTGGAGCCATTAGAACTTGCACCAGCAGGTCTCAGAAAACCTCCCCCTCGGCAAGATTTACAGCCCCCATGAAAGTGAATCTATATCTCAAAACACTTGCTACTCTCATCGCCTCCATTCCAGAGACAACCCTTGTATTGATTGCTCATGCTCTGGGTACTGTTTAATTATCTCTTGGAACAACTGACCACCCACTCAAGGAGACTTCACTGCAATGACAATGACATTTGGCTTGAAAGTAAACCTAAAGAAGCCATAGTCCCACGCGTGTTTCTCCATTTCCTGCACACTTCTTCCTTGTCTTGGCCCAGGCTTCTCGCTGTCATGCCCTCCCATCAGCAAGCATCTGCCCCTGACCCAGGCCATTTCTACCCTGGTGCCATTTCTGTGCTCTGCCCTCTTTCTCAGAGGTCAATCCATGGTGACATTGCCCACGGCCAACACCACACCACTTGGCTTCCATAGCAAGAATATAGTTTTCTCCCAAAGACTAAGAGAGAAGGAAATGCTAGAACAAATTGATGGCAAACAGAGTAATGAAATACTGAAAGGCCCAGATGGCAGTAAATGTGGTATCTGTGGAAGGGTGTAAGGCTAGCTCCCAGCTGGTCCTCCATGGACCTGTCACCATAAGCTCACTATAATTTAACCTCATGTTGAGATGTACCCCACACTCGAGCTGCAGGTTGACCAGTGAGTTGTTCATGCTTCAACAGATGTAAATTTTTTAGGAGGTGATCATAGAAAGTACCACTACAGAAATATGGAAATAAGACAGGGAGTGGAGGCGAGTTTGTGAGGCAGATGTCACCAAGTGGTGAGCACTGGGGCCAGAGGTTCCATATGGTTTGCAGCCCAGCAACTGCAAGTGATCTAACTTGAGGGGGAAGGAGTTGGGACATTTTCCCTCCCACTGTACCCACTTTGGCAAGGGGTTTACTCCTGGGGAGTTATCCTGGTCCTTCACACTTTGCAAAGAAAGCTTCAGGCTGGCAGGTACAAGCAGCAGTGCAGCTGTGCCATGTCCCGGATGGTGAGCCCTAAAGACTCTGAGTATTATCTGCCAGAAACTGCTCAAATTCTTATGGGTCTTGTAAGATGCATGTGAAATGTGACTTCTGGGATGGTATCTCTTCTTCCCACTCCCTCCGGATGAAATGGAAACCATGGCTCCCTCCTCTGAGCCATGTTAGCACTCTGTACAAACTTCCATGAAACCAGCAACGGTGTTTTGTTCTGTTTCACCTGGCTGTTTTTGTTGATAAACTGCCTGACTTTGAGTCTGGAGATCCAGTCTGAGAGCCCTGTGTGTCTGAGTACTTCCCTATGTTTGGATCAACTGAGAGCCTGCTCTGATCCATGTCTTAGAAAACAAATCAAAACCGGGTGGGGCTTCCCCCTCAATATCCCCCTTTACCTCAGATACAAGATGGAAACAATGTGGACATAATAGTATTACCCACTTCCCTATCCCCCTGAACCTTTTTTTTTCTTTTCTTTTTCTTTCTTTAACTGTAATTAACTATGTAAAGATTGTCAACAACACAATAAAATAGATTATAAAAAAAAAAAAAAAAAGAAAACAAATCAGGGCATGTCAGTGAAAAATCAATCTGATGAAGAAAAGCAGAGCTAGATACAGAGTAGAAACTGGAGGTTGTGCAAAAATCCTTTGAAAGGAACGGTCAGTAGAAGGCCTCTGATAAAACAGCGTTTCAGTGTGATGGATGACCACAAGGTTATTGTTTTAAAAAGCAATCTTGGCAAAAGAAAAATCCTCTGTGCAAAGGCCTGAGGTGGAAACTTGCTGCATGAGATCAGAGGGAGGAGCACAGAGTGTGTGTTGGGCCTATCACTGTCTGACCCGCCTGTAAATCCCTCCTGCATTGGCTGAGCTGCCTCTCATTCTGTGCACATCTCAGTCACTACCCCTATCACAACGCGCCGTTATCATGTTCAAGGTCATGAAGGGCAGGGACAGTGTCTTGGGATCATGTTACAGTTACTGGGGTCAAACTCAGTGTCCATCCTGCTGTAGGTGCTCAGTATGTTCCTCACACTGAATTCCTGCTTATCCTCCATCTAAAACTCGGAGAAAATAGCGAATGAATCACAGAAAAGGTCCCTTCCAAGTGTACACCTGGCACATTGCACCTCTACCAGCCAGTGAAGATAAACCTGGAGATCGGGGAATAGTTTTGGCTTTCCTTGGGGAAGTGCCTGTTCTTGGGTGAAACCAGGAGTCTTTGGGGAGTGCTGACACCCTAAGACATGAAATTTCTTCTTTTGAATGCGTCAACTAAGCCCCAGACATTTTTATAGGCAGTGCTAGGAAATAATGATGCACTATGACCTCAACAGATGAACACATCCCTTAGTCCCCTAGAAACCACCAATGGTTCTGAGTCTTGCTTTAGAGCAGAGGCAGCAGCCGCTTGGGGTTGACTCAGATACGAGCCTGAGTGATTGCATCTTCAGGTGGTAGCAGGTGCCAACATGTTCCAGAAAAAGTTGTGTCCTGTGAGGACACCTGGGGTTGCAAGGACAATAGTGTTTTGTCCACAGCACTCTCTACCCTTCCTTTAAGGAATTGTATCTTTCCTATTCCAAACATATGACTGGGGAAAGGGAGCATTTCCTTCTTTCCAGGGCCAGTGATCATCTGAGGTGGATCCTATCAATACACCTACTTAATGAGTGAACAGCCTGAGGTTCAGCAAGATGAAATCTGTCCAAATTCTCTAAGCCACAGATCAGTCCTAGTTCTTTATTGAGTCCAGGTCCCAGGAGCTGCACTGAAGATGTTGGCAAACAGCAGTATCAGAGTAGGGAGGAGGAAGGGAGCAGATAAGCAACGGAGGCTGATGCTAAGGCCACTTAGTGTCTGGTAAGCTAAGGCCCCCAAGCTCAGGTAAGAGACAAGAAAAAGGATCTTGGCATTTCCATGAGGTGGGACCAGCTGTAATCACATGCCCAAGAACAGGTTTTAAGGAACCCATATGAACTTTCAACAGTTTCTTAGAGAGACACTCAAGGTCAAGGTATCAGCTTTAAAGGCCACAAGGGGGACCAACTTGCCATTCCACCTGGTCAGGAGTCTCTGAAGAAAGGTGGAAAAACAAGGCTCAGAGTCAGACCTGTCCCAGGTCGGCAAAAATTTGCCTTGTAGACAGAAGGCCACTGGGGACAATCTAGTGGGCCCAATTAAAGAGAGTGTGCACATGCCAGTTCTAATAGGCTCCCTTTAGAAGTATTGTCAATGTGAAGCCCAAGTCACCCCCGGCCCGCTATTGGAGTGGTTTCATCAGGCAGCCAGAGCAGCAGGGAAGAATAGGCCCCAGTGATGACCCCAATATCTAGCCTCAATAACAGGAAGGCAGCATGGGGCCTCTCGGGCAAAACTCTGCATTAGACAGGTTCACATGGCTGTAAGCAACAGAAACCCAATTAGACTAATGTGTACAGTATCCGTAATGAAGGAATGCCAAGAACCACCCCAGGAAGGCAAAGTCATGTAGAGCCAGGGACCCAACAGCAGCCCCTCCTTCCTTTTCTTCTCTCCTCTTTGCTGTCTCTAAGGAAGTCCAGGATCCTTTCATTAAGCTGAACCCATGGTCCCTGGGAGCTCTCTCTGGATTCATATTCTCTCAACTTCATCTAGCCAGAAGAAAACTAAGCCAATCCCAGACAAGGTCCAATATGCCCATCCCAGACCAATCATTGATGCCAAGAGGTGAGACACTATGAGTAGCCCCATTGGGTTCAGGGTAATGGATACTAACAATGGTGGCCTGCCTGGAACCTTGAGAAGCTCCAGGTGTGAGATGTAGTACATGCAATTCTCCAAAAAGAATGGGCGTTTAATAAGGACATGGCCCCACAAGAACTGCTGGTGTCTGGGCAGTCACAACAGTAACTTCTTCTTAAGCTCTAAAACATTTCACTTCCACCAACCCAACTTCCATTCTCTCTAGGGCGGAATAAAATTCAGAAATGCAAAGCAAATAGTCTCCCTTTCATGCTCATGGGAGAGAGGGAGTGGTCTTTGTTATGGAGAATAGAAACCAAAACAAGACCAATTATTACTGTTTATTGAGCTCCCATTCTGGAACTGAACTCTGCACAGTGTGTCTCTAACACACATGGAAAGACACCAGTAGTTTTCTGCCTTGTAGATGTAGAAAAGAGGTTGTCAAAAGGCATGGCCTCATACACAGGTGATAAATAGGGAAGGCAGATGACTTGAATCTGTTCACAGCTTCTACATGTGAAAATATTTCTCCAGTACATGGAGTCTCTCCCCAGTGATGTCCCCCTGAACTGGAAGTAAGGTAGTCATTTGGATATAAGCAATGTATTCAGCATATTTCAGGCTTTTCCTCCTGCTCACCTAAAGATGTCAACATAGACAGCCATGCCCTGTCTGAAATGTAGACCCACCACCAGGACACATGAGCAGAATCCCACTGGGTGATAGACTGAACCTTTTGGTCTAGAGGTGGCAAAACATACTGCAAATGATTATAACAGGATGTTGACGGGGTCTTCTTGTCAGCAGGGAATTGACAACTGGTGCCTGCTAACGATCCCCATATTCTGAAAAACAGATCTCCCCCAACAGTTGATTCAAGAGGCAGCAGAACAGTGGAAGAAAAGGAAGTAGAGTAAGTAGAGCCATATCTGTGGCTTTGTGACAACCACAGGGTCCCTGACAAGACGAAGTCCCTTATCTCCTCATGAAGGATTGAGAGAGTGGGAGAGCTTTCTCCCCTTCCCAACAGTGGGAAGGAGGAATTTGAAAATCAAAGGTGAAAATTGGGGATAGAGGAGTGTCGACATAAGACTCCATCTGCTCCCTGACCCTTTGTGATGTTGGTAGCAGTAAACACACTTTGAGAATGATGGCAGACTATATGAGGGTCTCCTTAAGGCAGGCACCTGCAGCTCTGCCTAGAGAAGGCTTGAATAAGACTCAGATGATGAGTTCCTGGCAGAGGGAGCATGAAAGTTGAAGGGGAAGACAGGAATTGAGGGGCTGGCCGAACCAAGAGAGGAAGTGCCCCCTTTGGAAGTAGGTTGAGGGTCTGAACTACTGGTTGGTCAACAGGACCACCCCGGAAGTCTTTAGCATTCAAATAGAATGAGGATGAGCCCTTGGTCAAAGGAAATCATGTGTGCTGTCACACAGACAGCCACATCAGAGAGGACCTCAACTCTTACAGAACAGGAGAGTCACGTGAGTTGACCCCTGCTTGCCCACTGTCACCACTGCCTTAGTATGGACAAGCTGGAGACAGAAGAGGGATGGGATGCAGGGAAAAGGAAACTTCAAGCTGTCATGCCCTCTCTCCATCATGTCTGGACAGCAGTCACAAAGGAGAAATCATGGCATTCGATAGATTAGATGAGACTGGCTGGGTTTCATCACTGAAAGTGGCCAGAAAGTTACAGAATCTGCCAAGATAAAGTTGTCAAAGACAGAGATACCAGAGAGCACAGCAGTAGAAGGAGAAAATGCCTCGTATTTGTGTTTCTACTCAGTGAGTCACATCTGGATTCTCGTCATGGACCCACGTTCCCTAATCCTTTTGTGCCACTCAGAGCTTATTTTTCTTTGTAAACTTTTATTTGGTTGTTTGAAAGGCAGAGTCACAGACAAGGAGAAGTAGAGGCCACAACCTTCCATAAAGATGTTCCATCCAGTGGTTCACTCCCCAAATCACTATGACAACCAGGGCTGGGCCAAGCTGAAGCCAGGAGCCAGAAGCTTCATCCCAGTCTTCCATGTGGGTGCAGGGACCCGAGGACTGGGGCCATCTTTTGCTCCTTTCCCAAGCCCATTAGCAAGTAGCTAGAGTCCTGTAAATGGCACATCTCTTTGCCCTCATGCAGTTCCTCCAGCAGGGTAAAGAGAGCTGGAACAGACAAATCGCTAGAGTCAGCCCTTGTGACACTAACACGCATGTCAGGCAAGCACAGTTAGACTCCTTCTAACATCTTGACACTCTTGTTTTTCTACATACTTTTAAAAGATACTTTAAATTATATGGGACTTTTTTAAAAAGCTCTTTTTTAAACAGAATCAAGTAATTATGAAACAGAACAACAAATGGGTAGCTGTAATGTCTGTATTTTCATTTCCTCCTTGCAAAAAAGAACTTTTCCCTAAAAGTTAAGAACTGTTTGGCCCCCTCCGTCAACCCTAGCCACCACT
This sequence comes from Ochotona princeps, assembly GCF_030435755.1. Taxonomy (NCBI): domain Eukaryota; kingdom Metazoa; phylum Chordata; class Mammalia; order Lagomorpha; family Ochotonidae; genus Ochotona; species Ochotona princeps. Next base: position 31,096,505 of record NC_080852.1, on the reverse strand, counting down.
TGGACAAAGAACTTAATAAGTCATGTGACAAGGGTCTACTATTTAGACAGCATAGGTTATGGAATATTTCCATCATCCCAGAAGTTCCATCGGAGAACATTGTTTTAGATACCTAAAAGTATACATGGACTGAACCAAAAGCACATTAGTGATCAGAACAAGGCAAATATAGACACAGGAAGGAGTGAATGCCACAGGGGCCAAAGCTAGCCAAAGAGAACTGAATCCCTACAGAAACTGCTGGGGGGCATGGGTGGCTCCAGTAGTGGGGCTGACAGCTTAGCTCCCAGTTGGGCTGCCTGTTCTTTTTCAGGCACGAACCGAAGTCTATCCGTGGAAGGAGATAACCAGGGAAGGCTGACTGGAATAAGGAAAGTCTAGGGGTCGAGACAAGAATACATTTGTCCATCCCTTTTCTCTCCCACAGGGAGGCTTCACACATCAGGGTCTAGACTTGTCAAGGTTTAAAAGAAAGCCACTTAGACTATGCTCTCTGTTTTCTGCAGAGTTCCTAACCATTCCCCTCCTCCCATAAAAACTTTAAGATCAGGATAATATCCAGAAAACGAAGCTTTGAAAGCACACAGATGAAGATACAACCAGAATTCAACCATTTCACTCTGTGAGGCATGCTTCCATTGTCCAAGTAACCTTTGCCTACTCCCTATACACAGCTACTGACCCATGGCCAATAGAAAATACTGATGCACTAATTATTTAATATACCTGCAGTTACATGGAGGCCCACAGAGCTGCTCCCTGAGGAAAATATTGAAAATCTACTCAGTGGGCCAAGAAGGATAGAGAGAGGCCAGGAGAGCTGCAACGTGGCACCCCAAGCCCTGACTTTGCTGTTGTTTTGGGCTATGCAGGGAACTAGCTGTGCCCTCAGCCCTAGGTTTCCCCTCTGAAAAGCAGAGGGACTGAGTTTAATGTGCTCCAAGACCTGGTCCAGTTCTGTCATCTTCTGCATGGTGACACACAGCCCTTCCTTGCCCTACCAACAACATACTCATTTTATTTTCCTAAAAATGCATGGGGCAGGCTGTGAGGGGTGGGGGTTGGGGGATGGAACCTGGCAACATGGCTCAATTGGCTAATCCTCCCCTTGCAAGACCAGGATCCCGTATGGGTGCCAGTTTGTGTCCTAGCTGCTCCACTTCCCTTCTAGCTCCCTGTTTATGGTCTGGGAAAGCAATGGAGGATGGCCCAAAGCCTTGGGGCCCTGCACCTGCTTAGGAGACCAGGAAGAAGCTCCTGGCTCCTGGCTTCATATTGGCTCAGCTCAAGCCGTTGCAGTCATTTGGGGAGTGAACTAGTGGATGGAAGATCTCTGTTTCTCCTTCTCTCTGTAAATCTGCCTTTCCAATAAAAATAAATAAATCTTTAAAAAGAAGAAGAAGAAGAAGAAAGCAAAAGAAAGGAAGAAGCATAAAACCCAGGGAGGCTGTCAGGAAGAAACACACAACCCAGGGAGGCTGTCAGATACCAAACAAAGGAATAATCAAAGAACTCTAGTTTTCATGGTGCAGAACTTCTACTAAAGCAGAAGTCTTGGTGTGAGGCAAACAGCAGGTGCAGTTACCTAGCTTGGTGCAGGGGTCGGAGAAGGGCTGTAATGAAGCAAGCGGAGACCCTGAGCATAGATAGTGCTGGCCAGACAATGAGAGCGGGGGCAGGAGGAAAGGTCCTGGCCCCGTGGAGCCAGAGAGTTACGGTTCTCAGGGCCCCTGAGGTTGTGCCAGAACCCCCCAACAGTGCCTTTACAGGTGCAGTGTCCCTCCCCAGCCCTCAGCTGGTGTTACAAATTGAGCAGGACTCAGCTCCCAAACTTGCACAGGTGTTAAAGTCTTAAGCTGATGGTTAATTGATAAAAGGTAGAGGTTTGATCTATGCCTGGCCTCTGAGAGGTAGTCTTGTGGGAGGTCTTCAGGTCATTGGGGAGAGGCCAGCAGATGTAGTTCTCATGAAAGGGTTAGTTATTTGAGTGTGACCTAGCCTCTCCTGATTCACCAGGTTGGTCATTCTTGTCCACCTGCTCCACTGCCCTGCCCACCAACCTGCCGGCCTCCTTCCTCACGCCTCCCTCACCTGACATCAGATTAACAGGATCTCCTGACCCCCAACTGTGAGTCTTCAAACCATAAACCTTATTTTGTTTTTTTCTTTTTCCCTTTCTGAAACAAACAAACAAACAAACAAAACTCGTGTCAGGTATTTTAGCTAGAAGACTGAAACGCTGGCTAGCACAGCTCGTGTTCAATGATACCTTACCATTGTGATTTCAAGGTTAACGGCTACCCTCCACAGCAACCACCAGCTCCGGGAGAGCACATGGGCTCTGCACTGGGTCACTTCTGTGGCCTCTCCACCTAAGCCCGGATCGCTGGGTCCCAAAATATGTCTGACAGCAATCTTGTTGATGAGTGAGTACACTGGACACGGTCGACAAGTGTGAGAAATCTTGTAATTAGAGAAAAACAGAGACGTAATAACGGCCACCTGCCCTTCTCCTGTGAAAGAACCTTGGACATGTTTCCTGCTGCCAAGGGTTTATTATAAAAGCCAGCTATGTTTTCCAAGAGCCACAAGCTTTCCTTTTAATGCTGTGATGGCCAACTCCCAATAGGGATGAGAGAAGGAAAGTAACTTGGCCACATTCACACCACCAGAACCTTTGGCTGGAGTTCAATGCTAAGCCCCAGCTACTGTCCCTTGATTAAAAAGGTTCTCAATAAAGGGCCAGCTTCCTTCCACGTCAGCTGTCACAGGCTCCTTTCGGCAAGCTGAAAATATCCTACCACTGGTTCAGGTTTTCTTCCCTACCAGGTGAGCACTGATTTGTTTATGGCAGCTTTGAAAATAATGCCAACCCAGTGAATTACTTTGAAAAGTTCAACAGAGAGAACTTCAGCACCTTTGCTTATACAGTGGAGTCATGAAATAACACCATGGAAACAAAAACATCTTGACTAAATCCAGATATTGACGTGTGAGGAAGAATTTGAGCCTGAGGTCCCAGTTAAAACAGCAACAATGCCCTAGGAATTTCTTTATGCACATGGAAAAGGCTCCCGCAGGGCGAAGGGAGGGGGGAGGAAATGCAGGTCAAATATTAACACCACGGACTGGTTGGAGACAGAATCATAACATACCACAAGCATGGGTTCTTCAAGAGTTAGACGAAAACTTAGGTAAGAAAGTCTGTTTCCGGTGCCAAAACATTTGAAATCCACACATCTTTTTAAAATAATATGCATTCCATGAACTTTTTGAAGAGACCTTGTAGCAATGGATTTTCATCTGTTTTTCACGCCAAGATACGCATATCAGTTAACTCCATTTTCCCCAGTGTTTTTGAGACATTTTGTGTGTAGAGATACAAAATGCGAGGGCAAGCAAACTAATATAGGAAGATAAACAAATTTCTGTATTGTGAGGGTTTTCAATTGCTTGGGATTCGGTAAAAGCACTCATTGATAGTCAATTGCAGTGAATTTAATTTTGTAACTGCTGGAGTCTCCCCTAAATGAACATGGAAAAACTAATACCAAAGATAAAATGGGAGGGGGAAGGGGAAGTTAGCCAACAGATATTAGCAAGGGCAAAAAGATGGCAATACACACCTCAGACTTTGGTAGATCTGAAAGAAACTTGTGGGAAAAAAATAAGCTTTGTTCCTTAAATTCAGAGCTTTTAATGCTGCAATCATGACCCAGTTGAAATTTGTCCCCGTTTGCCCCTAAGAACTGAGCACTAAGAGTTTTTGTTGGCTTGTTTTAGATTGATTTTATTCGTTTTAAAGGCAGAGTGAGAGAGGGAAAGACTGAGACATCTTTCATCTGTTGGGAAATGACCAGGCCAACCCCAGGAGCTTGGAATTCCATCCAGGTCTCCCAGGTAGATACAGGGACCGAAGCACCTGGACCCTCTGCTGCTACTTTCCTAGGTGCTTTGGCAAGGGGCTGGGTCAGATGTGAAGCAGCTGGGACTCGAACCAGCACTCACATGGGAAGCTGATGTTATAGGCAGTGATCCAACCCACTGCACCACAGTGCTGATCACAAGCACTAGGCTTTGAAATTTGGCTCATCCTATGGATAGAACCAGGGGGCTATCACGTTGCTAGGATCGGCGTTGGAATCACGTGTTCCCATCTTCCTCACTCTCCTTCTGAGACAAAGCCGTTTCTAACCAGAGTTCTAACTAGCTCCTTGACACCAGAAGTTCTCACCAGCAGCGATTTTGCTCACAAAAGGTGGCAATGTCTAGAGACGTTTTGTGCTGTCACAATTGTAGAGGAGGAGGTGACTGACATGTAGATGTCACTTTTGCTGCTGCACATCCTACAACACATAGGACAGTCCCAAATGCCAATAGATTATCTGGCCCCAAATATGAATAGTGCCAAGGATGAGAAGTTCTGCCTTTAGGACACAAATAATCAAAACTCTGAACGGGAGTCTTGGGTCAAAGCCAAAGGGAAGAGATGTGGCCACTTGAACGTACCTGTCCGGAACTCTACACTAGCAGGACAGCTTCAAACCTCATTTCCTTGAGCTAAACTCAAATAAATCATCCACACCAAGAGACTCTTCTCGGAGATTGGAGACTATTCTAGAACACAGAAAAAGCTCTAGTTTCTCTAAGCTAACATCCTAGAAATCAGGTAAATGCTTTTACTAACATCAAATCCCAAACAGACAACATCGTGGGACTAGAGGAATACAGTAAGCTGACACATCCACAAAACTCTAACTTGTACCAATGAACCACTTCCCCAACAGCAGAGGACACCCCTCCACCCGACCCTACCTTACCCCTGCCTGGCCGCCATGATCATCATCCTCTTGTGCACTTCCGCCAGGCACAGCTGTCACCTTACCATCTCCCTGGCCAACCTGCTTCTTCCTCCTGTCTTTTGCTGACAACCCAGGCTCCACAGAGACTCAGCACCCGGGGAAGTGATGCTCCTGGGAGGCTTGCTGCTCCCTGGCAGGCAGCCCCAGGGAATCCCAAGCAGCAGAGAATCCTCTTGGGGCCCCCAACACTGCTACACCCTAAGAGAAGGGGGTTGAACAGTCACCAGCCAGGCCAGGCGAGAGCAGAGTAGGACTAAGAACATCCTTCTTCCTAGCCTCTGACCACACACAGATTGGCCCCATGTTTCTCCTCATATGGTTCTCCAAAAGCATCAGCTTCCAGAGGTGCAATCCCCTAGGGACCCCGATGCATTGCACCTGCTCTCTGAGGCAGGGTTTGATTTGTCTGTCAAATGAGTCAATATGAAAACTATTGCTGTGTTTATGGCAAGTTTTCTCTCGCTGGGTTCTCATCTGTAGTTGATCCTAATCCGTGCAGACCCTGTCCTACGTTCAGCCATTCACCGAGTCCAGCCAGTTTTACCCCCTTGATCTCACTTGTTTTAAAAGGTTCATTTTTCCTTGAAAGGTAGAATTGCAGAGAGAGAAGAGAGGAAGAGAGATATCTTCCATTTGGTGATTCACTCCCCACATGCCTGTAATGGCAGGTGCTATGCCAGGTCTTCCACGTGGGTATAGAGCCCTAAGCATTTGGGCCATCCTCGCTGCTTTCAGAGACAAATTAGCAGGGAGCTGGATTGAAGTGGAGAAGCTGGGTCTCAACGCTGTATTCATATAGGATGTTGATGCCACAGGAAGTGGCTTTACCCACTACACCGAATACTGGCTGCAGCCTTGATCTCACTTGTATGTCTTGTCCTTGTTCCCCCATTCTCCATCCCTACTGCTCCGTGTTGGTGTAAGTTGATGTCTCTCTCCTGAATAATTAGGGAAGCCCCATGAATCTCCCTTAATATTGTAGCTTGAAGAAGACTTAGGCCCCAAAGTCATCCAGTTTGGTCCCCAAAGTCTTACATGAATCTGGGAGGGTTGAAACTCAATCCAGTTGTGCATCTTTGTTTCCAAGAGAGAAGAGAGCTAGGGATACATTCCTCTTTGCAAATGTCCTTCAGGGTATTAACAACATCTGGCCTCTAAGAGAAAGGAAGCCTGTCATTCTGGGGCTCAGAAAATGGCATCTTAAGGGTGGCAGGTGGGTGCTTGGTGTATTGGTGGACACTGCATGTAATAATTTTTGCTTCCCGATTTGGAGTGCCTGCATACCACTTGCAACTCCTGTAGCTCCCTACTTCCAATACAGCTCTCTACTAATACACACCCTAGGATGCAATGATATGGCTCCAGTACTTGGCTCCTTGGTCACCCATGAGGGAAACCTGAATTGAGCTTCAGACTGGCCCAGCCTTGGCTGTTGTGGATATTTGGTGAAAGGATCAGCAGATGAAGACTCTGTGTGTGTGTGTTCCTTTCAAATAAATTGAAAATAAATGAAAGTTTTTAATTTAAAGTATAAGCAGTGCCTGGGTGATGCTAAGCACTCCCCAGTCTGTAGTGAAGCTTCAGAAGAATTGAACTTGGGAGAAGAGAAACTACTCTTTCCTGGCTCTAAGCCCTGCAGGTTCCCAAGGCCCGGTAGAATCTGCCTTTTAGAGGTGATTTGGGCCCTGCACTTGACTGCCCAAGCTTACCTCTGAGATCAACATATACTCCCCACACATCATCCAGAGTCTCTTGTCAAACAGCTCATTTGGGGGTGGGCTGGGGTTGTCCATGGCAGCCTCTCTACCCAGCTCTGCCCTCTAAATCCCAGCCTCTCGTTTGAGGTAATTGTATTCCAGGCAAAGGTACCAAGTGGATGAAACAGTTGTTTTTTTAAATGCTGATTTCATGCCCCTTCCAAAGGCACTCTTTTGTTCTGTTTAATTTTTACATCAGATTGGCAATAACAAACTCTAGGGTGGATTCATCAAAGGAAGCTGATAATTACTGACACTGTATTTTTTATTGTGTTCATGATTTTCATTAACACCTGATTCTAGAAAAACAGTCCTTATGAATGATCTGGGAGCTGGCATAAAAATGATCAGCCATAACAAGATGCCTTGGCATAGAGATAGGTGTATTACCCCCTTACTGCATGGCAGTGTGTGGGACTTGGTTTGTGGCTTCCAGAAGGCATCTTCCCACCCCCTCCAGGTACACATAACATAAAGGCTGGGCTATCCTATGCAGCAGTGTGTCCATCTTGTCCTGGCTGGGATTCCTGGTGAACGCAAAATAGTCAATATTCAAAACAGTAGAGTAAGAGAGTAGGCCGAGGTCAGTACCATGAAGTTGTCCTAAGACATGGCTGTCCCAAGGATTGGTCGGGGTGACACCCTGGGGTGACAGTTGCCAGAGTGGCTGAAAATGTGTGTTTTGGGGGGGGGAGTGGGGGCTCATTCATTCCATATTTAGGAAGGATCATATGTGTAGTCTTCAGTAAAGCTCATGTATCCTTGGCTGTAAGGAAAGGAAAGTGGTGACTTTTGGAGGCCTCCTATCTCTTCCTATCTTTGGGAACATTTCCCTGGCTTATGGTTTTCCCCCAGGTTAGAGGCTGGAATCCCTCCTTCCCTAGTCATTCTTGCTGCCAAGGCACAGGCAAATTGGGATCCACCCATCTGACAGTCTTCACATGAGAATCTAGAATAGTGCCAGGAACTTGGTAGCCAGGGACTCTGTCCTACTAGCTGAGCCGCAGATTACTCCATGCAGCCGGCAGATACCAGTGGGCAGTTGCATCTGTCCCCAGGGTATGTTTCCAAGAGAGGTTCTATGGCAGGATGTGACCAAGGATGTGGGCCTGTGGGAGATCCTGGGAATTATCAAACAATCTGCTTAACGTGCCCCAAACAATGTCTGCAACCAGGAATCCAGCTGAAACTACACAAGGGATCCCAGACAGACTCCCTTGGAGGGTAACTTCTGCTGGATCCCACAGGGAGCTCTCAAGGGGGATTCAGGTCTTAAGGTAGCCTGCATCTATGTCACACTCCCCAGTGACTGCACATGGAAATTCCCAAGTACTACTGGTTGTTCCTCTGTGCCTCTGGGCACGGTGGGTTCCAGGAGGCTGGGGAGAACTATGTCTCAAATAGTTTAGGTTCTGTGTCTCGGAGGGGGCCACAGAATGGTGCAAGGTAACCTAAGATGTGGGCAGAACACACACACGCGCCCAGCATTCAGTCAGACCCTACCTGCAGTAGCCCTCCAAAAGGGAAAAAATGCTAAAGTGGGGGACCCCCAGGTTCCACTGGGGGTGCTTGTACAGGATCCTTCCAGCCAGAGAGTCAGGAAGCTCCATGCGCTGGGCAGGTCATATGTATTTCTGAGCTTTCATTTACATAACATTAAAAAATTAATAGTGATCTAATACAAAACTCAGATTCCGTATTTCCATGGAACCAACCTTCATGGCAATACGTGTAAGAACTTTCTGAACTTGAGTTTATCACAAGGTTGAACTCCGACTCTCTTCATGTTCTTTGACACCTCTGCTTGGTCGCAGGCGAGTCCACATGCTGCTGGGAGATGGATATCATGACATTCACTAAAGATGGCCTCCTGGAAGAATGGAATTAGTTGTTAACAATAAAACATGTGAATCAATGTTACAATAGCTTTATTGAGGCATAATTCACATACCAAGTAATTTTCCCATTTAGAGTGTACAATTCAGTGGTTTTTAGTATATTCACAAAGTTATGCAACCATCACAACAATCAATTTGAGAATATTCCTTTCACTCTGAAAAGAAACTTCAATGCCCATTAACAGCCATGCCTTATTTCCCCCCAAATTTCTAGCCCTGAGTGAAAAATAGACAGGGCAGGTGGCAGGGGAAGAGAAGGGGCAAGCTTTGGCACTACTCCGGTTCCTCGATTCAGAAACCATGCAGAAAGACTTATGGGAAAGAATCTACATTTGCTTAGGAGAGACACTTTCTAATTGCCAAGCTTGGTGACTGACAAATTAACAGAAACAAAGGAGAAGGCTATATAAACTCAAGGGAGCTGAGAGAATGAATCCAATCCCGGGCCTGCTGCAAGCGACATGTGGGACTGCTCGCATCCCAGACCGTCCTGAGAGCCTCAGCCACTTCCGGAGCACAAGGCAGGGGCGTGGCCCCATTTCCTTCCGCTCAGGTCCCTCTCTACAAAAGGCCCACATCCCACGCCAGCCCGCCCGACCCCTGAATTTAGGCTTGAGGTTAAACAGGGCATTCCTTACCCTGGAAGTTAGCAGGGCTGTGCGGGACTGGTGGAGTTCAAAGTCCCCACAAAAGCCTCCCCAGATGTGAGAGAGGAAACAGGCATGGAAGCACCCAAGCTTGTTGGAAGATTGCCTCATAATACGTTGATAATATCATTACAGAAATTGATACCAGATCAAACTTTTTTTATTATTATTCTTTCAAGTGAGGCCAGGAGTCTAGAGAAAAGTCATCAATTAGACTCCAGGTTATTCAGTCCATGAGGCATAGTCACCAGTGTCTTACTTCGCTGTATGGAAATCTCGGGCTGGAGTGTGATGCCATGTGACCGAGTTGGGCGCATTAAGTAAACATTCGCCTGAAGACCTTTTCTGCTGGAATCTAAGAATAAGGCAGTGAAAAGAATACATTTTCTGAACATTGCACCAGCCCCATTAGGAGAGCTCTGTGATCACATTATTATGTGCTTTGTCTTCAAACAGAGACTCCCCTGTCTTTTTCACCCATAAGCAGAAAAAGTCCTCGGCATGCTCATTATCAGGCTCCGGGAGCCGGTTCCCTCTGATGTGTCTCCCTCCCTCACTTTGGAGCTCCACTTCCTTGAGATCTGTCATTGTCACCTTTATTATAATGGAGTCTTACAATCCCAAGGCTCACCACGCTCAGGGGAGGAGTATTCTGATGAGGAAGGAGGAGGTGCCCGAGAGATGTCTGTGATGGAAGTTTCCGCAGAAGCCACACTGAAAACTTGCAGAGAGAATGGAGGATTGGGGGAGACATGGGCCATTGGCCCTCCCCCTTTTCCTTCTCTAGGCTCACGCAAGAAAAAGTGGGGTGAATTGTTGAAAGTATTCATGAGAGTAGATCTTATAGGTCATCTGGGTGCAACAGGTAAGGCTGTTCTCCCAGAAAAAGCAAGCCTAGCGCTCTCTTTGTAGCCTGTGTTGACAAAAAGAACCCACAGCCCCCAACAGAGCCAGGCGACTTTCCTTGAAGCCCATGCTCAGCAAGACCTTGGACTCAGTGGCAAGACTGGTAGAATAGATTGGGCTTCTTTCGTTCTAAGAGAATGCAAGGCTCTTGTAACTGCTACTCAATTAAAAGCCAAATCACCAAGTGTACTTTACTCACGTCTGGGGGTAGAATTGGCCCAGGGCTATCAAAGAGGTACCAGAAGCACAAAGGCAATGTTTGTTTGTTTGTTTGTTTGAGAAACAGGGAAAAAGGAAAAGAGAGAGAGAGAGGGAGAGGGAGAGGGAGACAGGAGCCTATCACTTCCCAAGTATTCCTGATGTCTGGCTGGGTCAAGGCTGAACCAGGGAACCAGAGGCCCATCCAGGTCTTCTGTGTGGGTGTTGGGAATGTGAGTGCTTAAGCCATCACCACTGCCTCCTGGGATCTGCATTGTTCAGCGACAGTCAAGAGCCAGAGCAGGGGTCAAACCCAGGAACTTTGACACACACATCCCTAATCCGTTTCAACTGCTAGCCTAGATATCTACCCTGGCAAAGGCAGTACTTTTTTAAAGCATTTATTTATTTTCATTGGGAAGATAGACATACAGAACGAAGGAGATACAGAGATAAAGAGCTTCCATCCACTGGTTCACTCCCCAAGTGGCTGCAATGGCTAGAGCTGAGAAAGACAGTATTTTTTAGGAAGCACAGTTGAGAGATGGCAAAAAAAAAAAAAAAAATTAGCGGATGTCTAATACTTCCAGTTAGTATGCCTTTGCCAAAATAACTGAATGTAATCACATTCTTGTGCAGATATGATTTGTGTGACAGTTTATGACATTCTAGAGATGGGAACAACTCATGTCTGCGTACTTACCCCAGCATCTCCCTACCTATTTTTGATATTTTTCTCCCTAAGAGTGAACAACTATCAAGACAAAAATAGATTAGAAATGTACACAGCAGGGTGACGGGTTTCGGAAGTCAGGTTCTGAAGAAATTATTAGGGCCTTCTCAATATTTTTTTTTAGTGGGGCTGGTATTGTGGTGCAGCAAGTTAAGCCGCTGCTTGCAACATTGTCATCCCATACTGAAGTGCTGCTTGGAGTCCCAACTGTTCTGCTTCAAATCCAGCCCCTTGTTGGATTGTGCAGGGGAAAACAGTAAAAGAAGGCTTGACTGTTTGGGTGGGAGACCAGGGTGAAGTTCCAGGCTTCTGCCTGTGGACTGGCCCAGACCTGGATGTTAGAGCCATTTGGGCATTTGGGAAATGGATCACCAGACAGAAAATCTCTCTTTCCCTCACTCTTCATATCTCTCTCTCTCTCTCTCTCTCTCTCTCTCTCTCTCTCTCTCTCTCTCCCTCTCTCTCCCTCTCTCTCTCCTGTACTTTCATTTTAAATAGATCTTCAAAAGTATTTTTCATTAGCTTTTGAACCTACATCTATAAGCACACTGTAATTTCAAGAGAGATTGGGCTGAATCCCATATGAAAATGGCTCACAAAAATGCTCTACCATTTTCACTGGTACAGAAGGAAAAAAAAAAATCAGGAGGTATAGGAAAGGAAGAGTATGGACTGTTCCAGATAGGGAGACAGCACATCCAGAAACTCCTCTGTTAGTAAGGGAGTAAAGGCCAACCGAAGAGGAAAGCCATGAGACTCGTACTCATTTGCAAGAGGAAATAGATTTTGAGCACTGAAATGTAACATCTTGCTCAAAGTAATCCAAGGGCAATTTCCATAGTGGTGGGTGATTCTGGAGAGAGCAAAATCAGTTAATATTTGATGAACCTCCTCCAGGATAAATTCCAAATAGATTAAAGATATAAATGTAAAAGTGAGAAATGTTGTTGGAAAACATGGAATCCTCCCTCTATAACCTGGAATAGAGGAAAGAAATTTAATTATGACTCAGAATGCAGAGAACACACATTTTGATTAATTTGCCTAAATAAAAGTAAATTAGATCTACTGATCGGCAGAAAAACAGAGAAGGCTGAAGGGAGGGAGAAAGAGGAGGAGGAGGAGACAGGGAAAGAAGAGGCACAGTATTAAACATACACAGACAGCAAACTGGAAAAATATATCACAAACTCAAAATATTTCTAGTAAGGAGATTTCATAAAAATTGAAGAGACTATTAGATAAGAGGTATGACCATCAGTTCATCACCATCAAAAGAAAAACATTATAAAGCTACATTCAGCATTGTTGAAAAAAGAAAACACACACTCAAGCTGTATGGAGAGATCACTTGTGGAACTCCCAGCCTCTCCTGGCATACTACTAGACCGGGTTTTTCCAAGTGATCTTGCATAAGCAGTGTGAGAGGGCCTCTCAGGGGACATCAGCATGGTCTCATCCAACCAGTTGCCCACGATAGTACCTACAGCTCATGTGAGAGAATGGTGGGAGGTGGTGTGGGACACACTTCAGATTTCTCTACACTTCCCTGTCCATCACTGCTTGATGACTGATGTGTGGAATTAACTTACGAGTATTTCTGTTTGTTCCACTCCCAAACTCACACACGGGCCAAGCCTCTTTCCTGAAGCCAGAAAGACCCAAGGCAAAGAGAGTTGTAGCTGTAGCAGAGAGTGTTCTAGAGGGTGTGGGCTGGGCTCAGCCATCTGCTTCACATACCCTCCGCGGAGGAGACAGCCAGAGAACAGACACTCTCATATATTTACTGTGAGCCCATAAATGGCTACAACACCTGTGGAACCTAAGAATGCCCACTGGGTACATGCTCAAGCCCTTTATAGGAAGCAGTATAGAAACTGCTTATAACCTGTGCGCATCCTCCAATAGACTGCAAAACATTACTAGATTGCCTACGGTACCTAATATGGTGGTTGCCACTCAGAATGGCAGCGGCCCACACTGAAAAGTCCCTGCTCTGTCTGTGAGGTCAGTTTCCCACTGATGCACACCCCGGTGGCTCAGAAAGTTGGGTCTCTGCCACCCCCATGGAGACCCCGGTTGAGTTCCTAGTGTCTGGTTTCACTGGGGACGTGAATCCGCAACCAGGAGCCCCATCTATCTAATGGACAATGTAAATGTTTTATGAACAGTTCTTGTGCTGTACAGTTTAGGGAATCATGATGGCAAAAAAGAAAAAAGCCTCTGTGTGTTCAATACTGATTTAGTTTTTCTCTTGGAATATTTCTAAGCAGTGGTCAATCAGTTCCACAAAAATGGAATCCACAGATATAGAAGACCAATTGTACATACACACACACACACCCCTGTCCAGATGTGAATGCATTATTTAGCACAAAATTAAGTGTATAAGTACTAAGGGACACCTCTGGATTTATTGGGCACTTTTTCGTTTTAAGTTACCCATTTCTGGTTTTCCAGTGTTTTACAAGGTGCATGTTGTAATCTGAAAAAGACAGTGGCAGTAGAATGACCAGGTACAAGCTAAGGAGAAAGGCAACAGCAGAAAATAATCAAAATGCAGAGCTTACCAAACCAAGTGTTGAACTGCCAGGAACTCATGATGATGAGTCTGATAGCTACAGCAGAGAAGACATGCACAGCAGGGATGTTGGCTGGGTTGGGAATCCCCAGGGAGGTAGAAACAATAGGCTTGAAACACTGGCAGAATCCTGAGGAGGCCAGTGGTGAGGACCTTGGTGAGAACCCTGCGTCCATGGCCCCAGCTCATTCTGCCATCTCTAGGGAAGCAGGATGGCAGACAAATTGCAACCAAGAAATACCAAGAGATGGCTGATGACCCAGGCCCAGATACCATGAGGACATCAAAGGGATGGGAGATGAAGATAGTATGTGGTGTAGAGCGGAGGTCCTTGCAGAGAACTTTGGAAGGACTTTTGTGGAATCCCTCCCTGCCCCAGGGGGCAGCAGCAAGAGAGTCTTGGGGGAGGAGCTGCCAATGCATTTCCCATAATACCCCAACAAAGCCACTGATGGGCCCCAGTAAGAGCCAATGTACAACAGTAACCAGCAAGCCAAGACATGTTGCATTCTTCTTAATGTCCTCATGGCCCCAACTCTAAGGGGCTGGAAAATAGCAGCCAGTGGGCAGGTGTGATGGTGAGAGGAATTTGATTCAACCCCTTTGCAGCTGGAGCTGGAGAGGAAGGGGAATTTTTGCCTTGAGTGAAGACTGGGATATGGATTAATACACGGAGACTGTTTTTTGGAATTTCAAAGCACAGGACTTTGTTACAAAGATGAGGGAAGGCGTGGGCATTCAGGACCACCCTTCTGGAGAAGCTTAAGGGAATGGCTGAGTAGGGTCACAGAAATAAAACTGCTTCCAAGATTACCCATCAAGATTACAGAAAAGTGGCAGTTCTATACAAGGAGGAGCTACTGCAGTCACTGAACTGATTAATTCTGCTTGGGCTTCTCAGTCCATGGCCAAGACAGAAGCAGCTGATTGGCTGATCTGAGGCCTCACATCCATGTCTCAGGTGCCTCAGACCCCATAGTGTCCAGGGGAATTAAAAGAACATTACACAAAGTGCAAGAACAAAAAACTGGACACTTGGACACTGTAACGGGGCACCCTGATTCCCTTCTGATGGGGACTGCACCCTGTTAAGGGCTGGGGGCCTAAGGGAAGAGGAGAGAGGAGCCCGAGAAATATAACACAAGTTTTGCTTGCCATGATGCGGAGTCTCATGACAACTACAACTACAATGTGGTAGCTTACAGAGAGTTCTGTTATGACCATTTCATTTGCTCCTGACAACAATGCAGTGGCAACAATCCAACAGTCAGGTGGTGCCTGGCATGAAGTAGGTGCTTTGGCCTAAGGTTTTATGTTAACAGTCTGAAGAGGGTGGAAATGCAAACCAAGCATTGTGTTTCATGGTGAGGCCTTTGGAAAGCAGTCCAATCAGATTAGATCTTTAAGGGGCAACACAATGTGATTGAATCCTACTGGCTCTCTAGGAAGTGGGACAGGGACCAGAGAGACACAGGAGTCGTGCCCAGGCTCACCCTGAGATGATTTAGCCAACAAAGGGTCCTTCCCTAAAGCAGCCTGCATAGTGTATTTCATTCCAGTAATGATACACTAATATAGTAATCATTCAGTAAAGTTGTTGAATAGTCGGGTGAGTAGAGGAAGGAGTGGCTGAGGGAGAATAAGATGTGGGGCTAGTGCAGTCAGTGGAGTTGAGCACTGTGCAATGAAGCAATGCTGTGATGAGGCAGATGAATGAATTTCATCCCTGCTGTGCGACCTAGTGCCCACAATGGGCTGCTGAGTGCTTGCAGCATGCTAATGAGACTAAGGAACTTGACATTTCTGTGAAAAGATTTATTTGGAAATTCAGGGTTATATAGAAAGAGGAAGAGAGAGATCTTGCATCCATTGGTTCACTCTCCAGATGACCGCAAAGGCCAGCACTGAGCAAGGATGAAGCCAGGAGCCTATAGGCTTCATCCTAGTCTCCCACATGGCTACAGGAGCCCGAGCACTTAGGCCGTCCTCTGTTGCATTCCCAGGCACGTTAACATGGAGCTGGATCAGAAGCAAAGCAGCCGGGACATTTACCCACTATGCCACAATTTCATCCGTGATTTAGTTTTAATTGATTTAAAATCAATAGCCATGTGTAACTAAATTACTGCCTTCCTAAGCAGCTCAAGCCTAGAATTCAAATTCCTGTTCATTGGACTGAGTTTATAACTTGAACAAACTCAACTAGTCTAAAACTCTCCTCAAAAATAGCGTTCCTGGGTTGTGATGGTGTAGAGAGGCCTCAGGGGAAGCTCGCTGTGTTGTTGGAGGACAAAACTTTGTACCCAAGCAGCAGCCACTCAATACACAGGAGTGACTCCTGCGGCTGCTCCTGTAATGGCCAAAGTGATGCCAGGACACAGAGAGGTTAAAGGGCCAGTTGGAGTCACAGGGCCAGTACACAGCAGAATGGGATTTGCATCTGTGGTACTCATTACCACAGCAGCTTCCTAATTTCCACGTTAAGCAAGGACTCAAAGATTCCATCTGGACCCTAAACATTGTGCCCTGATAAATGAGAGCTCCACATATGCTTGCAAGGAGTATTCAGATTCATGTAGCTTACATGGGGATTTGTAAGACATGAATTTGTTTAAAAGCATTTCTGAATTTAAAGCAGTTGTGGCCATCATGTACATTCTCAATCAACCGATACTAAAAAGTACAACTGCTAACTGAAATATCTCAAAAATCTCCCAACAGCCTTGGGGCCACTTTTGTGGCACGGTCAGTTAAACAACTGGCTGTAATGCAGCATCCCATGTGGGCACCCATTTGAGTGCCAGCCACTGCACTTCCAATCCAGCTCTCTGTTAATGGCCTGGGGAAAGCAGAGGAAGGCCCAACTACCCGGGCCCCTGCCACCCACATGGGAGACCTGGCTGGGGTTACAGGCTCCTGACTTTAGCCTGGCCCAGCCCCAGCTATTGCAGTCTTATGAAACTGAAGATTGGAGATTTCTTTTTGTTACCGTCTCTCCCTCTTTCTCTGTAACTCTGCCTTTCAAACAAATAATTAAATCTTAAAAAAAAAAAAAAAAAGCCCTCCTTATCCTATTTAAGACTTAAAAACACAGGATTCACCCATCCATCCGAACATGAATTAACTAGAGAAAATAGTGATGCCGGAGTCTTCATAAGGCATTCATACACTAGATAAATTTACTGGAGACATGAAGGATCGTTTTAGCAAAAGGGTTTATTTAAAGTCAGTTAGCAGAGAGTATCAAGGTGCGATTCCTAAAAGGTTTTTGCGATAATCAGCAACTATAATAAATAAAGTGCTGAGTTTCATTTTAAAGAACAGAGCACACAAATCCACAATGAAAAACTGCTTTAAAATGGATTATGGAAAAGAGTTTAGAGTTTCAAAAGTAGGCCTGAACAGAGAGAAAACAAGAAGGCACAATGAAAAGCCAGTGCAAAAAGGAAATAAATAAATCTTCCAGCCCCTACACTTCTGTTTTTTTTCCTAATAAAAAGGAAATCAACTTCACTGATATTTAATATAAGGCATTCACAACAGTGAATGGGCATGTGCATATAAAATTGCTGGCGTAAAATTTCTCAGTAAAAATTTTTTTAGAAATTGCTGTTTTAATAAAGTGTAGGATAAGCCTGCAGTATTACTCAATTTTTGACAATTGCAAAAAGGCATCACTTTAGTTCTGGCCATTAGCTTTTCCTATATAAGAAATTACTCAAAACGATTTGGGTCACAGCAGCCATCATTTTGTCATTGTTGCTGGAAACCTGCACGATGTCACTGATGCTGACAACGTGAGAATAAGGATTCTGGAAACCCTTCTGCGCGTCAGAGGTGAAGGAAGTGGGATGGGTTTACTACGGAAAGGGAACACGGGTCGGAAGGCGGGTCGGGGGCGTTGGACACCTACTCTCTCCATTTACAATGTGATTTCCAACGCCATTTAGAGTTCTAGGAGAAATATTCCAAATGGATGGCCCCCGGAAGGAACAGAAATGAAAGCACTTTTTTCTTTTCCCACATTGATTCCATAATTATACAACTATACGATTTCAGAGAGCTCCACACGCGAGTGGAACGACACAGCCGGCTGACATGAAAATAGCTGGAAAATCCCAGTGGAGATGTGTACACTCCATACCTGTCAACTTTTCTCATTTCCATCAAAGAATTGGCTATTTCTTTATTCTTTTCCTCTCTTTTTAAAAGAAAACCAATAGGTCTTTGTCTCTTTCCCTCCCCCCCACTCAAATCCTATAACTGTAAATTCAAACCATGAGCCGAGTTGAAAGTAGATGATGCAGGGAAAGCTTTTGTATAAACAAAAGAACAGATGGAGTGAAATCCAAGTCTGTGGCCACCTGAGGAATGGGGTGACGAAAGTGTGAGAACACGAGGCGCTAGCGCACGGCTTGTCCACCTGGAAACGATATAAGAAATAAAACATCTTAGAAAATCCACACACAAAAGAAAAATCCATTCAGTATCCCTTCTGGGTGGAGCTGAAATAGTGTTCCACTTGAATCATTTTATATCTTAGAACTAAAATTTCTGCAACGTTATATCCAAATGCAGTAAAAAAAAACATCTGGGCATTGTGTAACAAATATACTGTATTGCAAACCTTAGAATTAAATTATAGGTCACCTACAAGATTACATTCTAATAGCCAGTAACCTTGAGAATTTGACCAGAATAAAATCCATTTGCTTCTCAAGAAACAAAAAAAATTTTTTTTGAGCCTGCAATGCAAATATGTCATTTCTTTCAATAACATTAGTAGAAGAAAAATCAGAAATGACCACTGTTTAGAGGATTTTTTTGACAAATTTTTTTTTCTGTTAATCAATCTCTATATTCTCTACTCTATAGGCCCAAATTTACTTTTTGCTGAGTGTCAAAAAATAGAAAAGGGACATTTGCTTCTGGCATTGTGACCTTCTCGGGGCCCCTGCCTGTGTTGCCCTGATACAATGTATTTCTGGCTCACACTTGTGAAACAGCCAGCCACCACTCTCCACTGGCACTCAACTTGACAGTGAGAGTTAAAAAAAAAAAAAAAAAAGAATCTGACACACATCCATGGGGAGAGCCATATTATAAGCACAGTTTCCTTTTGTATAATTTTTTTACATTACTAATCCAGATAGGTAATTGCTCAGCATCGCTAGTTTCTTCTAGCTACACACACAGCTATGTCTAATTTTCCTTGAAATAACCCATGGTGTTTTTAAATACTATAAGCCATCTTTACTTATTTATTTATTTATTTTTGGTAGCAAGAAATCCATAGCTGGTCCATAGGCTTTCCAACTTCGTATGTAAGATAAAAGCTCTAGATGTTTAAAAATGCTGTATTTCCTACCCCAGTACGTGCACAGTCCTACGCATACACACCTGATACAACTCCACACGTAACCAAGGATGGCTGAACCACAAGGGATGGGTTGGTAAGAGGCAGCGGGAAAAGAACTAAGGGAGAATTTTTTTTTTCTTCTCACAACAGGCATTTTCACCAAACAGGACATTTTGCTCTGTATTTTGTTTTAGTGTGTGTTGGGGTGAGGGGATCCATAATTGTATTTAGACTTTACGTGGCCTGGGTTACTCAGTTCACAGCAGAAGCACCTGCAGCAAATTAATTTGTCGTAGCACATTAATTATCTCATAGCTTCTATTTAGGCCACAGCTGTTCCTATTATGTTAATTTTATATATATGTGTGTATTTTACCACCACTGTATACAACAGGTTATGGCAATAATAGAAATATCTTTTTTTTTTTTTTTTGGCTTCCCTCTTCCCTGTCGTTTCCATTTTTCTAAGGCAGAAGGGAAAGACTGAAAGAAATTGAGGCAAATGAAGCCCCAAAGCGCACTATAATTTTCTATTTCTGAACTGATTTGTAAGAGAATGGGTAACTGAAATTAGCAAAGAATCACCCCACACAAAGATGGCGCGTGCAGAATTTGTGAAAGCGAGAAAGAAGAGGAAGGAGAAGCGAGAGAGGGACGGAGTACCGCAGTGCTGGGGTGGTGAGTGTTTGGATGGGGGCGGGGAAATGCTGCAGTTTTCATGAAATAATAAGGTGGGGGAAAAAAAAGGCATACAAAGAGTAGGTTTTTCATTGTTTGTAAAATATAAACACAGATGAATTCTGTCTTTGGTTTGTTCATGCTTTTCACTCTGCACAGCAGGGATGTTCTTCAGAAGTTGCCCTCTGCGAAATTTCACTAAATGGGAACCGTGGACCCTGCATGATGGGATTATAATCACACTAGCCACTCCTTTTACATAATTTTTTTGTTTAAGATCCAGTAAGACTCCTGTTTTCAATACATATAAAGCAATAGACATGTGTATGTCGATAAACTGAGGGTGTGCGTCCCTATAGCCTAGTGCAGGCTAAAACAAAAACGGATGATATTCCATCCACAATTTCAGCAGATACAGAAACAATATGAAAATTTTTAGCTGACAAGAACATGTCTGCTGCCTGCAGACCCTGCAATAGCTCACCATGTTGCCTACTAACCGAAAGATCAAAAATTATCGATTTCATGGCGCTGCGTGCTCTGGGAAGAAAAGCTACTTTAAAATTTGCATTGTTTAAGAGATGAGTTAAAAGAAAAGAACCAGGTTTTTTTTTTTTTTTTTTGGAACACTTGGGAATGTGAAACTGGCTTGTTTTAATCTGATTCATGATTTTCTATAATTCTATTATTTTTAGCAGCCAGAGTCCAGAAATGATTTTTTTCGATGAATTTAGGATTTTGCCGCAGTGTTCATCTGCAGTCCCAGAATCCTCCGGTAAGTTAATCCTTCTTGCGATGGGAAACGCCTTTCACCTTCTTGTGAATAAAATATCTGCAACCATTTTGAAATTTTTAATAGAGGGGTTGTATGTGTGTGAGTGTGTGTGTGTGCACGTGTGCACGCGCTTGTGTGGGGGGGGGTGTGTGTCTCCCAAGCATGATTTCTTAGCCAGGCAAGCGGTATTTGTATTCTTTTTCACAAACATTGACAAACATGCACCCTCTTGTTCTTTGACCATCATGTGGGTGATGTCCATTGCCTCTCCTTCACCCTCTATGGGGTAGCCATTACAGTGTACTTCCTGTGCACAGGCCTTGAGAACATGCCACTTGGAAGTACGCGGAGGGACCAGGCCACCACCACCACCATGGCTGTCGTCTCTGCCACCTTCACTGTCCCTCCCTCCCTCTGCAGAGCACATCAGCTGCATGCATCCCAGGGTGGCTCTCTGCTGCATTTACCCAGTGGGTTCCTAGACGACTTGTGTGTGAAAGAATAGCCAACCATGTCGTCTGACAAGAGGTATTTACAACTACTTAGCCTGTTCAGCTGGAAAGAAATCAAAAGATAACACTGAACCCTGAGATGACAGATCGCAATTCCAAAGTCCCAATCCAGAAATAGCGCATGGTGAACTGCTAAAGGAAAAGCTGATTTTAATTGTCGTCCAGTGTTTTCATCTTGTCATAAAGGAATATTTTATCGGGCTTGGAGAGTCGGATGGACTGTTGTTGGTAAATACATGGAATGTTATTTAGGGTTTCCTTTCTGCTGGGAGGGAATTCTTCCCAAGGGGATTCAGCTGTAGAAGCCAAGAGACCACACCCTGGTCTCACAGCCTGTTTGCTACCGCTGCTTGCCTGTTTTCAGGTTGAGTCAACAAACAGTGACCATTTCACATGAATTTAAGCCATCTGATCCAAAGGGGCCACTCCCCCCATTTCCCTGGCTAAAGGAAGCTCATTGTCTCAGGTGCCCAAGAAATATTAATGCATGTGATCGCGTTAAATACCTGAGAAGTGAAAGGAATCTTCTTTATAATGCCGGCCTAATATTTCTGTGTGAAGTGAAAAAAAAAAACCACAAACCAATCTGGGCATTTATTTTCATGATTCTGTGTGTGTGCGTGGAAGATAATTCAGAAGCGTGTGATTTCAGTTTCCTTGTAATCACTGTTTGATATGCCAATGGTCTGGTATGGCGACAAGCAGTATCTTCTGCTAAGCCAGCGCAAGACACTTCTGCTTTCTAACAACATAGCTTGTAAATGTAGAACCATTTGTCTGGGGCCATTTCACAGGATGAATTCATCTATGTCAAACTCATGAGATTGGTTCTAGATGGAAAAGGTATAAAAAGATAACCCAATGGGATTTTACATTTTTTTAAAGAAATGCATTGCTAAATTTCTTGTTAATTATTTTTACAAAATCACTGATTTCATCTACTCATTAGGCATTTTTCTGCTTTCTCTTCAGTTTGATAACAGTATTTGTCCTCATTTCACAGAAGTTATTCATGTCAAATTTTGATGAGACAATTAAAATAATTGCTTTATGAGAGAAGCAAATAAAAATTCTGAGCAATTTGTTAAATCCATCCAACTTGTTTTAATGCTAGTCACCCCACGATTCTTAAGGATACTTAAATTTGATGGAAAAAAACCACAATGTGTCTCATTGTTGCAAATTTTATACTTTTAATAATGTGTGTATTTAAAGTATCAACAAGGATGACAAAATCATGACTCTAAATAATAGAAAAAATTCCTAGATTATTTTGGCACCTGAATAGAGAAATACAAGTAAGTGTTCTCATTATTTAGATTTCCTACTGGTGCAGGTAATTTTTTTTTTTACAGGTTTTAACAGCTTGCCTTATTACCAATAGTAAACACTCTAAAAGAGGCAAACCTGTTTTTAAAACATATCCGCTAGTTGTGGCTAATCAGTCATCTGGTTTTAAACGTCTAACTTGAATCAAATAAGCTGAAATACTCCTCGACTCTAACATGACAATTAAAAATTGAGGATCAATACCAAGATACGCCGTTTATACATCTGGGTTTATATCAGAAACCTTGTTCTGATGAAATACCTTTTCTTTCTGCTTCATCTGTTTTGTGGCCAGTGACATTAACCCCCAACCATCAGCTACACTTCCTTCTGTGGAACTCCTGCAAAGACACCGGACGGGAATGTGCTGGTAGACAATGGATCTGGCGGACACCATGTTAGCACGTGGGCTTTATCCACTGCAGGAGCTCCTGCGTGCTACCGCGACAGGAGGCAGCACCCCAGCACACGGTATGGCACGCTATCTTTAAGACAAGCAAGAAGTGTATTTAAACAACACGACGGTCCTAAGGCACTAGCCCTAAGACTCCCCCAGGCCATCTCCAGGAAGTTTGGAAAAGGTTTCCTGCCTGGATTTAGGTATAAAGACCTACTGTTTGCATATGCATTGATTACAGTCCTCCCCACCCCCCACCCCAGTAAGGGCCCCAGGTAACTTCCCCATCGCTTTTTTGGACTTTTTTCTGCATTGTTTTCAAGGACCTCCAGTAGTAGAAAACAACAGAGGAAGTGACTCTGGCATAGTCAGTTCAGCTTTAATAGGTGCCACTTCTGCTAGATTACAATCCCAAGGACTTGCAAGACCCAACGTCACTCTAGTTGAGGGGAATTAAGACAATGTTGGAGAAGAGAAAATTAGTTTGAAAACATTCTGGAGGCTGCCTGATGCACAGTGCCGTCTGTAAACAGCATACTCGGATCCCTCAAGTAATCAGAGATGCAGCGATGCAATTCTTCTAAAGGGAAAATATATATATATATACACACACACACACATATATACCTCCCCACCAACAGATGTGTCGAGACACGCGGGGGCAGATAAACGTTGTCATCGATAATAAAAAATCAAACTAATGCACAGGGGCTGGGGGGGTTGTCCGTTATCTACGCTCCATGGGGTTTCGGGACGACTTGTTGAGCCGCGGGGGGCTTGGCGCGGCCACTTCACCGCCGTCCCCGAGCGGGGACAGGACGGCTCCTGCAGGATTCAAGGCGGGCCATCACCGGGAGGGACAGCAGAGGCCTTGGGGTTGGACGGGCAGGGGAAGCTGTGCGCTTGGGCCGAGTCAGGCCCCGCGAAGGACGCAGAGACACCCCCGAAGTCCACAGTGGGAACCCAGCGGGCCACTCTCCAGACTTCCGCCTCCCCAGGACCCGTCCCGGCCGCTCCACGCGGCCGCCGGGGTATCCCTCCCTTGCAAGCGGGAGTCAGGAAGCCTGCGTCGAGGTCTCGGCTGCCCACGGCTCGGGGAGCGGGCGGCGGGGCGTCCGGCCCGGGACAGAGTAGGAGCCGGCTGCTGCCCGGTTCCCACCCAGGCCCACGGGGGACCCCGCTTGGCAGCCAGGCGGCCCCACGGGACGCCCTGCCCCAGGCCCGCCTCAGCTCGGCCGGCTCGCCAGAGGAGCGTCCGCGGGCCGCGCGCGCCCCGCCCCGGCCCGGGGCTCAGACGGCGGCGGCGAGCGGCCGGCGGCGCGGGACTACTTTCGGCGGCCGCCCGCGCCCCGCCCCTTGTCCTCGCGCGGCGGAACGCTCCGCGCTGCGCCGGCGGCGGCAGGATACAGCGGCGCCAGCGCGACTTATAAGAGCTCCTTGTGCGGCGCCATTTTAAGCCTCTCGGTCTGTGGCAGCCGCGTTAGCCCGGCCCCGGGAGCTGAGAGCGAGGGGGAGGCGGAGACGGAGGAAGGTGCGAGGAGCAGCTGCGGTCGCCGCCGAGCCGCCACCGCAGGCCGAGGACGGTCGGACGCCCGCGGCGGGTGGAACCTGTTCCCTGAGGTGCTTGGACGCTCCTTTGCCTTCTCCTTCCTTGGGCTACTCCCGCTCCCTCTTCGGAGCCAAAACTTCGTCGCGGGCGCGCGGTCCCGGCGGGCGGCGGGCGCGCAGCTGCTGGGCCCCGGGCGCAGCCCCGGAGCGGTGGGATCCGCGGGCGCGGGCGGCGCCCAGGGCGGCGGCCGGGCCCAGGTTCCGGCCCGCGCGGCCCCTCGGGGGGCTCTGGGGGACACCGGCGGCGGGGACGGGGGCGCCGCGGGGGCGCGTCCAGGGGCCCGGATGACCGGCGGGGTGTGTGTGTGTGTGTGTAGGGGGTGGGAGGCCGCCGTTTCCGTCCCGGGCTGTGACCGCGGTCGAGTTTGGGGGAGGGACCCTGCGCCTCGGGATGCGCCGGGGTGGGGGGCGGGGTGCGGCCGGGGGGCTCCGCCTTCCCAGGCCAGCGGCGAGTTGGGGTTCGGGTTGCTGAGGCCGGGGTGGGGGGACGCCACCCAACCGGGTCCTTTTCCTCCGGTGAGGATGGGGGGGGGCCATGGGACTTTGCTGCTTTGCTCTCTGGATCTTTAGGACGAATAAGAATCTATCTATCATGTATATATTAAAAATGACCTGCGAGTGTTAAGTTCGAATCGTTACAACTTTAAGCCTCAGAGTAACTCAGTGCACCGTACTCAGTGCAGCCCGTTCGATGCGTCAGTAGGGTGTGCACACGTGAAGCGCGCGTCGTGCACCTGGCTTTTCCCGTGCGTGCAGGTGAGCGGGAGCGGCGTGGAGTGCGCCAGGAGCCCTTTGGGGGCTGTGGGAGCTTGAGCCCCTAGGAGGGTGGGGAGGGAGAGGCGCGGGAGGGGGCGGCCCTTGGTCACCTCGTCGACCACAGGTTCCAGCTGCCGGTCGTTCGTGGGAATAATTGATTCAGATAGTTGCGTGGCAGCGAAAGTTGATTTTTTTTTTTTTTAAAGAACACGTTTTCAGCGGAGTGAGTTTTTCCTTCGCCCTTCGTCTCGGGACAAACGAGACGCAAGCATTTTGGACTTGTCTCGGAGTGTTTTGTCCGGGGAGAGGACTTTGAGCCGGGACTTGGGAAGTTCAGTTGCCCACCGGTGGCTTCGGAACCCGCCGGGCTGCCAGGCTTTGGAGTTGGGTGTAGTCGTTTGCTGGGCTCTGGCCTTCCTCGCTGGAGGGAGCATTGTCTCCTCGCGTGAGTCTTAGACATCTGTGTTCCCACCCCCACCCCTGTTTGTAAGTGGTGAATGAAGACAGACTGGGCTGCTGGTATGCGGAGGTCGGCAAAAGGAAATCGAGGAGTGGTTTTAATGAAACGAGAGCTTTGTATCGTGAATAATGGTGGCCCAGTCTGGCCAGCCTGAAGAGACGCAGCGTTTCCTTTGATACCGTCTGGGCTGATGTGTCTCAGATCGCCAAGTTGTATTTTGTCTGGAATTCAGGAAGCCATTTCCTTGTGTCCCTGTCCCTTGGTGAGCCCTCAGGACCTCTCGGGGCTCCTAGCAAATGTTACACTAGGGTGCTCTTACTGGTTTTTTAAATCACTGACTAGAGGCTACTTTCATTTTACTTTTAAATCCTCCCAAATCTCTGAATTAAAAAACAGAAAGTGCCCTTTCAGCTTGTTTGAGGATGTGCTTTCACACAAGATCTGATTAATTGGCACCCAGTATTCATTACTTTGACCTAATCGCCTACAAGGACAAGGCCCTGAAGTGATTGGAACAGTACCTTGGAGAACTTGCAGAAGTCTGTTGAGGATTAAAGGAATGCTGAGACTATTCAGTCGCCAGTCCTTGAGAAGGAATTGAAAAAGTGCCCTGGAAAGCTGAGTGCAGCCTGGACTTGGAGTCCCGTGGACTGCGCGGGGCTGGAGTCTCCTGGAGCGGTGTGCGGAGCAAGCCGATTGAAAGGAAGAAGGGGACTAATAGAAAAGTAAAGTATTTAATAGTATTCAGGTGTCAAGACTTTAAAGGAAGCCCTGATTTTTACCCAAGTCTGTTGCCGAAATATGTAGAAAAATGAATTCCATTATTAACACTTACCAGACTGAGTCGAGTTTACATGACTAGTACTGGCTGGCATACGAGTTGTTGTAAGTGTGTTTGTGTTTGTACTGCCACTATGACAATAGCAGAGGATGGTGAGGGGCAGCTTCCCTCCGGTGTTGAAATGTGGTGCAGAGGAAGGCCACAGAGTTCTGTGCAGGCTGGGGAGTGAGGAGGAAGAGGGTAAAGAGTGTTGAAACAAGGTTAGGGAGAATTTGTTTGGATATTGTTCCTTTATAGCTAGAAGTAGCAGTGAAATTGAAACTGGCTGTGTAAGTCTGCTCAGCCAAATGGCACTGTAGTTAGTTATTTGAAACAATACATCTGTTAGGAGATGATTTTATTTCTCTGTTATGTACTAGTTGGTGATTATTAATAATTATCCATGAGTAGGTGGTCAACATTTGATGGTCGTACCAGAGGTGTGCTGGGTTGCCCCGCTGGGGCAGGAGCAGGCTCTTAGCTCTGAGCCGACATCGGAATTTGTTTGAAAGAAATGTATGGTAGCTCATTAGTAGTGGTACATGTTAGTTTGTGATTGTTTTTGAAAACATTGCTTGTATTAACTTGGTTGTTTTCTTGTAGGTCTCTTTTTATTCTAACTTTGGTATCTGTTGATGAAATAGATTGGAAACATTTTTACAGCATCAGAGCAGGTAGCAAACATTGCCCAGGAGCTGGTGTGGTCTGTGCGTAGCTGTGGCCTGCTCTGCCTTGGGAGGTGCTCGGCAGGGGCAGTGCCCTGGTTTGGAAAAGCTCTGGTGGCTTAGTGTTGTTCTGCTCTGTGTGTGCTAGATGACTCGGTGACAGAGATACGGCCTTGTCTAGTTTTCCTGCCTTAGCCTCAGGAAGTTGTTGTTTCTGTTTGGTAAACTGGACTGCGAGATCGCGCTTCACCTGCAGAGGCCGAGGCCCGTTACCCTCGGCAGTGCGCGGATCTTCCTAAGAGAGCAAGGCAGTGAAGTGAGAGACCTGCTCCTAGGGGCTCGCTGGCATTTGGGCTGGTTAGTTGCGGTCATCTCCTTCACTTCCAGTCTCCTTCAGCGTGAGGCAGCAGCGGGAGCACGCTGGGGCCTGTGTTGATGCCCCACTGCTCATGCCGAGTGTCCAGTAGATAGGGCATTGTGCTTGAGTGTTTTTAAAAGTTCTAGTGAGTTTGTTGGGCTATGTTTATGAGTTGTTCTGATGAGAAATTGAGAATCTTTAAAATTCTAGCATAATTTATTCCTGTGAGTACTGCTGATGAAAAGGCTGGCATTAGAAAATGTCAGCTGACCAAATGTCTGCACTGGTAGAATTCAGAGGTGAATTTGGAGTTTCATTGAAGTTGCTTTAGTCATGTTTAAGTTGGGTGAACTCACAGGACTTGAACAGTAAGAGGATCATCATGTTCAGCCATTTTGAAACAAGATAAACCAGAAATCCTCAGAAAAAAAAAAAAAAAACAAATGATAGTATATGAATTGTTATTTCTTCTAAAGTGAATTGTGCCATAAAACATAAATACCCAACTTGGTTCTATTAGGAGCTAGGTGAAGAGAGTTGAGTCACTTGGTGTGAACTAAAAATGCAGTAAACATCCTGTGACTATGCAGTCTGATTTTTTGTTTTGTTTTGTGGGTTATTGTTTAAATTTCTCAGTACAGATCTCACTCTAGGCTGCCAGTGTTCATGTTTACAGTATTTTTGTTAATAACAATTTCCTAAAATTCCTGTTTCAAATCAGTTCAAATAGCAGCAGGAATCAAGTTTAATCTAAATTAACTTTTGGAAGTAAACTGGTCAGTTTGAAGAAATCTCAGAATTTAAATTTTCTCACATATTTTTGTTTTCCTGAATAACTGGTTGCAATTAAATGAAAATGTTACTGTGTAAGGAAACTGACAATGTCACTTTGTTCTTACAATTTACTATAATTTTGTAGAAGCAATATTTTTTAGTGTTTGATGTTTATTGTAATTTCTAATTGTGTTTTAAAGAAACAGGTAAGAATGCCTTAAATGTTGGTGTCAGGATGGACTATGAAAGCTAATTTCTGGAATTAGTAATTCCAGTTGCTGCTTAGTGTTTGCAGCAATTTCTGTAAGCTTCTCTTTTAGCATTTGGGCGGTTTTTGAGAAGTCAGAACAGAGCTGAGAGTTCTTTTAAAGCTTACACTCACACAACTTAAAAAAATTTCCTGCTAGGGATGTATCTCTTAAAATGGGCCACTTGCCTTACAATGTGACAATTTGCGGAAAACAAGATGACTTTGACAAGTCATGTAAAACTGGTCTTACTGCATTGTCGTGGGAGGAATGGCTCTCACTACTCCAGAACCAGGCAGGTGGAGGGTAATGGGGACCATGTTGGCTACCACAGATGAGAAAACACGTGTGCCTTGGAAGCAGCCATCTGTGAGCTGCAGCCAGTGTGTGTGTGTGTGTAAGATCGGGAGGTATGACCCTCCATCCCAGTTTAGTGTGTGTGTGTATCTGTATATTTTATATATATATGTCTCAATTTGCACATACTGAAAAGTGAAAAGCATATTAAGACTGTTTAGCACAAATTAAATACATCTATTAGCAGGATACTGCCAACGTTAACTGTTGTAGTGTCATTTGAAGTGCAGGTTTTTTAAAGTTGTGGATCTGTGAAGTGATTTTTTTCTGTGGATTTATGTGATTTAGCAGATAACTATTAGTTTTGAATTTATGCATTTAGAAAATGCTGTGTCAGTTGATCAAAAGTAGGGCCTGGTGCTCTGGCTGTTGTGGCCAGACAGGCAGTGAACCAGCAGACGGAAGATTGTCTCCTTTTCTCTGTACATCTGCCTTTTCAATAAGAATTTAAAAGTAATTTTCATTTTAAAGTATATTTTCAAAGCAAGTCCCAAAGCTTAAATCCATTAAGGTCCTTGAGGTGCTAGACAAGCTCTGTGTGTACACAGCTCACGCCAACCTCAGGCTTCATTGAGGTCTTTAGTTTATGTCCCAGGTTTCAGCGAAAGTTTGCTACACTATTGCTGTTGGACCAACTTAAAGCTTATTTATACATTTATGTGGAAGTTTAATGGATTTTGGCTAAATATTTATTGTTAGCAAATTTCTGATTTCTAGAGTTTGAAACTTATTTAATCTTTGAATTTCATATTTAAAAGACTGCTGAAAATGCAAACCCTATTCTAATATTGGTTTGGAATCATATAGTCCTAAGATAGTGCTGTCAAGTGCGAGTATTTTTATATGATCCAGTGTAAAATGCAGGCTAGTCTGTCTGTCATAAAATGTGCATCTGAGCAGCGCTTCGCCCTCGGTCTCCATGTAGCTCCAGAGAGCTACTGAGAAATTCCTTCTGTAGTATCCAAAAGTTTCCTACCTCAGGTTTCCTTCAGATTTGCAAAAGGGCTTTTCCCCTTCTATTCCCATGGCGGTGCAGAGATCCTGAACAGCTGGGTGGGGCTGAAATGAGACTGCCTCGGAACACTAACCGTTTTCCCTTCTGTTTCCATCTTCTACATTTTCTCAGGGATGTTACCCTGCTTTTAACTTGTGATTTAATAGATCAGATGTTGTTGGACTGATGTTTTCTTTGTGACTGATTGGCTTTTAAGTGAGGTGAGGGTGGGATTTTTAACCTACCTAAGGTCCTTCAAGTTCCTCTGTCTTCATCATACACAAAGCTTATCACTGACTAATACTGAATTTTGGTAGAGTTGTTCAGGGTTGGAAATAAAAGCTGCATCAAAGCTAAGGGTTAGGGTTTAATAGGTATCTATTGATTGGATTTAGTGATAGCCGGAGTAATGCTTGTTTATGTGCGTACATAAAAACACTGGTGGCTATTGTAAGAATATTTAGGAAAAAATGCAAAGAAAAAGGTGACCTTCAGTGTGGTGATTTGGTGTCCTGAAGGGTGACTGGTGTACTGCGCCACGTTTTCCTTGTGCAGAGTAAACAGATTGCAGAGCTTTATTAGCTGTAGTTTTTTTAAGTGTAATTAATTGGTTTTGGAGTGCGTGTGGAGTGTGTGCAGTTTTGTGTATACTCTATGAGGTGTATGCCGTGTGTGTGTGTGTGTGTGTGTGTGTGTGTGTGTATTAGGGCAGGAACAAGGCTCATCAGTTTGGACCATCTGCTTCCTGGCCTTGGGCTGAGTGAGCCAGCAGGAGAAAGAACTCCTGTTTCTCCTCTCTAATCTTGCCTTTCAAATAAAAATGAGCAAACCTTTGTGGGTTTCTTTTTTAAAGATTGATTGTTTTGAAAGCACTACACAGAGGGAGACCCTGAGGGTCCTTGGTTCTGCAAAGACCAGATCTGGGCCAGGGCTCGAGCGCTTGGGCCATCCTCCACTGCTTTTCTCAGACCATCAGTAGAAAGTGGCATTAGAAGTGGAGCAGCTGGGACCTGGCGCCTTTGTGGCGTGCTGGCGTTAAAAACATTTTCACCTGGGCTTGGCGCAATAGATAGTGTAGTGGTTAAGGTCCTTGCCTTGCATGTGCCGGGATCCCATATGGTTGCAGGTTGTAATCCCAGCAGTCCTGCTTCCCATCCAGCTCCCTGCTTGTGACCTGGGAAAGCAGTTGAGGATGGCCCAAAGCCTTGGGACCCTGCACCTGCGTGGGAGACCCGGAAGAGCTCCTGGCTTCTGGCTTCGGATTAGCTCAGCTCCAGCCCTTGCACTCACTTGGGGAGTGAACCTTCAGACAGAAGATCTTCCTGTCTGTATCTCCTCCTCTCTGTATATCTGCCTTTCCAATAAAAATAAATAAATCTTAAAAAAAAAAAAAGACTTTTTCACCTGTTAGGCCACAATGCCAGCCACTCTAGAAAACTGTTACTATCAAACCAAACCAAACCAAACCAAACGGATACTCTGCTTTCCCCTCGCTTACTCCTCCCTTCCTCGAGGTTAAGCAGGGATTGCTTTACCTTCTTAGTCTCCAGTCTGTATCAAGGGACAGTGAGTGCAACCAAGTAAGTATTACCTTGGGCCTGGAGATCAGTCCTGTTTGTTCCTTTAGTGACATCTTGCACAGTCATCAGCCAGCCAGTCCTTTGTGTTCTCAGATTGTTCTAGAAGTACTTCCTCCTCCTTGTTGCTCTAACTGTAATAGTTCCGCCACCCTCACTTTCAACTGGAATGCTGCTTGGCTTGCAGTTTTCGGGGGGTGCGTAGCTTGAGCACTGAGCACAGAGGTAGACCACGTCGTCTTGGTTTTCCTTGTCACCTCTGGGCGGTGCTTTGGTTAGTGCCATCAGATTCTGCCACCCGCCTCCGCTGTGCCCTTCAGCCATGTACCAGCCTTCTTGGTCTTTCTCCTTGCTTGAATTCTTAAGATGCGTGCGTGACTCAGTGTCAGTGTCTACTTTTTATTCCTGTTATAATTTTGGGGGATGTGAGAATCTGTGTAGAGTAGGGCTGCTCAGAATGTCATCTGGGTAGGAACTGTTACCAGTGGGAATTTAGTTAAATTTATGCCAAAATGTAAATCATTTGTGTCTCTTAAGTTCAGTAGCTACTTTTTTCATAGCAAGCCTTCGTTGCAGCATGCGTTACAGTCTGGCATAAACTCAGGGTGTGTGTGCTGTAGTGGCACTTTGAATAGCTTTGATTCAGAATGTAGATGTTCTTGGTGGGATAATGATGCTTCCAGAACCCCGACTGTCAATTTCCTTGATTTCCTCCTGTGAGCTCCCTTTCCGCCCCTCCCTTCGTCATGTGTGTTCTAGCATGCCTTTTACCAGTGCATGCATTCTCCCTGCACACTCATCCAGTTCTCTTACTTAGTTAATATTGTAACAGCCCTTCAGTCCTGCTGCAGTCTGCAATCTTATTCCTGTCCCTTTAGCTCACATCTGCCTAGCTGAAACTTCACATCGAGTCACAGTCACTTTCTTGGACAAGGGTGGGAGGAAAGATATCTTCCGAAACTTTATGGAAAATGTACAGTATTGGGGGGGGGGCGGCTTGGGTTTCTATTCCTTTTGTATGAAATGTAGTTCATCTTTTCAGTCTCTTTCCCCACAGACATATTGAAGTACTGTTAAGTGCTCTTGGCGTCGAGGCCAATGATTCCCTAGTCTGTTCTCTGTGATTGCTTGGATATTTTTCCCTCTGTCAAAACTCCAGTGCTTTCTTCCCTATCCTGTTAGTAATGTCCTTGCTTTCTGTTTCCACTCAAAATATTGAGCAATTGGAGAAATTTCTGCATGTCCTGTATGTCACTGGGCGCTTCGTTGGTCACGGCAGGTTGCCTGGAATGTCCCAGGAAGGACCATCAGGTCATTGATAGACCAAGATCCCATTCGTTCTTGCTGTCAACAGTATTAGTCTGGCATTCTGCTTTTTGTTTGCACTGTTGGTTTTTTTGCTTTTACTGGCTCTAGCTGTAAGCCTACAAGCATGCTGTTTTTAATTCCATTAACAAAGCTATAAATTCAGCAGTGCACTTTTGGGTGTATGCACAAAAGACTTGAACACAATGACTCCATGACACGTGCAGCACTGTTCACAGTAACCAGAATTTACATTCAACCACGGTGTACGTCACGAGGTGAATGGAGGAAGAACATGTATGAAGAACATTTTCAGCTATAGAAAAGAATGCAATTCTGTCATTTGCAGCAAAATGAAATCAATTGGATTCCATGCTGAGTGAAATAAGTGGGAACCAGAAAGACATATTGCTTGTTCTCTTATGTGAGAGCTAAAATCTATAAAACAAGCAAAAAAGAAATCTCTGTATTGCTGTGAATAATAGTTTTGTAAAACTTTTACATTGTACTTTTTGTCAAACCAATGCTTAGGAATGTTATATTGTAGTTTTAATGATGCAATTACTTCAAAACTTATGGATAATTTTAAAAACATATGGATGAAATGATCATTTTACCATTCAGTATTGTTGAAAGTGATCTGTATTCCTAATAAGCTAAGATCTTTTTGTGTCTTGTTGAACTTTGTATTTGGTGAAGTACTAGGAAGCCTTGTTACTGTAATGTGATGTAATTTAAAAATGTTATTTCAAAAACTAAAAGGAAGGAGTGAGGAAGGAAATATTACATTCTTTCTTGGAATTCTATCTATAAATCACATTGAATCTTAAGAACTAATACAAATTTAAAATAAGTATTTGACAGTTTTAAAAGTGAAAAAAGGTTGGGTTTTTTTGTTTTTTTTTTTTTTTCTTCCCTCCAACCAGTTCTCCTTTTGCTCTCTAGACTCTGCTCCTCTTGTTTCTGGTTGGTTGGTTTGTGTTTCTTTTTCCCAGTCCGCCAGCGGTCCCGTCTTAGAACGTGTGGTCCTCTCCTCATTTAACTTGTTAGGAGCATCTGACATAATTGCCACTGTTTTCTTTTTCCGTCATCATTTCAGCTTCTGTGCTGGAGGTTTGGGCCTTGAACCTCTGTGTTTTTGTTGTGGATATTTCCTGTTTAGCTTTAAATAGACCATACATGTTTTTGCCAGTGCCTTTCAAATTTTTTAACCTATCTTGGATTTCTCTCTCGGAGCATTCTGAATTCTAACAAGCTTCTCCAACGTAGTGTGTCTGAAGCGGACTCCAGTTTTACCCTAAGCTGCTTCTCCTAGTCTTTTCCTAAATGTGGCTCCATCTTCCCTGTTACTTGAATCGAAACTTTTGCAATCTTGGCTTAATTTTCTGTTACACCCCAGATCTCTGCAGATCCTGTTCGCCCCTCTCTTTAAATACGATCCAGAGTCATGGCCGTGCCATCTTTATCTTTTGCTGGGATTATTACTGGCCTTTCCGCCTAAACCTTCGTTCTCTTTTGTAAACATGTTCTTGGCACAGTGGCAAGGGGACTTCTGCTTCAAACATGAGGTTCCCTGCTTTGTTCTGTTCCAATACCTCTTGAGGCTTAACATTATTGAGTGTAAGTTCAGATCCGACCGTGTGTCCAGACCACACCCTTCAGCAGCTGCTACTGCTCTCCCCAGCTTCACACTAGCTTTCCTTGAGCTGGTGAAGCATTGGTGTGCTCATGTCCTGTCACATCTGGGTTGAGATCATCCCTGTTCATGCGGGTTTACTTTTATTGTGTTGTCCTTTATTCTTTGTTTTTTGCTGCTCTGTGAGACTTGAAGTACCATGCCATTCCTCAGTCTTTTCCCCTTTCTGGGTGCTTGTCCTGTTACTCTGTCTCTTGACTCAGAGCAGTTCCTGAAAACTCATAGGTGCTTATAAACGTGTGTGGAGTGACTTTTCCAGCATCGCCCAACTTTGGTTTCACTCGTGCTAGTACCCCATGTTTCTGCTGCCTTGTAGGAAGGCGTAGTGTGTGTATGTGGTCCCTGCTTTTCTCTCCCAGTGTAGTTTGTGTTCTGACTGCATTATTCCCATTGATGTCCTCCTGCTGAGTTTAACCCCCCCCACCTTCAGGTTGATGAATCAGGTGGATCATTTTGGCAGAACTGGTCCCGCCGAACCACTTGGCATCTGGTGCGCTTGTGAATTGCCTGCTGGGAGAGTGCTGTCAAGTACGGCGTCCGGTGGTGGTGGTGGTGAAGCTCTCCAGTGGGAAGGTCACTAACTCGACGTGGCTGTGACTGAAAGCTATCAAATTTTAACGCTAAGTGAGTTGTCGATGGCCACATGGCCAGTGCAGTTTGAGAGACTCATTTAGAAGCTTGTTTTTGACAGGGCACTGCTTAGTTTCACAGCCTGATCGCTTAAGCCAGATGCCTCAGAGTTCACTTCACTTCCTTTTAGCTACTTAATTTCGGTTGTCTGCTCTATGCAGTTCATTAGAGCTGGTTGTCTA
This sequence comes from Ochotona princeps, assembly GCF_030435755.1. Classification (NCBI taxonomy): domain Eukaryota; kingdom Metazoa; phylum Chordata; class Mammalia; order Lagomorpha; family Ochotonidae; genus Ochotona; species Ochotona princeps. The sequence continues at coordinate 31,061,443 of NC_080852.1, read as the reverse complement.
CAGTGTGTTTATTCTAGCTACTACCTGTCCCTGCTGCTCTCTTTGGCACCACCGTCAGCGACCCAGGCTTTGGGCTGTAAGCCCTCCACTGCTCCTCTCTCGTGCCCTTTCAGATTTTGAATTCCCGCTAGAACCAGCTTTTGAAGACCTAAATGGTTTATCGTGTTACTCAGCTGATCCCAAGATTCTTAAAGGATGATTAAATGCCTGTGTGACTCTGGGCTTCTGTGCATGTTACTTCCAGTTTCTGGAATGTTCTTGTTTCTCGTATACTGGCTGTTTTGCATCCTTCAGGTCTGTTTCAAGGTTACCTTTTACCCTGATTTGTAAGATTTACTTACTTATGTATTTGGATGAATTATTTATGTCTGCTGCTTCTCTGCAAATGGCCTCAGCACTGGACCAGTTCAAAGACAGCAAGCTAGGAATTCCCATCCTCCGCTCCAGTCACTGGCGCTGCCTTCCGCCTTCCAGGCATGTGCAGAGGAAGCTCAATTGGCAGCAGAGTAACAGGTTTGAGAGCACTTCCTGCGTGCTGACACTGGCCTATCCACTGCACTGCAGCATCCCAGCCTTGCTCTCCGGCCTCATGACTGGGACTTGGCACTATTGTGTTTACATTATTCCGTTCCATTCTCTCACTTGTTGCTTGTACATTGTTAGTGTTTGTAATTGTTTATTCACTTTGCTTCCGTCTCACGTGCCCATTTTGATGATTACCGTATACTTTGTTACAGCTCAGGAGTGTTACTGATGCATGAATATTAAATGAATGAAATTTGTATATTGCATTTATGCTGTTACTATGCCCTGAAACCAGAATAAATAAGGAGTTGAGGGAAAGCTTTTTGTGAACAACAACAAATTCTTTTTGATGAACATCACAATTTGGTAACTGGAGAAAGTGAGAAGTGCACGTGGCCCAGCGAATCAGGCCCGGGTGGGTCCAGGTGCCGAGTCAGGCCCGGACCTGTTCCTTGAGGTGCTGCTGTGTACTGGAAGAGCAGAAAGCACCCAAACAAAAGCTTGCTACTACTTTGTATTTCTTTAATACTCTCCCTTCCTAAATATAGGAGAACCTCATAATTTTGAGAACTCCTAAGTGGTAAACCCGAAAGGAAACAAAATGTCCTTTTGGAAAAGTGACAGACTTTGGTTGTTGCTGACAGAATGTTGCTGAAGATGAAGGATCTGGTTGTCTTACTGAGGAGATGCTCCTGGGGGAGCTGGTGGCAGTTGCTCTGCGGGGTCAGGTCTGTGTGCTTCTGGGTTACTCTAGGTTTACTCATCAGTTTATCTCTAACTGTGGCCTTTAGTTAGAAGGTGGGCCTGGTGCAGTAGCATAGCTGCTAAAGTCCTCGCCTTGAACGCGCCAGGATCCCATATAGGTGCCGGTTCTAATCCCACTTCCCATCCAGCTCCCTGCCTGTGGCCTGGGAAGGCAGTCGGGACAGCCCAAAGCCTCGGGACCCTGCACCTGTGTGGGAGACCTGGAGGAAGTTCCTGGCTCCTGGCTTTGGGTTAGCTCAGCTCCGCCCGTTGCGGTCACTTGGGAAGTGAATTAATGGATGGAAGATCTTCCTCTGTCTCTCCTCCTCTCTGCATATCTAACTTTCCAATAAAAATAAATCTTAAAAAAAAAAAAAAAAGAAACAGGTGCAGCCTCAGCACACTGGGATTGGAACAGGTACGATACTGCGCCCGTCAGCTGGAGGGTCCACGTTCCAGTTTTGTGTGACTGACGGCATTTTTGGCAAAGGACACTTCAGGAAATGGTTGCCAACTTGAGGGAAGTATCGAGCATGCTTGTAGGTTTCCTTTGGGAAAACATTTTAAAAAGCCTTGCATGTGTTGAAATTAAATTTTGGTTTAGCATATTCTGCTCTTAATGGCCACAAGTGTTTCCAAAATAATTGATCTGTGTGTGTGTGTGTGTGTGTGTGTGTGTGTGTGTGTGTGTGTGTGTTGTGGGGAAAAAACTTTTGAATCAGGCATTTAAATTTGCTTTGGATTTTCTTGTTGTTATTATTTTCCATGATGCAGCCTTGTAGGTCTAGAGGTTCCCCCACCATTTTCCCCATGTTACAATGTATAGTCCTTCCGCAACAATCCCAGGGCCAGCGTACTGTTACTTGTGACTAATGCATTGTAGATAATGGCAGTTGTGGAAAACCTAATATCATATTATTTAAACACTTAATTGGGAGTCCTCCTTTGGTTCAGGAGTTGAGGTGCATACTGCAACTTGTCTTTGCTTTGCTGCTCTCCCAGATAAATGGCCTTGTAGCCGTCATGTGTCATTTTGGTCCAGTTTCGTGGTTTTCACACAGCTTGTTTTTGAAGATGCTGGAAAGAAACTTTGTGACCTCTATTAGTAATCTCTAAACTCATGTAGAAACCCTTTCTGTTAAGTGTTCGCATTTACATTTAAGCAAAATGTCAAGTTGTTTGCCTTTGTTCTCAGTGAAAATACGTAGTAAATAAATGAGGGAGTGATAAACTATTGCCGAAGACTTCTTTGGGTGTGTCCTGTGAACCAGAAAATGATTTTTACATTTTTAAATGGCTGGAAACAAAAGGGCGATGTGTCCTGACCCAGGAGGAGTCTGAGATTGGTTTCTGTGAGTGAAGCTTCTGGCTTGTGTGGATGTGCGAGGTGGTCACTTGCCCTGGGTTGTAGCAAACTGCTTGCTGCCTATGGCCACATGTTGAAAGCACTTTACAGATGTTTGTCAGTATCTAAGTGATAGACATGTTACAAATTTTTTGTTTTGGGATGAAGACATCTAGGAGATATTTTAGGTTATATTTCATTGATGGCTTTCTAAACTATTGTATTTTGTGTATATGGGCCACTTTTTTTCAGCATTTTTTTAATGGTATATTCAGTCCATCAAATATTTAGAAGCTTAATATATGCTAACCACTTTGGAAATAGAGAAGCTAAAGATACAAAGTGTGTTCGTGAGGAGCTGCTTTTATTTTTGTAATGGTCAGTGTGCTGGTGTGGCGGTGAGGAGCAAAGTTGTTGTCATTGGACCCCGAGCCATACCGGAATGACAGCTCAAGGTCATCCAGTTCCTGCTGATTGTGCCTGTTGTCTGACAGAGTGACCGCTGGGAGTGAGTGTTCTTCCTTGTCTGATCTAGTGCTCATAAGCATGCACGCAGTCAGGATTTAGGTCATGGGACTATTTAAATAACCGTCCGTCCATGGTCACTGTTGACAGTGTAGGTAGTATCTTATGTGAGATTGAAGTTCCTGGCTCTTATCTTTATGTGCAGCAATGACTGCTGTGTTTTACTTAATTTTAGGGTAGATGGGAAATAAGATTGGATTGAAAAGGCACAAATTGTAGCTGAGCTACAAACAGAACTGGATTTAAATTTAACTGTAGTTTCGAACTCTTAAGTACTGCTAGTCCATTTGCTCTGGTGATTGGAGGAGTGGTGCTTGGTGGGAGGAGTTTGCTTGGGTGATTCATTGAGAAAACCATATTAAGCTCAGGAATTTAGTTGTGCTACCTTGTCAGGTGTTTGTCACCTAACCTAAAATTATGCTGTGAAAAATATTTAAGACAAGCAAATCAGAAACCTGGTATTTTTATTGACTTTCGGAAAACTGCCAATTTAATAGAATAAGGAGGAGAAATGAAATTGCTAAAAACAGGATATTTGTAAATAAATAAAATATTTCGACTATTTAAAGCTTAGAGTAATTTCCATTTCATTGCTTTAGAAAATATTATTTCTCGGGCCCGGCGGCGTGGCCTAGCGGCTAAAGTCCTCGCCTTAAACGCCCTATATGGGTGCTGGTTCTAATCCCGGCAGCTCCACTTCCCATCCAGCTCCCTGCTAGTGGCTGGGAAAGCAGTCGAGGACGGCCCAATGCATTGAGACACTGCACCCGCGTGGGAGACCCGGAAGAGGTTCCTGGTTCCCGGCATCGCACCGGCCGTTGCGGCTCACTTGGGGAGTGAGTCATCGGATGGAAGATCTTCCTCTCTGTGTCTCCTCTCTGTATATCTGACTTTGTAATAAAATAAATAAATAAAGAAAGAAAATATTATTTCTCAAAGAATATGCCTCTTTTTTTTAAGGTTTATTGTGAAGTCAGTTATACAGAGAGGAAGATCTTCTGTACAATGATTCACTCCCCAAGTGACCAAAGTGGGCGGAGCTGCGCCAATCCGAAGCCAGGAGCCTGGAGCCTCCTCCGGGTCTCCTATGCAGGTGCAGGGTCCCAAGGCTTTGGGCCTTCCCCAACTGCTTTCCCAGGTCACAAGCAGGGAGCTGGATGGGAAGTGGAGCTGCCAGGATTAGAACCGGCGCCCATATGGGATCCTGGTGCGTACAAGGCGAGGACTTCAGCTGCTAGGTTACCACACCAGGCCCAGAATATGCCTCTTTTTATTTAGTTTTGTTTTAATTTGGTTTTACCTTGAGGCAGAATAATTTGCTGAATAGTTTCCAGTTTTAAGAGGGCTTTCTATCCTTCCTTGGAAAGTGGGAGTCGGGTAGAGAGCGCTTCCACCTGCAGGTTCACTCCCCAGATGGCTGCAGTGGTTAGTGCTGAGTCGGGCCAAAGCCAGGAGCTTCATCTGGGTCTCCCGCGTTGGGGTGGGCCCGAGCGCTGGGGCCCTCTTCTGCTTTTCTGAGACCAGAAGTGGGGAGCTGGATAGGAAGTCAGTCAGCGGGGGCATGAACCAGCCTATGCAGGGTGCTGGCAAGGCAGGCTGTGGCTTTAGCGCTGTTACCACCTTGCCGGCCCTGGTTTCCACGTTTCTTCTGCATAGGCCCATTTTATTGGCAGCTTAGTTTTTATGCTTAAAATATGTACATTTCCTAAGTGCTCTATTTCAGTATTTGGCTAACAGAAGTAGGGCTAAATGATAGAGTGTATTTTCTTGGAAAAATGGCCTTTCTATTTAAAACACTATGTTTGGGTTTGGTTCTGCATTTGCAGAATGGCATGGGAATACTTCCACATAGTTGATTGATTTTTTTTTGGTTGTTCTGAGTAGATCTTTTTGCTTCCTTGTAATGGCTGTATAGTAGTCTGTCTGTCACCCCTTCTCGCCTCACTGGTGTCCCTGCCCTGCCCTGCCTCTGCCAGTCTCCCTCCTCCCTCATTTCCAGGGTAGGGAGCACACGCAGTGTGCTTTGAGGAAGCCTGCGTCACAGAGGCTGCATCTGCCTGCTTGCTGCTTCTCTTGGTGACTGCCTGCCAGCCCTGGAAGACCTTGGAGTGCTGTCACCCACTAGCTGGTTCCTCCTCCATACCACTGCCCCCTGGTCCCCGCGGCCTCCTTGGGCGCCCCTTCCTGGGTGAGCAGTACATCACGTCCTCCCACCACGCTCATTTTCTGCTTACCCGTTCTCATGCTTGTCATTCTTACCACATACACTACCGCGACTTGTTGTTACTGCAATAATACATTTTAAATAATATTTATTTGTGGATGAATTCTGTTTAATGGTTACGTTACTTTACTCAGTCCCTATAATGGGCAATTGGATTACTTCTAGCTTTTTCTCTGTATAGACCTTTTCAGAATTTTTATGGCCTGCTTTTGTAAATATTCCTGCAGAATGTATTTGTTAAAAATGGAATTTTTAAGTCAGAGTGTTTATTCTTAGATCTAATGGATAGTGTCAGCTCATCTTCCAGTGTGTGCCCGTCTCAGTGGATCTGTCTCCAGTGGGTGGTGTCAGCCCTGCCAGTCTTTAGCAGTCCAGGAAGCAAGAAGTAATGGAATCTAAACCTCTTTGGGCATCAGTTGTTTGCTTCTACTTAGTGAAAAGCTCATCCCTGCCCTCTCCCTGCAGTCTGGGGTTTTTCTAAGTGTTCATTTTGTACAGTTCCTTTGTACTATGGGGATAACTTGTAATCATGTTTATGTATAGCAGAGTATCTTTAAGTTACTGTAGCGCTCTTGGCCCAGAGTTACGCACACGTGTGAAGATGTGTGTGCACACACGGTCTTCAAGTCTTCAAAAAGAACACAGAAATGGGATTAAAAGGTGACTTTTTTTTTGGTGCAGAAGGTTTTTCAAAATCTCTGCAGATGAAGCATTGTCAGAATTTATAAAAATACATATGGGGGAAATGAATAGATTTCAGAATCTTTGTATCATGTAAGCATCTTCTAATTTCAGTTTTCCAGAAAATGTTAGACTTTACGAGGCCGAGCGTGCTGTTGGAAGCTTCACGCCCTCGGTGTTCACAGTGGTGGATCTGGTGGGGCCACACGAGGCCGGGTCCGGGAGTCGGACACTCAGCCACTGCACGCAGCTGACCCGGCTGTGGGCTCAGGGACCTGCTGCGGCAGCATCTTGCTGCCTCCCCGGGCGTGCGTGGGCAGGAAGTTGGAGTCAGGAAAAGGGCCACAACTTGACTGTCATCCTAGCTGCTAGACCTTTCCTGAGCTTTTTGAAGTGTACATACATACACACACACTGGTCTTCAAAAGGTCCGAGTATATTTTGAAAAATGTTGTGCATGAATTTTGAAATTGTACCATGATAAATTGTTTGCACAGACTTTGAAGTGACTGCTCACACATGCATGTACACTCACAGATGTGCACACACTAGTTTGCGGTTTGGTCTCAGCGTCTTCTGCTTACACTCACATTAACTGGGCTTCCTCATCATGGTTTTATTTCTCCCCATACCTGTAGTTGGTGTAAAAAAAAAAATCATTTGCTGCATGCAAATATTTGAAGGAAGAAATTACTAGTGTTATGCAGCATAGTTGGAGGACCAGTTCACAACAACCTAGCCTGCATTGTAAAGATAGAAAAAAAAAAGCTTCCAGTAGTAATGTCAAAAACGGGAGAATGATGGTTACCCTGATGTTGCACGGTAGCACATAAATACATAGAATTATTCCTATAGGCTTTTTTAACATAGGTTTAATTTTAATGTAGTGAAAATAGATATTAAGTGTCTTTTTCAGTAGTGTGCTGTAGTGTAGTAAGCTGAGTTGCTGCCTGCAATGCTGGCAATCCATGTGGGCACAGGTTCAAGTCCTGGCTGCTCTGCTTCTGGATCCGGCTCCCTTATTATGGCCTAGGAAAGCAGGGGAGGAGAGCTCAAGTGCTTGGACCCCTGCACCGTGCGGGAGACCCGGAGGAAGCGCCTGCCTCCTGGCTCTGGATCAGCTTGGCTCCGGCCATTGCTGCCATTTGGAGAGAATCTGCAGATAGAAGACCTATCTCTGCTTTTATCTGACTCTGACTTTCAAATAAAAGAAGAAAATAAATCTTGAAAAAGCTGCCACTTGGGATGCCTGCGTCCTGGGTCCTAGTGCCTTGAGGCCTGCCTCTGCTTCCTGCTACTGCCAGCTTTTATTAAAATGTCAACTGAGTTTTCTCATCTCCTTATTAGAGGATAAAGTCCTTAAAATGTGTGTAAAGGTATCTCAAAACATTAGTGTCCTAAAATGTATAATGGGCATTTTGTGAAGTTCAAAGAAGAAAAGGTTTGTCTCAGATTGGAGTGTTCCTCCAATGGCTGCTGTGACTGCGGAACCTTCCCCCAGGGCACTGCTTCCTCCCTCATGTTTGAGAAATACTAATGTCTTTATAGCCCCATTTTAATTACTTCAAAAGGCTGAAGTACAGAGATACTCTTCTTACTTGGGTGCTATCTGGAGTGCTGACATGCGGATGTTTTCGTGTTAAATAAGGTGTAGGAATTAAAGTCAGGAATGTCCATATAGTCATCACTGAATTAGCAAATGGTAGTTGTGCTGTGAAACTGCTCAGGGTGGAAGCGGTCTTTAATGGTGGGGGATTTTCCCATCCTGTCCTCCTTGCTGCCCCTCAGTCCACCTACCCACACTGGTGAAAGTTGGTGTGTATTCTTTGTGCAATTTTGTCACATAAACTTCAGGAGGCTTTTTTTTAATCGGTTCCAAGCTGTGTTCTGGAGTTGACGCTGTGCTGGCAGAGGCGGCGTCTCCGCTCCAGGACGCCTGAGAACGTTAACCTTTGTGCTGCTTGGAGATGGAGTGGACATTTATGTAAAAACTTGTTTCTGAAGAGCCAGTATGATTTTAAAACTTTTATGCCCAATTTACGTTTTAATGCCATTTCCCACGAACTGTGTCAGTGTTATGATAGAACTTTGTTGTGGAAATGACAGACACACGTTTTGTACCAGGCATTAATGGTTGACACAGGAAGACTGTCCCTGATAGCTCATGATAGCCTTTTTGTGTACCTACTACTTGGCTTATTTGAAAGACAGGCTGGCTGACAAAATAGCTCTCCTGTGTGCTGGTTTGCCTCCCAGATGCCTGCAGCGGCCACGGGTAGACCAGGCCACGGCTCAGGTATCAGGAAGAGGAAAGGGAGAGACGCGTTTGTGTTTGTTTCAGTTGACTACACAGAAAATAGATGGAAAGTTGGTTGACCCGCCCCCGTCTTTGTCAGCACATCCCATCACCTCGGGTGCAAGGCAGGCAGAACCACAGTCGCCTGCTGTCGCCTGAATCGGTCACCCGCATCCTGAAGTAGTTATTCCAGGTTTCGTAGTTTTATTTATTTATTTATTTATTTATTTATTTATTTATTTATTTATTTATTTATTTATTTTATTGGAAAGGCAGATTTGCCTAGAGAAGGAGAGACAAAGATCTTACGACCTCTGGCTCACTCCCCCCAAGTGGCCGCAATGGCTGGAACTGAGCCAGTCTGAAGCCAGGAGCTTCTTCCAGGTCTCCCATGCCGGTGCAGAGTCCCAAGGCTTTGAGCCGTCCTTGACTGCCTTCCCAGGCCACAAGCAGGGAGCTGGATGGGAAGCGAGGTTGCCGGGATTAGAACCGGCAACCATATGGGATCCTGGCGCTTGCAAGGCGAGTGCTTTGGCCGTTAGACCACCACACCAGGCCCATCTAGCTCCATTTTTAAATCGCTTGTTTCTGTGGAGTCGGTGTTCTTGAGCTTGTTTGGAGTTGGAAGTTTCCGGAAGAGCCTTGATTGAACTCAGGGATGGGGGCACATGGTGGCAGGGGGGCCAGTCCTGGGCCTGAAAAACAGGGAGAAAGGCTTTCCTGTGGGACAAGGCTGTGTCCTGGTCCTCTGGACGGGGCAGTCTGTCCGCTGTCCTCGTGAGGACGCTCGGCCGTTGGGCGGAGCGGGGCGGTGCTCTTGCCTCTGCAGAGCCTAGTTTTTGCCCCTTGTCCCCTTGTGTTAACCTCTCTACTCTAGACGTACGGCCCTATCTCAGTTTGTAGGGGTTGCACTGGGGAGCAGAAGTTTTTACATATATTGCTAAAAAATATTATTGAGACATCAACATATGCATAGATGCATATTTGCAACTTGAGTTTGCATTTCCCATAAAATCATAAAATATGCTTAACTTACCAGGTCTGTCCACATAAACAGATTTTATCTGGTAACAGCTAAAATGTTTAGCTTTTCAACACCAGGGAAATGAGACTTCAAGTACTTTTCCACTTGAAGCCAGTTGCATCTGTGTTTCTTCAACAACTTACAGCCAACAGAGGTGAATGCTAGTTGGTTTCCGAGCCTGGTGGTGTTGCCAGAAGTATTGATCCTTTCACTGGTTAATTTTCCAGAGGCGTGAGAAAGTGCTGAAAGATAGCAGGTGTAGCAGCAGTGGACGGAGAGCCTGGGTACCTTCAGCATCATCTGTTCAGAGTGTGGGTTGCAGATCACTGGGTGCTTCCAAGAATGTTTATTAAAAATGGAGGTTTCTGGGCCCGGCGCAACAGCCTGGTGGCTGAATACTCACTTTGCATGTGCCAGGGTCCCATATAGGTGCCGGTTCGTATCCCAGCTGCTCCACTTCCCGACTAGCTCCCTGCCTGTGGCCTGGGAAAGCAGTCGAGGATGGCTCAGATTCTGGGGCCCCTGCACCCATGTGGGAGACCCGGAAGAAGCTCCTGGCTTTGACTCAGCTCAGCTCCAGCCATTGTGGCCACTTGGGGAGTGAGCCAGAGGTCGTAAGATCTTTGTCTCTCCTCTCTCTGAATCTCCCTTTCCAATAAAGGTAAATAAATCTTAAAATAAATGGAGGTTTCTATGCATACTGCAGTCCTGTTATATTAAACACATAGTCCTACTTACTCTGTGATCTTTTTTTTTTTTTTTAAAGATTTATTCATTTTATTACAGCCAGATATACACAGAGGAGGAGAGACAGAGAGGAAGATCTTCCGTCCGATGATTCACTCTCCAAGTGAGCCACAACAGCCGGTGCGCGCCGAACCGAAGCCGGGAACCTGGAACCTCCTCCTCCGGGTCTCCCACGCGGGTGCAGGCCCAATGCATTGGGCCGTCCTCAACTGCTTTCCCAGGCCACAAGCAGGGAGCTGGATGGGAAGTGGAGCCGCCGGGATTAGAACTGGCGCCCATATGGGATCCCGGGGCGTTCAAGGCGAGGACTTTAGCCGCTAGGCCACGCCGCCGGGCCCGACTCTGTGATCTTAAATGAGATTCTTGAATAGGGATCACCTTTGTTTTGTCATTTTTATTCTGTTGAGTATATAAATGGTTGTGGTTCTACCGTAGTTCTGAAACAACAGCTGTTCTCAGATTTAGGTGTCAGATGGTCTTTATAATTACAAAAATCTCATTGGAAGAGTGGATGTCAGGACTAACCAGCATGTACTTTACATTGAAGAAATAGGATATTAGTGTGTAGTTTCCAAGTTTATTAAACATTCAGACTTTATCTATTAATTGAAAACACAGGTCACATTTAGATATCTCATTCCATTTCTCAACATACCATTGCATTGACTTGTAAGCACTGTTAATTTGGAGTGCAGTATGAATTTGTGGTAACTTTGTAATAAAGCACACCTTGCCATTAGGATGCTTTGAGCGTTGAGGTGTGGACTGTGCCCTGTAGGTGGTTCTGTTTGGAGACAGCGTGCCTCTGAATGCTGCACGATACGCCTAAGCACAAATGTCAAGTAAATTGCTAAGATTTGTGAAATGATCAGAGTTCATACTGATCAAAGTAACATCCCCATTGGTAATATGTGTATTTATACTTGTAATCATACTATCATACTGCTGTAAATTTGAACCTGGAAAGCCTTTACTAGTGAATGCTTTTTTTTTTTTTTAATGTTGCAGACTTCCATGGGAAAAGTAATTTTGCTTCTTTGCAAAACCTCTGATACCACTGTTTTGAACTATTCACCAGGATCTGCTTTATGAAAGTATTTTAGGTGATCTGTGTTAAAAAAAACTGATTGACTTTGTTCAGTGAAAGTCTGGTGATTTTTAAACTGCTATTGGACCTCTACTGTTAGACACTTAAGTGTTTAGAGAGGTTAAAAAAGAAGAGGTCTTCAGGAATTCACACACAAAAAAATTGGGTTTTTTTTCCCCCTTGGCTTTCCTTATTGGCGCTTTTATGCTTGCTCATTCAGCACCCTGAACATCTGACATTCATTTTGTCTTGAGGAGAGGTGAGTGTTGAGGCAGTTTTGTGGGAGAGATTTGACTCAGCAACAACATGTTAGAGGTGTTTGTGACATGTATCACTCCGTGAAAGGAGTTTTGGTGTTTTGTGGGCATAGTCCATATCATCTAGCAGGCATTCCAGTGACTGTATTAAAAGACAGATAATTTAAAATCCTAATAATTTTTGATTGACTTTTTTTAGGGTATCTTGACGTTTACTATACAACTGTTTTGAAAATCCGCCGTGGACAATGGCTACTCAAGGTTTGTGTCCTAAGTCTTAGTTACTGCCCTGGGGCTCTGCTTCTTGGCTCTTGACCCAGGCTGGCTCCGACCCCCCTGCTTTGCTCGCTCCCTGCTGACTTGTCAGGCTGCCTTTTGCTCCATTGTCTGCTCACTCCTGATGGCTTGGTGAAATAGCAAACAAGCCACCAGCAGGAATCTAGTCCGGGTGGCTCTTTCTGGAACCTGGATGCGGTACCATTCTCCCACTGATTCAGTCACTGTGAGGTGGTCCCGGAAGGGCGCCCATTTCTGAGCTAATCCTGCCTTGTCATTCTGCTTTCTTGGCTGTCTTTCAGATAGGACTATTTCTAAAAGTGCTTCAATGGATTATATCAAGAGTTTTTCAAAAATTAAGGCAACGATTTCAAAGTAGTAATTGTTAATATGTTTTCACTTTCACAGCAGATTTGATGGAGTTGGACATGGCCATGGAGCCAGACCGGAAAGCAGCTGTGAGTCACTGGCAACAGCAGTCCTACCTGGACTCTGGGATCCACTCCGGCGCCACCACCACAGCTCCTTCTCTGAGTGGGAAAGGCAACCCGGAGGAAGAGGACGTGGACACCTCCCAAGTCCTGTATGAGTGGGAGCAGGGCTTCTCCCAGTCCTTCACTCAGGAGCAAGTAGCTGGTAAGAAAGGCAGAGGGCGCTTCTAATGATATTATTTGAAAGGCTGTTCACTCCCCAGATGGCTGTGACAGCTACTGTTGGGCTGAATCAGAAGTGGAGCAGCCAGTATTCAAACTGGCACCTATATAGCATGCCAGGGTTGCAGATGGCAGCTTCCCTTGTTGTGCCGTAACACCACCTCCAAGAATGTATTCAAGTTAGCCTGTAAGGGAGGAGAACAGGGTGGTTGCATTTCTTGCTTGCTTCAACTCTGTGTCTCCTTCCTGTAGATGATTTGATGTGCAGTGTCACGTCATGAATGTCACTTCTTCAGGCTAGCCTGCTCTTCAGTAAATTCTGAACTGTGGGTGTCGGGTGTTGAATTTCCCTTCTAGATATTGATGGCCAGTATGCGATGACTCGAGCTCAGAGAGTGCGAGCTGCTATGTTCCCTGAGACGTTAGATGAAGGCATGCAGATCCCATCAACACAGTTTGATGCTGCTCATCCCACTAACGTACAGCGTCTGGCTGAGCCTTCACAAATGCTGAAACATGCGGTTGTCAACTTGATTAACTATCAGGATGATGCAGAACTTGCCACCCGCGCAATCCCGGAACTGACGAAACTGCTAAATGATGAGGATCAGGTAAGCAGTGCTATGGCTCACTTTTTAGTGGCTTTGAAGGAAATTCAAGAGAGTGGTTTCCTGATGGTTCCCCAGTATCAGTACTGAAAAGTAATGATGTCTCTTAATTACAGGTGGTGGTGAATAAGGCCGCAGTTATGGTCCATCAGCTTTCTAAAAAGGAAGCTTCCAGACACGCCATCATGCGTTCTCCTCAGATGGTGTCTGCTATCGTACGCACCATGCAGAATACAAACGATGTGGAAACAGCTCGTTGTACTGCTGGAACCTTGCACAACCTTTCCCATCATCGTGAGGGCCTGTTAGCCATCTTTAAGTCTGGAGGCATCCCTGCCCTGGTGAAAATGCTTGGGTAAGAAAGCAGGGAGGGAGTGCTGGACTGCCGGGGAGATGCTGTCACAACCACTCTGATGAGGCTTCCTTCTCCCTGCAGCTCTCCCGTGGATTCCGTGCTGTTTTATGCCATTACAACTCTCCATAATCTCTTACTGCATCAAGAAGGAGCTAAAATGGCAGTGCGTTTAGCTGGTGGACTGCAGAAAATGGTTGCTTTGCTGAACAAAACAAATGTTAAGTTTTTGGCTATTACAACAGACTGCCTTCAGATTTTAGCTTATGGCAATCAAGAAAGCAAGGTAAAAGAATTGTTCTTAGTGTGGCTTTCATGGAGCACTGGGAAGCCTGCAGTGTCCTCTCAGGCCGGGACCTGACGGTCAGGCTCCCATGACTTGGATGAAGCAGTTCCATCTCCAAACATCTGAGACTAAAGCGCCACGCTGAGCGCTCGTAGAGCAGGCGGGGTTCTCTTTGAACTGTTGTAAGGCGGTGAAGGAGTAAACTGCCCGCTTCATGTTTTAGGGAAGGAGTAGAGACGAGGAGGGCACAGGGCACACGAAATTGACATTGTCTTGAGTGTTCAGAGACCTAATGGAAGTAACCATTGAGTCCACCTTTTATTGTGAGAAAGAATTGATTAGAAGAGAGTTTGCTAAGAAAATAGCATCTTTGAAGGTCCTGAAAAGGGGGGAATATAAGAAATTCAGAAGAGAAAGGATTTGCGGTTACTGTGATGGGGCAGACAGTGTAGGAGTTTGTAGAACATAATGAATGGCTAGTGGGAAGCAACATTTAGAAGAGGCATACAGTGAATATTTGATTTTCAAAACTCAGGCAGTGTCTGGAGGTGGGGGGCATATAGGGATGTAAAGGGAGGGCAGTAGTGAATGAATATTTTTTGGTATCCCTTTTTAAAGTGGATGTGATCAGAAAAATACAAAATGATTGGGTTGTGTGGTTCAAATTTTCAAGTTGTTTTGATATAACTTTTTTTTTTTTTAAAGATTTATTCATTTTATTACAAAGTCAGATATACAGAGAGGAGAGACAGAGAGGAAGATCTTCCGTCCGATGATTCACCCCCCAAGTGAGCCGCAACGGGCCGGTGCTGCGCTGATCCAACGCCGGGAACCAGGAACCTCTTCCGGGTCTCCCACGTGGGTGCAGGGTCCCAAAGCTTTGGGCCGTCCTCGACTGCTTTCCCAGGCCACAAGCAGGGAGCTGGACGGGAAGTGGAGCTGCCGGGATTAGAACCGGCGCCCATATGGGATCCCGGGGCTTTCAAGGCGAGGACTTCAGCCGCTAGGCCACGCCGCCGGGCCCTGTTTTGATATAACTTTTATATTTGAACATTAGTATTGCATGTCAACATAATTCCTCTTCGCTGTGATCATTGTGGGAGAAAGGCAGGGCTGATGATATGTTCTGGGATGTCTGAGTTAGAGTGAGTACACTGAGGAGTAGCAAGTGCATGGGGCCCCTAGGTGGGGAACACGAGTGAAAAGGTCCAGGGATGCATTTACATCCAGTGACAAGCAAACTGAAGTTATTGTAAGGTAATGGCTGTTCTCATGCATGTGATGAAGCTCCAGTCACGAACAGTATGTACACGCTTTCTAGCTGATCATTCTGGCCAGCGGAGGACCGCAAGCTTTAGTAAATATAATGAGGACCTACACTTACGAGAAACTACTGTGGACCACAAGCAGAGTATTGAAGGTGCTGTCTGTCTGCTCTAGTAATAAGCCGGCTATCGTGGAAGCTGGTAAGTATGTGTGTATTTTGAGGTCTCATGAGCAACTGCAGTTCTAGTTAATTTAGGCAAAAGCAATAGCTCTGGACTGAAAGTAGGTGTTCTCATTTATTTTGCATCCAAGATCCCACTCAACCTGTAAGGTCAGCTGCATACCTGGATCAGTGCTGGTGAGGGCTGGTTTTGGCATAAGTTTATTAATCATGGAATGTCCTGGCAGATACTATGCTTGATACAAATTGTCAATTTTGATTTTGGGTAGATCCAAGATTTGCTGGCTTGGGACTATGTGGGCCATTAATGGCCTGTCCTAGTAAAGTGCATTGTTACGCTGCAGTGAAGTGGATGATTTCCCAGGGCACCTGATGGACTAGGGCCACAGCCTTAGGAGCAAACAAGTGTTTGCTGAGCTCGTGCAGAAGGCAGCAGTCTGAAAAGTACCTGTGTGGCTTGGAAGAAATTCTTTTAAGGCTAATTTAATCAGAATCAAGGGAGTGTTGCTTTTTAAAGATTTATTTATTTTACTTGCAAGAGTTAGGGAGAGACAGAGATCTTCCCTCGCTGGTTCATTTCCCAGATAGCCCGAGCCAAACTGATCTGAGGCCAGGAGGCAGGAGCTTCCTTTGGTCTCCCACAGGAGTGCTTGGAACCCTGCCCTTGTGCCATCCTCCACTGCTTTCCCGTAGCATTAACAGGTAGCTGGATCAGAAGAGGAGGTTCCAGGACTTGAACCAGTTATGATGTGGGAATGCCGGCATCATAGGTGGCAATCCATGTGGTGGATTGTTGTGCTATGCCACTGCATGGACCCCCTGGAGTGTTTGTTAATTAAAGATTCTGAAGTGACAGGGAGGGCTGAGTAGCTGGAATATGTGAAGTTAGAAGCTTAGGAGCAGGTCTTACGGCAGTCGTTAAGATGCCGCCTCAGATGCTTGCCTGCTGATGTGCGTGCTTGGGGGCAGACGGAGATGGCTCAGGTGTGGATCTCTGCACCATGCAGGAGGACCCAGATGCAGGTCTGCACTTGGGGCTCTGCCTTGGCCCAGCCTGGCCTGTTGGAGGCATTTGGGGAGTGAGCCAGGGCATGGAGGGAAGTGTGTTCTCTCTGCCTGCCCCTGCAACTGCCTTACAGGCAGTAACAAAAATTCCCCAGGAGAAAAACTCAACTGTGAGAAATTCCAGTAGGTTCTTCTGATGTTTTTTTATTCTGAAAAGACTTAGCATCTAACTAAAGCAATGCAATAAGGTATCAGTATATACCAGATAAACAACCAATACGGTTGGTCCCTTGACCTTGTATATGCAAAAATGTGATTACAGGTTGGAATCAGTGGAGCAAGAGACATGAATTAGTGTTGGCAGTGTTAGTGGAAAAGGAGCTAATTAATTATGAAGGGGCTTCCCTGAGAAAGATAAAATGGACGAGAGAAAAAAAAACCTGTCTGTTGTCTGTATGTGAGGGTTAAGTCAGTTCCAGGTAGAGAAAAAACACATTCCTGTGCCTAGAGGTAAGAAGGAGTGGTTGGAGCTGCAGATGCTGGAGCAACAGGCTGTACGAGTAAAGCTTAGTAATGGGAGATGCGCGGGAGGAGGCGGGGCTCGACGGGGCCATACTGGGCACATCACTCTGGAACCTGTCGGAATTCCTCATGGAGTTTGCTTATGCTTTATTCTGGAACTGGGATCCACAGCCTAAGGGGTTCCTCAAACTTACAGAAATATTTGGATCTTTCTGTTAAAAATAATGAGAAGCTTTTGATGGATATTGAACAGGGACACAGCGTCACAGTGTTACACTTGGGAAATTAGTACTTGCATTTTGTAGATAACTTTTAATGACCAGAAGCAAGAAGACCAGATTATGGAATGCCCTGTTGGTTTCTGGAAATTCAACAGTTGAGTTTTAGAACAGAGCAACGGACCAGAGTGAGACTGTGGATTGTTTCTTGTGAAAGGATCATTTGGTTGCAGCAGCCGAAAGTGTGATCTGTGTCATGATGATAAATAGGATGAAAGGGATTGGTAACTTTCATACAACATAATTTAAAACGCTAACTGTAGTCAGAGTGACTGCAGATACATATGGTAGAGTTTCCCTTGTGTAACGGTCGGGTAGCTGGGATGGGAGCTCGTCTACCTGCAGTCGTCTCCCTGAGCTGCTGGGTGGCTGCAGGCGTGTTAATGAGCATTTACTCTCGGTGGAACAGCTGCTGAGGGAGGAGAGAAGATCAGTATCAGTATGTGGAAAGAATCCAGCAGACGTGATCTGTGTCTTGTATGGAAGGCACTTGTCATAAATGCCATGGCGGGGAGGGACAGTGTCCCATGGGAATTAGCAGCAAGTACACCTAACCTAAGTTGAGGAAATAAAACGACTCACAGAGGAAGTCTGATACTGAATTTAGGGGTGGTTTGAGTTGGACAGAGTTAAAAGTTCCTATTACCAAGGTCAGCATCCCTAAGGGTCCAGTGTGATGGGAAGTGTCCCTGGGCAGTAAGTGTTTCGGTGCCTTTTTCTGGGTTGTTCTTCCTGAAAAGTTTATGCTCAGGTGTCAGCTTGGCACCAGAGTGACCCAGTCGCTCTATTCGAAAGTGTAACCTCTCTCCATTGTCTTGTTACCACTTCATATCATCTGCCCATATACTTTGAACTTTTACCTGTATTTCTTGTCTGCTTCCACCGAAGTACAGTCCCTCCAATTCAGAACATGGTCCAACACGGAGTATGTATTTTGCAATGATGGATGCGAATATTACCGCAGGAGAACTGTGGAGATCATGAAGTTTTTTTGCAAATAGGGAGGAACCAAAAAATATTTGACAAACTGTCACTTTGGAGATGGACTGAAATAGAAAGGGAAATTGAGAGGATCCTAAGGCAATGGAACAGGAGTCCTCGGGGAGGAAGTTGTGGATACCCAGCCTTGCTAGGCCCTGAGCTAACGGCCGCTGTGTCGTACCCTTCTGCACGTCTAGGGGGAATGCAGGCCCTGGGACTCCACCTGACAGATCCAAGCCAGCGTCTTGTTCAGAACTGTCTCTGGACTCTGAGAAATCTCTCGGACGCAGCAACTAAGCAGGTAACTTCTAATTAAAGTGTGCTTTTGTGATGCAGTTAAGGGGAACAGAGTCCTCAGCGTCTATTCTTGTCCCCACAGGAAGGAATGGAGGGGCTGCTTGGGACTCTGGTTCAGCTTTTGGGTTCAGATGATATAAATGTGGTCACCTGTGCAGCGGGAATCCTTTCCAACCTCACTTGCAATAATTACAAGAATAAGATGATGGTGTGCCAAGTGGGTGGCATAGAGGCTCTTGTGCGTACCGTCCTGCGTGCTGGTGACAGGGAAGACATCACAGAGCCTGCCATCTGTGCCCTCCGCCATCTCACCAGCCGACACCAGGAAGCAGAGATGGCCCAGAATGCTGTCCGCCTCCACTACGGCCTGCCGGTTGTAGTGAAGCTCCTGCACCCGCCGTCCCACTGGCCTCTCATAAAGGTAAGTCGGCAACAAAGTAGGTGCTGGAGAGCTGGGCACCAGCCGCCTCTGCTGCCGGTGGGCGCTGGAGAGCTGGGCGTCGAAGCCGAGGGGCTGACAGCTTGGCTGGGATGGGTAGGATTCTTAAATGTTGGTGTGGTCAGTGCTACTTTTAGCTTATACAAATAGGTTTTGTTTGGGAGTTTTCAGCCAAGAAAATGATTTTGTGAATTGTATTCTTATCTGCAGGCTACTGTTGGATTGATTCGAAATCTTGCCCTTTGTCCAGCCAATCATGCACCTTTGCGTGAGCAGGGGGCCATTCCTCGACTAGTTCAGTTGCTTGTTCGTGCACATCAGGATACTCAGCGCCGCACATCCATGGGTGGAACACAGCAGCAGTTTGTGGTAGGTGAATCTTAGCGATTCTAAGTTACCTTGGTTACTGGCTCCCCTAACACCCTTCCTGAAAAAGAGTATGAGTGAAAACCCAGAGTTTTCTGTAATGGCAGAGGTGAGGGCTGTGTTGCCTTCACTAGTCCTGGGGCGTGTTCTGTGCAGGATCGGTTACTTGATTGGCCTTTCCAACTCTCTTGTAGGAGAGACTTAAACTGTTTCATGAACATAGGTTATAAAACTGAGTTCAGAGTAAATGCTAGTGTTTCTGCAGTCTTTAGCCATAGTGTCTTTAGTCTGGAGCTGTAAAATTTGAATTTGAATATTCAAACTAGCTTGTTCTTCATTTATCTAAGACCTAGACCTTTCAAAAGTTTCTTCTAATTAGGTTATTTAAAATAAGAAAGATGGCCTTGCCGGGGTAGAGGTTGGCCACTCCACCCTGCCAGTGGTTTCCGTAGATGAACGCGCTAGGACTTTGGCCTTCTCTGCTGATCGCCTTTTGTGTTACTGTGGGGCAGCTAAGTGGCATGCCAAGAGCATTTATTTGTACTTTTAAATTTGACTAAAAAGGAGATTTTATGTCTTCATAAAAAGACACACAAAAAAGTCTGTTTTTAAAAGCTAATAGAAGCATTAGAATTGTAACTTTAACAAATAATGTGTATTTGTGGAATTGATGTTTTGAAATTTTTTGTCTATATGCTAGAGAAACGGTGGTTTTTCTCCTTGCTGCTAATTGAATATTCAGTGGTTCTGAGTGTAAATCCGGAGGGAGCAGGGAGGGCCAGAGGGGGCACGAGCAAGGACAGCGGGAAGGATCATTGTGCTCTTGGTTCTGTGTGTGAAATGTGTGTGAGCTGCTTACCTCAGGTCAACAGTACCTGGGGCGTAGATGATCTTGTCATCCAGACTATGGGTTGACTGGTTTTAGAAGGCTCTCCTGAAGAGCGAAATTTCTTCTGGCAGTTGGTGATGATACTTTATGAAATATTTACCAACAGTGTCAATTTCTACAGAAGTATAGAGGACATGGCAACACTGGCGCATAGCAGGAGAACATCTACGCATCTTCGCCTAAGAGAATGACCTCTGGGAGATGCATGCTTATCCCTTGGGAGTGAAGGGCACTGGCTGTAGGATCCTGCTCGGATGCTGGAACCCAAGTCCCTGGTTATATGGAACTGATGCCCATCCTTCTTTATAGTTTAAATCATCTCTGGAATTGCTTGTAATATCTAATACAATGTAAATAATTGTTAGACTTTGGAGAATCACAGTGCACAATGGCTACACAGTCCAGTATAATGAAGCTTTGTTCTGTAGTTGGTTGAGTGGATTTGAAGCCCTAGCAAGCACCCTACAAGGCCAGTTGTCCCTTGCACAGCGCCGTGTGTCTAGGAGGGCTGTGGCGTGGGTCAGTGCTGCCTGGGGCTTCCCTGATGTCCGGCTAACAGGAATCCTTTTATTTCATGAACTAGTTAAACATATAGGCAGCTTTGGGCATATAATGTGGATACCTGCAGTCTAGAAATTTCTCTCATTTAAACTGCTTTATATATGTGTGAACTTTAAAGAACGGCCTGTTAACAGCCAGTGTTTGTTTCCGGCAGGAGGGTGTCCGCATGGAAGAAATCGTTGAAGGTTGTACTGGAGCCCTGCACATCCTGGCTCGGGACGTCCACAACCGGATTGTAATCAGAGGGTTAAACACCATTCCATTGTTTGTGCAGGTATGTTAGTTTTTACGTGAGGTGTTCCTAGACTTGACATGTCCATAAAGTTTGTGTTTTTCATAATATTTGGAACCAAAATTAGGACACTCACATTTCATTTCATTTTTTTTTTTTTTTTTGTTAACTACAGCCAGAAGAAAAGGGAAAACATTTACATTCTGCTTTGCAGCGTGCTTAGTTTTGGAAGGAGGAGGGCTGGCCTCTCCCAGGGTACAGGTTCCCAGCCCACCCTCCCAATGCTTCTGGTGAAAGTTTGGGAGTCTCCCAAATCTTTAATTACTTCTGGTGAAAGTGTAACTTAAAAGTATTCTAGAAACCTGACATAGGGAGACTGCTTCAGCATAGTGACAGCTGCTTACACGCTGAACAGCTGGGGGTGGGGGGTCTGTGCTCCAGTGGGGGTGCTTGGCATGCTTTCATTTGGGTTTTGTTCCGTTTTGTTTTCTCCATAGCTGCTTTATTCGCCCATTGAGAATATCCAGAGAGTGGCTGCAGGCGTCCTCTGTGAACTGGCTCAGGACAAGGAGGCTGCAGAAGCCATTGAGGCGGAGGGAGCCACGGCTCCTCTGACCGAGCTACTTCACTCTAGGAATGAAGGTGTCGGTAAGCAGGAAAGGCACCAGGGCCACCAGGGGAGGGGGACAGTGGTGTCTCGGCTTTCTCTTAGGGTCTTTTTCCTTTCCCAGCAACATATGCCGCTGCAGTTTTGTTCCGAATGTCTGAGGACAAGCCACAAGACTATAAGAAAAGGCTTTCGGTGGAGCTGACCAGTTCCCTCTTCAGAACAGAGCCCATGGCTTGGAATGAGGTAGGCAGTCGGCATGGTCACCTGGAGCCTGCGCTGCGCGAGGCTGCCTTGCCACTCAGCGGCCATCCTCGCCCCGAGCATGCCTTCCCCCCGTGTAGCAGTCACAGGTTACTCTCCCGACCCTAACTGGTGGGCGACATGGGCATGCATCCTTCTTAGCTAATGTAAATAACATTAAAAAAGAATTGCAAGCTATGCTGCTTAACATTAGAATTCCTCCGACAAAAAGAACAGTTCAGAAGAGTATAAACAGTTGGTCAATTTATTGATGAACAACTTTTGACTTCAGTACAAGTGTTCCTGGGAACATGGTTTCTCATTAACGTTAGAACTGCTCGGAAGTTCTACCCATCCTGTAGTGGTTGACTATATAGTACCTGGTCCTACAGTCACACTCTGCCAGGCAGTGTGGAATGTGTTTGGTTAGAACATGTTAGGGTACTTGACTTTGCCCAGGCATGACTCAGTCTTGGTTAGTCGCAACATTGTCTTTCCAGCCGAGACTCCTTCCCTGAGCACACCCTGGCTTTCGGCAGCTTCTGTTGCAGGCAGGTGCTTTTGCCTGTTTAGTTCGCTAGTCCCTCAGACACTGTCAGCTGCTTGGTATATATTTGTGGAAAGGAGTTAGTGCTTGTTTTCTCTGCACATAATACTAATATCTGATGGGTGAAATTTTGAAGGAATTCCATTTTCCAAGCATATTCTGAGTTTTGTAATCTGAATGTTTAAAAGCATCAGACTTTGCGATTCAGTTTCCATTTTCTTGTCTCCTGTTTAGACTGCTGACCTTGGACTTGATATTGGTGCGCAGGGAGAACCCCTTGGATATCGCCAGGATGGTATGTGTGTCATTTTTAAAAATTAACTCCAGGCAAGCTGAAGTCCCAAAGCTTTATCAAAAGGTGTGGCGTGCTCATCTGGGAAAGCAGTGTTGGCAGGAAAACAGTGGCTGCAGTTAGGCCGTTCCTGAACCCCAGAGGCGGCGGTCTCTGGAACGAACCTGGGGAAGTGCGCGCACAGAGCAGGCAGCCGACTGACACCTGGCAAATGTTCACTGCGTTCACTCTTGTTTCAGTCAGAGCATCCTTAGTACATTTGTCTCCAGTTCACCCAGGAAGGTGAAGATCCAGTCTCTCTGTGTAGGTCAGAGTTTGCTATGCCTATTCGATTTGATGACCACTGACCGCTGTCTCCATCTTGAGTTTACCAGTGTCCTCTTTGCTGGTGTTGATGAGCCAACCAGGGAAGTCCCTATGCTTCCTGGGACACGAGGTGCTTCATTGCCAGGGGCGCTTCTGTGGGTGTCACTTGGACTTTGAACAGATAGCTTACACCAGTCAGGGCCCATTGTCATTACTTTGACCTCCTTCCCCTGACTTGCTGATGGCCAGGACTCGGGGCTGGAGGACATCTGGAGCCACTGGCCAGGCACAGCTGTGAAATCAGTTGGTGTGGCTGGTAGCAGGTGGGAGCTGCAATTCAGTAAATCTCGAACAGGCTGATGTTTAAGTTGGTAATTTTGTATGGCTGCAAATGCTGTTTGAAATGACTCCTGGCAGAAAAAAAAAACCTGTTCCAGCCCTGGGTTGACACTTGATAGATTGGGAACGGGTTAGAGTGTTGAAGACATTGTCTCTTGTAGTTGCATGGTAGTATGAGAGCTGAACGCAGAGAAGCGGTGTTTTATGATAAATAGCTAATCCAGTTCAGATACCCTGATGTGTGTCTTGTTTCTGCTTCTCCCCCGCTGCCATCTTGTTGCTGTCTGACTCCTAGATCCCAGTTACCGTTCCTTTCACTCCGGTGGCTATGGCCAGGACGCCTTGGGAATGGACCCCATGATGGAGCATGAAATGGGTGGCCACCACCCCGGTGCTGACTATCCGGTGGACGGGCTGCCGGATCTGGGGCATGCCCAGGACCTCATGGACGGGCTGCCTCCAGGTGACAGCAATCAGCTGGCCTGGTTTGATACTGACCTGTAAATCATCCTTTAGGTAAGAAGTTTTAAAAAGCCAGTTTGGGTAAAATACTTTTACTCTGCCTACAGAACTTGAGAAGGACTTGGTTGGTAGGGTGGGAGTGGTTTAGGCCTATTTGTAAATCACCACACAAACAGACACGTACTTTGGAAGATGTCTTGGAACATTGGAATGTTCAGATTTCTGGTTGTTATGTGATCATGTGTGAAAGTTATTAACTTTAATGTTTTTTGCCACAGCTTTTGCAACTTAATACTCAGATGAGTACCATTTGCTGTTTTAAACATTAATAGCAGCCTTTCTCTCTTTATACAGCTATATTGTCTGAACTTGCATTGTGATTGGCCTGTAGAGTTGCTGAGAGGGCTCGAGGGTGGGCTGGTATCTCAGAAAGTGCCTGACACACTAACCAAGCTGAGTTTCCTATGGGAACAATTGAAGTAAACTTTTTGTTCTGGTCCTTTTTGGTCGAGGAGTAACAATACAAATGGATTTGGGGAGTGACTCAAGAAGTGAAGAATGCACAAGAATGGATCACACGATGGAATTTATCAAACCCTAGCCTTGCTTGTTGTTGTTTTTACTCTGTAATGGTACTGACTTCGCTTGCTTTGGAGTAGCTCTTTTAATTTCTTTTTTTTCCTTTTTCCTCCTCTTTATTTTTTTTTTTGGCAGTAGTTTTTTAAGTCTGGTAGTGTTAAGTTATAGTGAATACTGCTGCAGCAATTTCTAATTTTTAAGAATTGAGTAATGGTGTAGAACACTAATTCATAATCACTCTAATTGTAATCTGACAAAGTGTAACATTGTGTAGCCTTTTTGTATAAAATAGACAAATAGAAACGGTCCAATTGGTTTCCTTTTTAATATGCTTAAAATAAGCAGGTGGCTCTATTTCATGTTTTTGATCAAAAACTTTATTTGGGATATGTACGGGAAGGGTAATGAGTAAGAGGTGTTATTGGAACCTTGTTTGGACAGTTTCCCAGTTGCCTTTTATCCCAAAGTTGATGTAACCTGCTGTGATACGATGCTTCCAGAGAAAAATGCGGTTATAAAAATGGTTCAGAATTAAACTTTTAATTCATTCAATGGTGTCACTTTTTTTCCTTGTCACTCAGTGCTGAGAGCACAGCACAGCTCCGCTCGAGGACAGTGTCTCCGTCATTTGCCAGGTTCTCAGTGTGTGGCTGCTTGGCGTTCATGGGAGGGGAGCTCAGGAGCACGGGAGCAGCGGCCTCGTTCGTTCCTGGTTTGGGGGCTGCACTGAGGTAAAAGAGCAAGGCTGGAAGGCAGTGGGCGCCCTGGCAGATGGGAACAGTGACGTAGGAGCAACCTGGGCTGTAAGCGCCTGCCCGCAGCCATGACTCATGCCAAGGGGAACTCCTGCAGCTCGCTTTGAACTGCGAGGGGAGACATTTATCTGCTCATCAGAACTAGAACACTCCATCCTCCCGCTAGCTGCTGGAGGAGCCTGGTGGGAGGGCTGACCTGTTCAGACTTGTGTCTTTAATAGAAGCACAGTAAGTCAGAAATAGCTTCTCCTCAGCACAAAGTACTTTTAAAGTGGTAACAATTAGACGGAATTAGTTCCTTTCTGCTGGAAATCAGCTTCCACTAGCAAATGCTTGCAATCCCTTCCCTACGTTGATGTGGAAGGATGCGCCCCTAAGCTGCGGCCGACTCCAGTGCTCCTCCTGCACGGCAGCCCCCCAGGAGTGCAGTGGTAGGTCTTACACAGCAAGTTCAGCTTTTGGCCAGAATAGTTTTACAGACTGGCCAAATAGAACAGGAAAGCTAATCTAGCTTGGCAAGACAGTTCCAAAAAGCATTTACCAAGTACCCGGGACTGCTCACATGGAGGAAGGCATGAAAAACCAGCAGCTGTCACACCTAGCTGTGAGGCTTAAAGCTAGAGTTTTTGGAAAGGTATGGAATAGTTAGCCATTTGAATTAGACAGTGGTGTGTAAAGTGAGCTAGAAAATAGCAATCTCACTCACTCCTGGCCAGGTTCCGTCCTGTCTGCTAGGATGTGGAACTGTGCGAGTTCTACAGGAAGGAGTGCTGTAAACAAGCCCACTCAGCTTGTGTTGGTGGGGTGGGGTGCAGTGGTGAACCAGAGCAGATGCATGCTGTAGGGCTTCATTGTTCACACACTCAAAGGGACCAATTCTCTAAAGGTTTCCAGGATGGTAAACTAAAGCAAAGGGAGGACTGTAAAAATGACAAGAGCATGTGGGCAGTGCCCTCTCCCGTAGAGGGAGGTGCTCTGTGCCAGAGGCTGGGCAGGGGGAGGATGCCCAGCGGCAATGCTGCCTACCTGCATTGCTGGCAGCTGGACCAGGAGGTGGCTGTGGTCACAGGCGAACGCACCCATGGCAGGGCCAGCACTGTGGCAGGCTTGCTTCCCCATGTCGGAGCGGATGCCGGAGACACAGGGCTGGTGATGTGCTGCTCGAGCCCTCGACTGGAGGAACTTTGGTGTGCTCCCCACTGAGCAGACAGCCGAGTGACGCCGATACAGTCGCCCTGCAAAGCCTGCAGGTTTGGTGTTGAGAGGTTCAGCTGCCTCTTTGCAGTTGTGAGGTGACATGTCGGCCAGTTCCCGTGTGGGGCCTGCTCTCTCATCCCTCAGCCAAGCAGAGGGAGAGGGTTTGGAGCTGAGAACAGCAGTGCACAGCGGAGCTCCTACCTGCTCGGTTATCCAAGGTAGGTCTGGCATTAGCAATGGGGTATCCTGGTGTCGGAGAACTGCATTTCCACCTCAGAGAAGATGGGCAGAGTGCTGGTGACAGTCCTGGCTGCAGCACTGCTGGTCACGGTAAGGCAAGTCTCCCTTAGAAGGGGAATGTTTCTGAAGGTGCTGGGTTCCATGGAGGAGCAGCGGAGCCTGTCCCTGCGGTGTCCCTATAGGGGCAGCTGTGAGTGAGCCCCCTCCAGGGGAACCAGGAGTGATGGACCTCTCACAAAAGTAACAGCACCTCAGTACCCCCTCCCCATCACTCAAGATGGAGCCTCCAAGGATCCTGGTGCTTGGTCACAGCACCCTGCCCTCTGCTTGGGCTCTCGCTCCCAGCCACCCCTTGCGGCCATGGGCGGCGGCAGGGCTGCTGCCATGCCGAACATTTCTGTTTTTAGGGACGAGAAGAAAAAGGGCATCTTCAAGTGGACATCGGAGAGACCTGGGTCCCACTTGCCGAGCAGCAACGTGGGGAGAACGCTTGCCCTGTGCAGAGGTTTAACCCCAGGACCCATCTAGGCGAGGGCGTGAGAAGGTGAAAGGGGCCTACAAAGAGTGGCATGTTCCATGGCTGTGCCCAAAGAGCCAGCTCTTGAGGTGCCCCAAGCTGCTTCCCGCCTCCTGGAGAGGCGCAGCAGACCACTGAAGCTTGCCAACAAACGAGGGGAGGGACAGTCAGTGCCCAGCTCTGGGTCTCCCTCCCCAGTCAGCCTGTGAGCGTGACTAGGGTCCTCTTACTGCAGGACACAGCCTCACAGCAAGGGCAAGGCTTGGCATGGGTGGTGGTTAGGCACCTGGGGCAGGACGGTATCTGCCTTCCATGCACTGTCCTGGACAGGGGAGCACGGAGCACCCCACGTGGGAGCCAGCCAGTGATTAGAGCGTGGCTTCAGCTCAGTCACCAGACCTGCCTTCCAGCGCTGACTCCCCTGGTGCCCACCAGGCCTGTCTGCATGGGTTTCATTCTTACCTGCCAGAGATAGGAAGAAGCTGATGGGTTGGCGTGGAAGCTGGAGAAGGGATTCTACCTGATGCCACCATCCCTTGGATGTGGGCTGGGGGGAGGAGCCAGGCTGATAAAAGTAGGCTAGGGTAGCCTGCAGAGGGGCTGGGAGTGTCCCCACCTGGTCCTGGAGCAGAAGCTTAGCACCAGCAGGCTGCACGCAGGGCCCCTCTGCCACTTGGTTAGCAGAGCTCACAGCAGACAGCTCTGTTCTGGGGCCAGCAGGAGTAAGAGCACTTCAGTCAGCAGGGTCAGGTTCAGCTGGCTTTATTAGATCCAAACACAGCTGCGGGCAGGTCACGTGGCACAGGTCTGCCGGAGCGAGCTGGCCTTGCTTAGCACCTGGCGGCTTGGAGGATTTCCAGGGCCAGGGAAGGAACTGCACTGTCGGCAGACAATCTGAGGAACACCAAAGTAGACACAGTTAGCGGGCACCTGCCATCAGGGACTGGGGAGGGTGGGGGTGAGTGAGAGCTGCCCGCCGGCATCCCCTTGGGAAGCAGAAAGCTCTCCTGCCAGTCAGCATTGGGACAATGAGGAGCTTAGAACAAACTCTGAAGGGACCACGATATGACACATTGAAACCTATTCCTTAACACCTGTCAGGGAAGAAAGGAATGGCCCTTGCCAGGACACCGACCCGCAATGTGTAAAATTAGCTTAGGATGCTTACAGACTTCGCTGCACGCAAATAGCTGTTAGGCCAAGGGTGGGGTGGGGCTCACCACGCTGGAGCACCACATTCCAGCTCTGCATCAAAGGCCCCAGGGGCCTGGGAATGCCTTTGAACTCCCTGAGGAATCCAGAGCAGGGCCACCCTCCAGCCCAGCAGCAGCACAACCAAGAACTGTGCCGGGACCCTGCCTGGGGTGTGGCCCACCTGCTCACTGGCTGGGGCTGCTGCCTTCCCCAACAGGGTCAGGAGATCCTGCCCTCTTCCCCGTGTCAGTGGGTGGAAGGGGTACTGCATCTCCACACTGCCAGAGACCTGGGTGGGCACGGAGGCTGGGAGCACAAGGTGGGGGGAGAGGAGAGGGAAGCGCTCACCCCCCAGCCGGGGCCAGCTGTTCCAGCGCTTGCAGGAGGCTGCTGGCCGCCCTCAGGCCTTCCAGGTGCTTCTCACTGGAGGTGACCTGCAGGGGAGGGAAGGAACAGAGCAGTTCTTCCTCGTGCATTCACCCACCCCTGGATGAGCTCCAAGCTGTGTGCCCTGGGCTGGCCTGCACCCCCTGGGCACTGCTGGCCACAGAGGCAGAGCATCGGGCATGCATGGGGGGTGCACTGGCCTTCAACATGTGCAGGGCCCCTGGGAGGACAGGTACTGGCAGCCAGACTCCAGGGTGGGTGCTTTGGCTGGGCTCCACTGTCCTGGAAGGGGCACCTGTGAACCAAATCCTACACTCAAACCTGGAGGGGGCGCTGCGGACCAGCTGCCAGGGGGAGGCAGCTGTGGGATGAACACGTGGTGCTACCCGACGTCCTCTTCATTCACCATTCAGACCCTGCCAGCTTTAGTGCTTGCTCGGGGTGGGTGTTCAGCTCAGCAGTTGAGACACATGCCTGTGTTGACACCTAGCTCCAGCTTGCTGCTGATGCTAACGGCCCTGGAAAGGCAGCTGACCGGTGACTGCTCCAGTGGTGGGCTCTGTCACCCAGAGGTCCAGCTCCCCACCTCCGCACACGCCAGCACTGGCTGTTCGAGTAACCTAACGGAGCGCGCGCCCTCCTTGTCTCCCTCAACCATCTACGTGTTTTCTCACATACCCTCTCAACAGTCTCACTTGCAAATCTGTAGCAACCCCCTAACAAAAAGAACAGGGTTTTTCCATTTTAAAATTGATTGTAGAGAGGGGGGAAGAAGAGATCACCCCCTACCGTATTACTTGGTTCACAACCCTCTGTGTTCCCACCAATATGGAAAGTTGACACCCAGAAACTCCAGCTAAGTCACCCAGTCTGCGCCAACAGGATCCTAGAGTGGGGAGCTGGAGCCAGGGACGGAACCCAGGCCCTTCATCACCAGGTCAAACCAAGGACAGGAAATGAAGTGTAGCGACAGCTACAGCAGATTGCAGGGACCAGGCCTGCCAGGGGGGCGGGCTGGCTGGGCGGCGGGGAGGGTCTCTGGGACTCCCCACTTGATAACAGGCAAGATCGGACCAGCACTTGCCTTAGCACTCAAAGGGTTCAGCATGTCTTAAGATCTTAACTAGTCCTCTGGGAACGGGACGGTAACCAGCCTTTGACTTGGGGCCTATTAGCTGCCTGCCCCTAGCTGCACTCCCACCCTCGGGGTGTGGATCCCCACTGCATGGTCCTGTGACCTGAATGACCCCGATGCAAGCTCTGCATCGGGCAGCCTGCTGCTTGCGAGTACCTGCTGCCGTCCAGCAGCGTCTGCTGCAGCACAAACTGCTCTGCGCTGCTCTGCTCTCTAGATGAGCGGGGGGGGGGTCTCCCTGCAGCGGCCTGCCCTGCCAGGGGAAGCAGGGGCAAGGCGTTGTTCCCAGGAAATTGCCGTGCATGTCCTGGCCAACTCACCCACAGCCGCGTCCAACCTCGGCCCTGGTTAGAGGGGCAAGCGGAGACGGCTCGGGGCCAAGATCCTGTGACCAGAGGCCAAGATGGCGTTGTGTGCAGCTGGCATCAACCGAACCGAAAGCTGAAAACTGAAAACTCAGCCATTTGAGCACAGAACTTTTACAACATTCACTGCCTCTCTTTGTAGAAGGACGAGGGGAGACGGGGAACATAGAAGCCACCCTCTTTCATCCTCCGGATGCGTAAGCTATGGCACCTGAAGGGCAGACCCTGACAAGCAACGCCCGGCAGACACCCCACCACCACCTTCCCTAGCCTGGCAGTTAAGGCGGCAGAGGACACCCACACGTGCAGATGTCCCAGAGCCTGGGTTTCCGTTCCTGCTCTCCACGCCGCGGCCTCCCCACCACCCCGAGGCAGCAGGTTCCGGCTCAGGACATCGGGTCCCAGCACCGGCACCTGGTCTGTGTCCCTTTACTTCTCAAACAGCCAAGATAAAATTAAAATAGAATGTATCAGTTGGAGGAAAAAAGAGTAAACAGAAACCAGATGGAAATTTTTGAGCTAAAATTGTAATAACCACAAGGTTATACAGACACACACAAACCCCTTGTTGCCCGAACCCCGTGGCAGAATGGAGACAAGAGGTCCAGGAACTTCAAGATGCATCAGCAAAAATGACCCAACCAAGCAGCACAGATTAAAACACGTCTGGTGGGGTCAAAGAAGCTACAGACATGAACAGCTGAGCGAGTCCATCAGGAGAGCCTAAGAAATGCCCACCCACCTCACGGAAGCGTGATGGGAGCAGGCAGAGGAAGCAAAGCCCGCCCATCAGCATGACCACAAGGACATCGGAACCATTGAGACCCGTGGGCTGCAGGAGGACACTTCTTTTTTTTAAGATTTATTGGAAAGGCAGATATACAGAGAGGAGGAGAGACACAGAGGAAGATCTTCTGTCCGATTATTCATTCCCCAAGTGACCGCAATGGCTGGAGCTGAGCCAATCGGAAGCCAGGAGCCAGGAGCTTCTTCTGGGTCTCCCATGCGGGTACAGGGTCCCAAGGCTTTGGGGTGTCTTCAACTGCTTTCCCAGGCCACAAGCAGGGAACTGGATGGGAAGCAGGGCCACTGGGATTAGAACCGGCAACAATATGGGATCCTGGGTGAGTGCAAGGCGAGGACTTTAACCACTATGCTATTGCGCTGGGCACAGGAGGACGCTTTTTCATGCCTAGAGGCTAAATCTTCACCTTGCAACCTCTGGAATCCCATGTGGGCACCATTTCGCATCCCAGCTGCTCCATTCCCCATCCACCTTCCTGCTGTGGCCTGGGAAGGCAGTAGAGGATGACCCAAAGCCTTGAGACCCTGACCCGTGTGGGAGACCTGAAAGAAGCTCCTGGTTTTGAATCAGCTCAGTTCTGGCTGTGAATTGGCTCAGCTGTGGCTGTTCACAGCTACTTGGGGAGTGAGCCAGATGGAAGATTTTTTTCTCTCCTCTATAATCTGCCTTTCCAATAAAAATAAATATTTTTTAAAAAATCAAAAACATCAACAGGCCTGGTTTTACAACAAAACCATATTTTTTGGCCACTGGTACTACAAAATGATAGAGAAATAGCTGCCATGATGTTCAGGTGTTATGTTTCAGTTTCAATACTTTTGTTGCAAAAGGCTACCTTTATGATATTTCACAGACACAGTACAAAGCGGGCATTTCAAGTAAGTTTTCCAACTGCTAGCGGCACTAAAATCCATGTGGCTGCTTCTCCTGCCCTTAGCACAAGCAGGTTCATCATCACTCATGGTGTATTTGTCCACTGCCCACTGACGGTCAAGTGCAGTCAGGATTTCTCAGGACCGTCCTGTGATGCACTGGAAGCCACAGACCCATCGAGGGCTCCAGTCTTCCTGTCTGGCCGCCAATTATCCAGAGTTGGCACCAGTGGCACTAAAAGCAATGATGTTTCAGACCAGGAGCAGCACCACCTGCCATACAGCGTCAGACCAGGAGCCTACATCTACCTGCCATACAGCGTCAGACCAGGAGCCTACATCTACCTGCCATACAGCGTCAGACCAGGAGCCTACATCTACCTGCCATACAGCGTCAGACCAGGAGCCTACATCTACCTGCCATACAGCGTCAGACCAGGAGCCTACATCTACCTGCCATACAGCGTCAGACCAGGAGCCTACATCTACCTGCCATACAGCGTCAGACCAGGAGCCTACATCTACCTGCCATACAGCGTCAAGCTCCTGTTCAGGAACGAGGATGAAATGAAAGCACTTACAGAGGAAGGAAAGCTGAGGCGAGCAGAGCTGCTGAGAGAGGGAGGGAGGGAGATTAAAAGGAAACTTGGAAAATCAAGAATGAAGGAAGACAAAAAATGGTCAAGATAATGGTATCTTAAAAAGAGAGGGAGGGGGCCCGGCGGCGTGGCCTAGCGGCTAAAGTCCTCGCCTTGAAAGCCCCGGGATCCCATATGGGCGCCGGTTCTAATCCCGGCAGCTCCACTTCCCATCCAGCTCCCTGCCTGTGGCCTGGGAAAGCAGTCGAGGACGGCCCAAAGCCTTGGGACCCTGTACCCGCGTGGGAGACCTGGAAGAGGTTCCTGGTTCCCGGCATCGGATCGGCGCGCACCGGCCCGTTGCGGCTCACTTGGGGAGTGAATCATCAGACGGAAGATCTTCCTCTCTGTCTCTCCTCCTCTCTGTATATCCGGCTTTGTAATAAAAATAAAATCTTTAAAAAAAAAAAAAAAGAGAGGGAGGGCCCGGCGGCGTGGCCTGGCGGCTAATGTCCTCGCCTTGAAAGCCCCGGGATCCCATATGGGTGCCGGTTCTAATCCCGGCAGCTCCACTTCCCATCCAGCTCTCTGCTTGTGGCCTGGGAAAGCAGTTGAGGACGGCCCAAAGCTTTGGGACCCTGCACCCGTGTGGGAGACCCGTAGGAGGTTCCAGGTTCCAGGTTCCCGGCTTCGGATCAGCACAGCACCGGCCGTTGCGGCTCACTTGGGGAGTGAACCATCGGACGGAAGATCTTCCTCTCTGTCTCTCCTCCTCTCTGTATATCTGACTTTGTAATAAAATAAATAAATCTTAAAAAAAAAAAATAGATTTATTTAAAAAAAAAAAAAAAAGAGAGGGAGACAGAGCTTCCCTCTGCTGGTTCACTCGCTAGAGGCTGCAGTGGCCAGCACTGGGCCAGGCAAAAGCCAGGAGCTTCTTGCGAGTCTCCCTCAGTGCAGGAGCCCAAAGTGGGCCATCTTCTCTTCCTTTTCCCAGGCACGCTAATAGGGAGCTGGAGCAGAAGTGGAGCAGCCAGGACAGGAATCAGTGCACCTTATGGAATGCTGACACCACAGGCAGCTGCTTTATCTGTTAAGCCACAATGCTGGTTCCCAGGTACTGACTGTTTGAAAGATGTGTGATGGTCAGAATGCCAAAAAAAAATACTATTGTCTAATGAGGTTCCCCCGTGTACATATATAAGACAACTGGGACATAAAAGAATGGAGGGAGTTGGTGCAGCAAAGGAACCTACAAGGGGACCAGGTTTCTATATTCCAATTAAAATGTAAAACACTGGTCCAAGTGTACACTGTGAAAATGTAAATGTTTCATATCCCTGATAACAACCACTGAAAAAAATTTAAAAATGTATAGTAGGGTCCAGCACTGTTGTGGTACTGTGGGTTGAGCAGCCATCTGCGACCTGGCATCCCATTTGGCTATTAGTTCAAGTCCCTGTTGCTCCACTTCTAAACCAACCCCCTACTAATGCACTTAGGAAAGCAGCCAAGATGGCCCAAAAATGTTTAGGCCCCTGCTACCCAGGGGAAAGACCAGGGGGAAGCTCCTGGCTCCTGGCTCCAACCTGGCCATTTACAGACATTCGGGATGGATGAGCTCTCTGTAACTGCCTTTCAAATAACTAGTTTTTTTTAAATGGTAAAAAACACAACAGATAAAATGTAACACTAAAAATGTTCAAATAGCTTAAAAGGAATGAAAAGGAAAAATGAAAGTAGGGGCAAACAAACAGAAAGCAAATAAAAAGGTAGGATAAATCCTAACATATCCAAAATTACATTAAATGTAAATTATCTAGATACAGCAAGTAAGAGTTTTTCTACATGATAAAAAAGATCCAAATACGTATCATCTTAATTCAAGTATAAAGGAAAACGTCGTCTAGTTAACATAAAAAAAATGATGCAGGGCCCAGCACAATGGCCTAGTGGCATGCCTGGCATCCCATATAGGTACTAGTTCGTATCCAGGCAGCCCTGCTTCCCATCCAACCCCATGCTTGTGGCCTAGGAAAGCAGTGGAGAACAGCCCAAAGCCTTGGGACCCTGCACCTGCCTGGAAGACCTGGAAGAAGCTCCTGGCTCCTGGCCCTCAGATCGGCTCAGCTCTGGCGGTTGTGGCTGGCTGGGGAGTGAAGCAGCAGATGGAAGATCTTTCTCTCTTTCTTCCTCTCTGTAAATCTGCCTTTCCAATGAAAATAAGCACATCTTTCAAAAAATATTTGATGCAAAGATAAAACTAAGGTGATTATATTAATATGGGACAAAGTCAACTTTACAGCAGAGAAAATTACCAGGGTTAAATAACCATGTAACCTTTTCATAGAAAGTGATGCCTCCAAGCAGACAGAACAAAAAATAATAAAATAAAGGCGTGGGAACTCACTAGTGATTACTCAGAGTGGTAAACAGTGAGTAGACAAACAGGTCACCAGGGGCATGCATGAGGCGAGCGACCCCATCGGCCAGCCGGACCTGCCTGGCCGTGACAGAGCACTGGCCCCCAGCAGCCACAGCACACAGGCCTTCCCTGTAAGAATCCAGAAGCCCCAGTGAAGTAACGCTGTGTCAGGAAACACACCATCACAGATTTCACAGCGTTGAAACCACACGCGTTCTCTGAAAGGAACCACAGGGACCACTGGAGTATCTCCAGCCCCTTGGCCAGGCAGCTGCGCACGCCTCAGTAAGCCAGGGATCAGAGAGCGCAAGGAAAGTGCCACAGAGCATCCAAGATCTGGGAGATGTGGTAAAGCATCTTAGAGGGGAAGTCACAGCACCGAACTCCTGGGCCAGGAAAGATGCCGGGTCCCGGGGGAGTAATCCAAGCCTCCACCCCCAACAGCTGGCAAAGAATGAAGCCATCCAAGCCGCACAGTCACAGAATGCTGGAGGCCGAAGAGTCGTGCGACAGAGTCCAAATGCATCAACACTTGGAGTAGATGTAAATTTACCAAGTACTCCGAGTAACAGTGGAAGCGTTTTAAACTGAACATAAACACAAAAAATGCTTTTCTCTCTTCCTTTCTCTTCATACACACAGTAACATACTATTTACAAGAAACATTTTAAATGTAAAGGCCCAGAACTACTGAAAGTCAAAAAACAGAAAAAGATGGACTATGCAAATAGGAACCAAAGCACGCTGTGCACTGTGCCATATAACACAGACCTTAGAGCTGTCATCAGAGCCACAGAGACGAGCTTACGTACAGCTATAGGAAAAGCTCAACAGATCAGGTAGATATACCAATTCTTTTTAAGATTTATTATTATTTTTTAAACTGGAAAACTAGATTAGATTTACAGAGAGGAGACACATCTTCCATGAAGGTTCACTCCCCAAGTGGTTGCAACAGCTACAGCTGAGCTGAACCAGAACCAGGAGCCAGGAGCTTCTACTGGGTCTCCCACATGGTGCAGCGTCCCAAGGCCTTGGGCCATCCTCTGCTGCTTTCCCAGGCCACAGGCAGGAAGCTGGATAGGATATGGAACAGCCCATATGGGATGCCAGCACTTGCAAGGTGAGAATTTAACTTTTGAGCAGTCATACTGGGACCAATTCATCAATTCTAAATCTTTATGCTCCTAATCCCAGCCTCAAAATACATTTTTAAAAAATGACAGAACCAGGATGAGACTTAGATAAATCTACAGAGCCGTGGCGAGACACTTTTTAATCTCCACCAGTAATGTACCTGGAGAAATAGGAAGGGATATAGAAGTTCTATCCAACAAGATGAACACACTTGACCTAACATAAATAGAAACATTCATTAACTGTAGACTCTTGTTTTCAAGTGCACATGGAAAATTCCTAAAGTGCAATGTTTGTTGGGTTCATAACGTAAGTACCAACACAGCTGAGAGGTGTGAACCCTAATCAAGTAGATTCTGTAGAATGCAAACCACCACATGCAAATGAAGAGAGACAAGTGGAAGGGGACCCGACACTCAGTTACTGAAATGGTCAACGGCAACATCAGAACACTGAGGTTCTCCCCAAATACAGGCTTGGTGGAATTCCCGTCAAAACTCCAGAAGGAAGGTTTGTAGGTGCTACATGGCTTATTCAAACATCCACATGGCAAGATAAAGGAATCAGAGCAGTTGAAAAACAACCGTGAGGAAAGGAGAACAAAGAGTGAGACATCACGTGGTCCAGTGCTGAGCTCTGCTGTCAGGCCACCATCCCCATGGCGCTCTGGCGTCACCCAGGGGACAGAGGGCTCGAGGGAGAGGGAGCCGGCAGACATCACGTGGTCCAGTGCTGAGCTCTGCTGTCAGGCCACCATCCCCATGGCGCTCTGGCGTCACCCAGGGGACAGAGGGCTCGAGGGAGAGGGAGCCGGCAGACATCACGTGGTCCAGTGCTGAGCTCTGCTGTCAGGCCACCATCCCCATGGCGCTCTGGCGTCACCCAGGGGACAGAGGGCTCGAGGGAGAGGGAGCCGGCAGACATCACAGGAACAGGATGAAAAGGTCGACAGATGCACGGGAGACGCAGTCTTTCCAAAGATGCTATGATAAAGGGGCAGCCACGTGCCCAAGCGCCAACCCATTCCCATGCTGCATACCTTATAAACATAATTCAAAATGGATCAGGCATCTGAACGGAAAGTGTCAAACTATAAAGCTTCCAGAAGATGTAGAGGAGAAAAAAGTCACGTGTCCTTGGGTTTGTGCATTCGCTGCTGTCTCCGAAGCATGGCTCCTGAAGGACAGGGATGACCAATAGGGCTTTTCCACACTAACAGACATGTTCTTTTCTAATACTGCTGAAGAATGGAAAAAGGTGAGACATAGACTGGCACAAGATATTTGCAAATTAGATATGCGATAAGGGGCTCGGACCTAGTACATATAAAGAATTTTACGAATTCAACAGTAAGGCAAGAATCTGATTGCCAAACAGCCAGGGCATCTAAATAGACAGTGTTTAGACGTGAATTAGATAGATGGTGCCAAATGAGAAAAGACACTTGCGGGAGATCTGCTTTAAAACTGCACAGCCTTCCCGGAATGGCTACAGTTCGTCAGACAGAGGGCAGGTGCAGGGGAGGAAACAGGAAAGACACAGCGTTGCTGGTGAGAAGCAACAGGGCACTCCGGATGCCCAGCCATCCCTTGCCAGAGGAAACACAACCTTATCACATGGCCTGGCAACTGCACTCTTGGGCCTTTATCCAGATCTACAGCCACACAAATACCCGGATGCCGAAGTCTGTGGCCGCTTCCCTGGTGATTGTTGAAGGTGCGGGAAGCTGGGGTGCCCTTCATTAGGGAAACAGACACCTGGGAAGCCACAGGTGGGTCCCTTGGACTAGCTGGCTTGGAGTTTTCTGAAGTAGCTGCTGGTAAAAGTAGGCACTGGCAGTTTTTAAAGAGATAAGAGTTTTAATTTACCTTGCGAAGTTATTTTGCCCCATGATACCAAATTATTTTCTGTAATTAGCCTGGCTTGCACTAATTAGGGATTTCAAGTGACCGAAATGAATGGTGTCCAGGAGTGAACGAGTTTCCCGTGGGGTCTGGCCTCAGCACGGAAGGCTAAGACGCAAGATAGGAAGCAGCCCTCTCTTGGAAGCACCACGCTGTAATCCAGCGAACAGTGTGGCTTCTGGCAGTCTGGTAATATTAGATTTTCTGAAAATCCGAATTGGGGATATGCTCAGAAATCACTACCTGGCTTTGAGTTTCCTTCCCAGGGCCCAGTGAGAAAGCTCCTGGCCCTTCTAGATGAGGTGACAAGCAACACGTGTCCGCTGGGATGGTCCTGAACCAGGAAAGGACACTGGGAATACGCCTCATTAACAACCTGAGGTCACACTGGCAATGAGCATCGACACAGCACCTCTTTCTCATGGTCCCTACTTGCAAAAGTCAACACAGGCAAGTTCAGTTTCATTTTGCAACACTGCACGACAGTAGAGGTTTCTGAGCAAGTGGATTTCAATATTTCAAGACCTCAAATGGCAGACCTCCGGTTCCTACAAAGCCATGCCCACCTCCCATGTCTCTCCGTTTCATGATGCTTATGCACCTGCCGAGCCTGGGATGCTATTCCCGACTGAAGCCCAGACACCTGACTGGCAGCTGCGTGCCCACAGCAAAGCAGAAGGGAACCAGGTGTGGTTCTGAATGCTCTAGGTCTCCCTGGCAGACATTGTTCAAGACAGGCATAATTTTTTAAGTGCAAAATCATCAAGGAGTTGGGAATTTGAGTTCAGGATTAAGCTCAACTTGGAAAGACAACTACTTTGCTTTTCTTCGGCTGAGAAGTAGATACACAAGGGGGCTTCAGAAACGACTGAGGAAAATGGAGTTCAGAGCTAATAGGCAGTTTCCACACACTTCCGGGTTGAGGATCGCTTGTCCAAAACGCCCTGGACCAGGAAGTGCTTGGGATTTCGGATTGGTTTTTTCTTTCACACTTTGGAACACTTCCAGATAGGTAATGAGCCATCAAAACATAAACTTCATTCCTATTTTATAATACGTACTATACACACAGCCTGGGAAGAATTTTAGATGATATTCTTCTAATTTTGTGCAGGAGACAAAGCCTTATGGTGTGGAATTTTTCCACTAATGAATGACACGTCAGTGCTGGATTTCTGAGCACTGTTTACTTCTGAGTTAGGAACACTCAACCTCTGTGTGTGCGTGCGTATTCTACATACACAAGTCAGCTACTGCACTCCGGGTAAATTTGTAGTATTACTCCACCTTCTGCTGTGGTTCCTGTAACACAGCACTGTGGCAGTGCAGCACCTCTGGCATCGCTGGGTATGACAGGCACGGAGAAGGGATGTGGCTGCTCACAACAAGCGCTGTGTAGTTCCCTACTTGGCTCAGGGATTCGCAGGCTTTATGGGCCACACCTGCGGTACTGAGGCCAGGTTGGCTCCTTTCTGGATTATGGTGTCCCCAAGCGCCAACTGACACAAAGGACCACCGTGCACCCTGGATAACGGCCTGCTGGGAAGTGGGCCAGCCGCTGCAGTCTACAGGCTAGGCTGTGGGGAACGGAGGCTGGTGGCTTGCCCAAGCCACGGTGGCCACCGGGAGCTCAGCCACACCCACTTTCATCCCTGAGAAAAGCCCGGGTGAGGATGGACTTCTCTTTCCCATCCTGGATCTCTGCTCGGGAAAATGACCCGGAGCTCCTGAAGCTCAGAAAGGTGCCAGGGGGACCTTCTGCATGGACAGATGGTTTTCGGAGTGGAGAGAGACAGCTATGGCTGAGTTGGGTGTGGGCAGGCTGTGGCTGGGGGGCTGAGTGTGTAATCCCACCTGCTTGCATCTTCAGTGAGCCTGAACATGTGTGGCAGAATGAAGCCAAGTTGACGTTAGCTTTCTGAGCGTGAGGAGTTCCTCTCAGCAGGCCCAGGCAACCCTGACAGGCAAGGGGAAAAGGAAAACACGCCACCCCCTAAAAAATATCCCCACAACTGGGAGACAAAGCCGACAGCCGTGGGAGCAGCCCAGGTGCTCCTGGGCATCTGTTATTAAAGACACACACTTCACACGGGGGAGGATTGTTTTAATTCTGTGGCCTTTAGATCTTGCAAATGCAAGTAAAAACAGGTAGGTAACTATGACAACTCTACTTCAGAGAGTGCCAATTGCAAGACCAGACTCTCCACCCATTCGTATTGTTCTCTGCACATTTACTCTTGTCTTTCCCCTTGGCTGGGCTTTCCACATGCCTCTAAAGGTGTTCCTCCCACTTGCTTACGGAGACACGCTGTCCCCTGCCACCAGGATGGAATCTGACGAGCCGGCCCCCATTTCCACCTGCCATGCTGCAGTGTGCATTCCAGGTCTTCCCAGAAGCCTTTCCAGGCGCCTGCAGGGTTCTCCCCTCTTGTATTCGGACGGCAGCATGGCTGTGTGAATGCCTGCAGCGCAGCACCCAGGCCCACGCCTGCATCCCTTGCTGTGGGATGTCCAGGACATCTGAGACGCAGTGCCTTCTGTGCCTTGGCAGGCAGCTGCCTCACCGCCCTGGGCACTTTCCTGGAGTCCATTTAGAAATGACCTTTCTTAGCAAAAGCAAGGGGGAGAGGGACCCTTCTCTGACCAGAGTAAGCAAGCAGGGGGGAAAACTGTAAGAAGGCTAGAGGCATCTCTAAGGATTGGCCAAGGTGTGCAGCTCACACTGGGGCAGCTACCAAGGAAGGCAGATGCTTAGTAGGTTCGGCCCCGCAGCCCCCACCCCACCCAGGAAGGTAGAGGCACACACAGCACTGTCTTTGTGCCAGGCAGACCAACTGGGAGAGCTAGCATTTTCCCAGGCTCTCCACGAAACACAGCTGGGCTTGAACTCATGGAGAGGCTCAGGCAAGCAGTGGCATATTGTGATGACTCAAGCAAGAGAGGAGGAAAGTGCTGGAGCATCTAACAGGCAATGGGGTGGGGGGGAGGGAAGGAGTGTCCGCAGTGCTTTATAGGCAGGTGCTCAGGTGGAAAAATGAACAGAATCCCGCTTCAGGAAGCAGCTGCTGAGAGCCCCCTACAGCTCGGCTCACCAAGGCAAAAATTCTTAGGATGAGTCTAGAGAGGAAACACATTGCTGAGCGCTTTGCTGTATTTGGCAATGCAGGGAGAGGTGGCTTTCAAATACGCCTTGATCACCTTGCTAAATAACTACCTGCTAGGTTCACTGCACAAATGGCGCTTAGAAAGGCTCAGGTCACGTGGGCAGAACAGAGAAGAGTGGCAGCGCTAAGATTTGATCCCGGCCATGTCAACTTCAAGGCCCACGCTCCCCAAGAGAC
Source organism: Ochotona princeps (assembly GCF_030435755.1). Classification (NCBI taxonomy): domain Eukaryota; kingdom Metazoa; phylum Chordata; class Mammalia; order Lagomorpha; family Ochotonidae; genus Ochotona; species Ochotona princeps. The sequence continues at coordinate 31,020,569 of NC_080852.1, read as the reverse complement.
CGCACCCTCCTCACAATTGCCTCTGGGTGTGCTTTGCTGGGGGTGTGCGGGGCTGCTAGGTAACAAAGGATGACTGTTGGGGTGAACAATGTCTCCGCTCCAGCCCCACTGCCTGCACGGCGGAGGACGGTGCGCACACAGGGCTCACCCGCTCTGCACGGCTGGGAGGGTCCTCCATGGATGTGATCAAGCGGCCCACTTTAAAATGTAAGCTCTTGATGCCCTCCTTCCCTCCTCTTTGAAAAGCCCGTGAGCGCCCACAGTTCTGGAGTCCAGAAAAGGTAAATGGAGGACCTGCCATACACGGGTTCTGTTCAGAGCCTGGGGATACAGCCTCGGGGCGGGCTCCAGCCAGAGCCCCACTGGGAATTCTTGCATACTGCAGAGCGGCTGGGCGTGGCCGTGGCTTCCCATTGGTGCGAGGTTAGAGCTGTATGAACGTGACCCAGGATGGGAACATTTCCAGTGGCTGGGGTGCTCACAACTTATAGGGGTGCTTCCTGAACCCCACCTTTCAAATGCAAAAACTATTCTTAGAAGGTTTTCAAAGAGCAGGAAAATAAAGTTGAGACTGAGCAAAGGATTTCAAAAGAGAGAAGAAGGTGGGACTGCTGCTCTCTTTAACTGCTGCAACTTTCCCCCAACAACCTCCTGGCGGGCTGTGTGCCTTTGATCCAGACCCAATGCATCAGGGCTGGCATCACGGTACAGTGCGTTAGGCTGCCGCTTGTGAAGTTGGCAAGCTATGCGAGCAGTGGTTGGAGTACCTGCGACTCTACTTCCAACCCAGCACCCTGCTAATGCACTTGGGAGAGCAGCAAGGCCGTATCCTTCTCCCACCACACAGCACCCTTCCTTCAGCAGCACAGGGGACAGTGACCATCACGTGGTTGCGACATACCCTCGGGCTCTGGCAGAGTATCCTCTTGCGTCCTGTACCCGGCCCTTCCCACCTGTGGCTCCTGAAGGTGAAGCCTTAGTTCCCAGACTGAGCCTTCACACACAGGCTGCCGTCCAGCCAGCTGAGGGCCGGCTGAGGGCCGGCGGCTCGCATACTGTCTACATCATGCTGCTCTTCGGAGCAACGTGTCCGTACTCACACTGACCCGGAGAGCTCAGGAGAGAGATTCCATCACCTGGCCCCGACTGGGACGCCACCATCACCAGCTCATTCCCTCTTCCCAGAAGATCCACTCGTGAGAAGTTGGTGCAGGCCAAATGCACACTCCCGGCGTGCATTCTGAGTGTCTGTGGGAAATGTGTGGGATGAAGAGGCCTTCTCTACAGTTGTCTTTGTGGGACAGTCACTTGGGCATGTCCACTGGAAGTGGGTGATGCCATCTGTCTCCACTTCCTTCACTAAACCTTTCATTGCAGGGGCTGGTGTTGTGGCGCAGTGTATTAAGCCACCATCTGCATTGCAGAGAACCCACCTGACTCCCCGCTACTTCTGCTTCCGATCAAGCTCCCTGATAATGCTCCTGGGAAACAGGTGGAAGATGGCCCAAGGGCTTGAGCCCCTGCATCCAAGTGGAAACCTAGCAGAAGCACCCGACTCTTGCTTTTGGCTTGGCCCAGCCCTGGTCACTGTGGCTGTTTGGGGAGTGAACCAGTGGATGGAAGATCTCTGTCTCTTTTGCTACCTTTCTCATAATGAAATCCTTTAAAACATGATTTCACTGAGCCTGGCACAGTAGCCTAGTGGTTAAAGTCCCTGCCTGGCATGTGCCAGGATTCCCATATGAGTGCCAGTCCAAATCCGGTGGCCCTGCTTCCCATCCAGCTCCCTGCTTGTGCCCTCAGAAAGCAGTCAAGGACGGCCCAAAGCCTTGGGACCCTGCACCCATGTGAGAGACCCAGAAGAAGCTTCTGGCTCCTTGGTTCGGTTTGGCTCAGGTTTGGCCCGTTGCGGCCACTTGGGGAGTGAATCAGCGGATGGACAATCTTCCTCTCTCTGTCTCTCCTCCTCTCTGCATATCTGCCTTCCCAAGAAAAAAAATAAATCTTAAAAATATTATTGCATTACAAATTTGAAAAATAAGCTAAGGACAGAGTATAGGAATTCAGTCTATCCCTCCAAGTGTTTGCAGAAAACTCTAGAAACAGAGATGCTGGGCTGACCCCCACACCCTGGGCAATCACTGATTGACTTGCTATCATTACAGGCTACATGGCGTTTCCTAAGATTCTATCTCAGTAAAGCCCAAATATGCTCTTCTGTGACACAGCCCAACGGGCAGCTGGCCGTATTGCAGCAGCTGGCCGTATCGCAGCAGCTGGCCTTGCGTTCCTCTGCCCTCCAGACTCCAAGGCATGGCTGGGACACAGGGCGCTGACGCGATCCCTCCATGCCTGAGCTCTGGCTGTTTCCAGATTGGAACAAATTCCAAGAGGGCCACTGTGAGAGTTCCCAGCTCACGTGGTGTGATGCAGGTGTGGCCTCCATTTCTGATGCTCTTCATTCCGAGTAAACCCTGATTTCAGTCTGGAATCACCTGCCTCCCGCCTTAAGGTGTTTTTGCGTGTGGGTCTGCTGGTAGCACATTCTTTGCCCTTTTGTGTGTCAGAAAAATGCCTTTTGTGGTCTTCAGTTTGGAAATGTGTGTGTGTTTGTGTGCGTGTGCACACGCACCTCTGTTCCTGGGGGTGTAATGTGTCTTTTCCCTATGGTTGCTTTAAAGATTTTTCTCACCATTGCTGGTTTTGTGGAATTTCATTTTGATATTCCCTGACATAGTTCTCTTCCTGGTTTTGCTGCTTGGGGTTCACTGAGGGCACTGAGCAGCAATGGGCATTGTTGCTCTGAATTCCTTTCAATGCCATTTATTTGAAACACACACACACACACACACACACACAACAGAGAGAAAGATTGCATTATCAATCTCTCTTCCCTGGGTTCACTCTGCAAATGGCCTTACAATCAGAGCTTGGTCAGAAGGTCAGAACCCAGGAACTCTGTCCTGGTCTCCTACACAGTGGCAGGGGCCCAGGTCCTGGGGCCGTCTTTCCCTGTCTTCCTATGGGTATTAGCAGGTAGTTGGCTCACAGGGAGAACACTGGCCCCTCAGAGCTGCAAGTCCAGTGAGACCAAGGCAGTTGGGGTTCACTGGATGCCATGGACAGGAACGTGGGCAACCTGTAGGTCAGCTCCCCTGAGAACTCAGCAGCTGTGAGCAGCACCTGTGCGTGAAATTAGCCGTGAGCTGGGCGAGCACACGACTCGCCTCCGTTGCGTACCAGGTCTTGGGGGCTGTCTCCATCGCCCAACTGTAATGTCTTTAAAACCGCAGCTCCCATTAATTGTGTCGCTCTCTCTCTCTTTCGCTTCCTCTCTTTGTTGACTGTTTAGGGTAAATAGGTCTTATTATGTCATTCTGACCAGAAGCTGAAGTCCCCAGGTAATAATTTATAAGACTAACAGGTCCAACGTTTACCTCACCATTCCTCGGCTGCCTGGGATCTCTCCAGCTTTTCACTGATGGACACAAGTATTAGTAGTTCACAGTGTATTTTCAGGTAGCACGGCCACAGACACCCAACACACATCATTGCAGTGTAGTGCTAATGTTTTCCTCTCTGCCTGCTAACCAAACGACTGATTAACTGTTTTAAAAGACCTAGGGAATTGATTCAAGGATTTAACGATGGGTGGGAACCATAGACTTTGAAACTCATTTCATCCTAAGATATTCTGGCACAGAGACAGCCAAGTTAATTATGGGCCTTGGCTTAGAATGCATGGCAATGAGTACAGTGAGCCAGAGGCAAATCCTGGTGAACTCGATTCACTGATTCACTTGTATTTCAAATGCTCCAAACCACCAGGCCAGTCAGTTCTAGGCAATGGAGCTGTGGCCCAAGAAGATGCCACTCCAACCTGTTCGCATTTCCTCAAGCCTTGCATCTCATGGTGTCCCACGCCTATGCCTTCCACTAAGTGTAGTGGCAGGAAAGATAAAAGGTCCTGAGAAAAGATGTCTCCACTGTAATTGCCCAACCCCAGCCACCTGGACCCAGTACAATCTGTCCACTCCAACATGTCCGTGCCTGGCACGACCCCTGGTGGCTTCCAGCCCTCACATTGCTAAGTGTAGCGAGGTAGGCTGGCCCACAGGCAGTCCTGCATAGCTCGTGATGCTTGGCAAAACAACTTAGAAGCAACTCACCTATTACTTGCCACAGAGAATGTCAGGGGTGTGATGAAGCGGGATTCCTGGGCTGTTTCGGATCACCTGGGCCAGTGTTCTACATGCCCTACAGGGAAACCACAGGTTCTCCCCCCTCGTCTTCTGTCAAGAGAGAAACAGCTTGCGGGATGCGCCCAACAATTTTATAGCACTTTGCTATGGGTTGCGAGACAGCCTTGGAACCAATTTTTGCTTTTGAAAGTATTTGTCTTATTTGACCTGATATTTAGGTGATTTTGAGGCGAACCATTAAGTACATAGAAACAAAACATTAGATCAAAAGACCAAACTTAAAAAGAATGCCTACCACATCAAAGGCTCGCTCATCTCCTCTTACTACAGGAGTATCTAGCAGAGGGAGAAAACATTCCTTTTGAAAAATACCTTTTTTCAAAGAGAGATTAGAAATCTGGCTTTAGGGGAACGGCCAAAGGGTGGGAACACATGGGGTGGGGACATAATCTGTAAAGGCATTTGGGGCAAACTCCTCAGCTGCTAGTCCTGGCAGGCTGGCGCCTCCGTCAGATGTCTGAATGCTCAGAAGTCACCATCGCACCTGCTGGTGGGCTGTGTTCACAGTCTTCCCCTGACATGCACAGGATTCAAGACAATGTCACCTACGCAAACAACGGGCAGCTCTGCCATGCCCTCTGACGGAAACTCACCAGCTCTGCTGTTGTCAGTCCCCGGGCCAAATGGGCTCATAAGCTGTCCTCACTGATGTGGGTTTTGTCTTATGCTGTGTGATGTGTGAATGCTCAAAGACCCATGGCTTCAAGGCTTGGTCTCCAGGGAGGCACCAGTGGCAGGTGATAGAACCTTTAGCAGGTGGGTATAGGGCATGGTCCTTAAGTCACAAGGACTGTCCCCTGGGTGGGTAGTTCCTGCCAGGAAGTTGACATAAAAGCCAGAGTTTGGGCCCAAAGCCTCTGTGCATTCTGGTTTGTGATTCTTCCTATCTCTGAACATAGTCTACCAGCTGCCATGGGTAGTCACTCCTCACCTGCGCCACACTCCCTCAGCAGTCCTCCCTCCCACACATCCCCTCGTCTCTTTCCCTGGCCAATCCACAGTCCTTGCGCCTGGGAGCACATGGGGTGCCTGGCGCCAAATGGCGCTCACAGAGGCAGGCCCAAACCAGGCTGGAGGTCCACGGCACCAACTCTCCCCACATATCTTTAAAATTAAAAAAAGAAAAAAAAAAAGAAAAGAAATAGAATAGGCGGCTATGGTAGCACACTGGTATAGTTATCACAAATTTGGCATTTAGTAGGCTGAGGATGCCTGCCAGCTACTGGCTGCTTTTCTCCCAGCTGTGTAACACTTGGTACACAGCACCTAGGTTGTTGCCTACAGATGGGGAAGATTTCTTTATCTTCTTGAGCCCCTGTAGTAACCCTTTGCTGGGGGCATTATTTTGCAGGGGAATGGGTGAGGCTCAGAGAGCAGCCTTCTTGGGCCAGTGAAGTAGCGGGCCCGGACAAGGCACAGATCTATGTGGCAGCTACGGGAGGTGACACTTTCACATCTGCCTACCCAGGGCTCAGAGACTAACGTGATATAAGCCATAGGCAAAAGCAGAAGAGTTGGAGACAAATGGCAGGCTGAGGCTGGAACATTCAGCAGAGGGTCCATGTGGGCATGGCTCTACTGCCCAGGCCAGAGCAAGCCAACTTCAGGAGCAAGTGGCAGGGCATATGGTAAAGGCAGCAAAAGCTGCTCCCAGACGCGGGCAATGCCCAGGGATCTACCCCAGCCAGGGCCAAGGAGAAGGGGAGACTGGGACCAGCTGAAGAAAGATGGTCCCGGGCTGAGGCTCAGGAATAGCATGGATTGGGCATGTGGCTTCATTAAACCCACAGGATAACTTCCTTCTGCCCACACTCTGGCTGCACTCCTCCACGCCTGCACGCTGGCAGTGACTGTGGCCCAGAAGGCAGAGGACAGGCCACTTTCCAGGGGATGTCTACACATCCTCCTTCCACCACACCATGCAAAGCACGCAGAGCTGTAAGGGCCTAGAAGTTTAGACCTGCCTTAGTGGTAGCAGGTGGCAAGTGCATCCAGCAACTCACCGCTCATGGGGAAGAGGACAGCTAGCAAGCCGGGACAAATTGCCCACAAGCTCACCCTGGGAGCTCAAAGACAAACCCGGGACCATCTGGGGGAAAATGGCCAGAGGCTGAGTGAGGGGGCAGGAAAAGGCAAGCCGAGAGGTCGGATGAGGAAGGTCGGGAACAGGTGAGGCCTGCGGTTCACCAAAGCTAAGGGAGAGAGGGTCTCTCTCCTAAAAAGCAGGAGGAAAGAGCCCGCTTCTGCCCAACCTTGGTGGATGGGAGGAAAATCGGACCGAGGGACAGAGAGAGAAATACATTTCCTGCTGGCTCAGGAACTGAGGCTGTGAAGGGGAAAAGAAAAGCAAGCAAAAACAAGAACCCAGTTTCCCATTTCCTGCCCCAGGACACGGCTTTCGGCTGTGAACAGAATACGATGCTTATCTTTCTATTGATTTTTCTTGGTCCAGAATTCAGAAACAAAGTAACATCAAACGTCAGGGGGTGAGTCGGGAGGTGAGAGGGGGGCTCCCATAGGGGTAGGAAAATTGGTTGTGCAACTGTGCCCCGCAGGATGGGGGGCAGGGCACTCCTGTAGCTTCCCCTTCCCCTCTAGAGGTGGTCCAGCTCCCGGGGGGTGTGTCAGTTCACTGTGGGCTGTTGTAATGGGATTGCTGATGCTGGGTAATTTACAACCAAGAGGGAGTTATTCTCACAGCTCTAAGAGGCCGGGAAGGCCAAGGTTGCAGAGCCTGCACTCGGCAAGGGGCATTCTTTCTGCATCATTCCGTGGTGGGAGACAGAAAAGCAAGGCACCGCCTGTGCGAGAAGAGGAGCAAAGAGGAGAGGAGGAGGACGGACCCAGAGCACACGGGGCGTGGGAACAGCAGCGGCCGGCAGGCTCCTCTGTGCGTCTCCTTTCCCTCCCCTGCAATCGCTCCAGTGCCCTCTGCTCTCCCGCAGGGCCTGCCCTACGAGCCCCAGACCTGGTTTCCCACTGGTCAGAGCTAATCTTGGGGAACATGAATCTCAAGGAAGGTACTGGCCTTCATGGGTCAGGGAAATGCTGAGGGCCTCCTCGGAGATTGGCTCTCTTGGGCCTATTGTGTCGTGGAGAATATTCGGAGGTGATGCTTGGTGTCAGAGCGGCACCTGCTACAGACATCTTCTGCATGCAAGGAAGCCACTTAGGTGAGGAGAGCATCTCAGAGCTCCCAGAATCTCTTGGCCCTACAATCAAATAAAAGTATTTACAACCCTCCTTAATCCAATGTGCCTTGCTGTTTTTGTTACTTGCTGACAATAGAACTAAGCCATGACCTTGCAAATATTTTAAGGGGGGATTGAACTGACAGCCCCAACGTCTCAGCACTCAAGGGCTTATCCGAGACACCCAGGTCCTGCACAGGAGCTGCGTTCCTTCAGAAAGGAGGCCTTCCTTGAGATGTCCTTTGAACAGCTGCCGCTTCTATCCAGCCTAGCCCTCTGATGCCATGAGAGTCACTGATGCCCAAAGGGTCCTGCTTGGTGCCCCGGCGGTGCCCTGCCCAGCTGTGGGGAGCTCCCCTGGCAGAGCACTGTGCAGAGAGCAGCTGGCAACTCTTTTTTCCTCTTCGGGCTACGTCTCCCACACGTTCATGGTCTTTCAGCTAACCTACACAGGTTGTCTTGTTATTGCTCTTGTTGTAGCAATTGCAGGCCATGGGACTTAAAAACATTCCTAATTTTGGAATAACTCATCGCTCTGAGTGCCCTGGACACTTTAAAAATGACAGCTGTTACTGAGTTTACCCGTGCGCAGGTATCGGCGAGGGAGGACACGGGGCACAAGGATGACCAGAATAAATGATGAGCCCCCAAGGGCAACTCTGCAGCCTCGGAATTCTCAATTAGATTTGTGCAACCGTCCAAACTCAACATTCGCCTCTCAAGACCAGAAACACAACATTCCCTCTGAAATTCAGCACTGCTGAAAATATCTCCCAGACACGAGCTGGGTTTAATCAGATGTTGGTGTCTGCATGCAAACGTTTTGTGCTGACCAAAGGTGAGGCAGAGGTGACCTTCCAGAAAGGTGACAGCCTAAGCAAAGTGTCCACGGTCTCCTGCCAAATTCCCCACTGCAGGGGTGGCTAGAGAGAGGCCACGGTGGGCGGGCAGGAGGCCCCTTGGGGTGCACATCTTCAACCTGTCCTCAGTGCACCAGAAAACTTAGCGCTCAGGACTGGAGGGGGAAGCCCCAAGGAGAGGATAGTAGACCCTGCTCCTGCAGCTTCTCTCTGGATCAAGACTATTCTGGTGGAAGGCCTGCTGAGCTCTCTGCCAGGAAACAGTGCAGGGGTGGCGAGGAGGAGGAGGATGGTGACGGCGGTGGTGACCCTGTCAGTGGCTATGACGACAACGGTAACGACCACTAAATCTGTTGAAGGTTTACTGTGTTCCGGGAACTCTGCATGCATTCCGTTATTTACAATCATGCAACAAGTAGATGAGGAAGGTATTATTAATATTCCCCCCATTTGGCAGACAGGAGAATGGAGACAGATTGGAAACTTTCATTCAACTGGAAAGGGGAGGAGTTAGGATTCACCTCCTGGCTGCCTAGCCTCAAAGACCCTTCTTGCGCACTCTCTCTCTCTCTCTGTCTCTCTCTCTCTCTCTCCTATACTGCCTGTCCTCTAGGATCCTGACATCTTTGACTGGATGAGCCATTTCTATCTCTGTGGTGTGTTAGTGACCAGCGAGCATGTGCTGGGAAGGGGCTCCAGGAATCCCCGGGTGCTGAATAAGTGAGGTGAGGGGCGCGTAATCCAGCATGGATCAGTCGCCACCCAGATTTATTCAGACTCCTCCAGCTCATAAGGTACCGGGGAAGGGAGTGAGATACACATATGCTGAATAGCATCTCTTGATACTCAAGACTGTTTCCATACGTCTACATTGTCACCTGCAGGCGACAACCCTGGGAACGGCAATTCCCAGACTCCCTTGCCAGCAGGTTCCAAATCAGATTCCGCTGCCGAGCCCCCATCACAAGGCAGTTGGAAGAGAAGCAGAGTGAGTCTTCTTCAGCATAGGCAGCTGCCTGGGAATTAGCGGGCAGCAGACAGGTTTGCCAGTGACTCTCTCAGCTTACTTTGGAGAATTTAGCAGCATTAGGTAGCTATTCTTTTTTCCATGGTTTGCTATGATTCTTGCAAATTCTGACCCCCAACACTCACAGAAGTTCCTGATTTTCACTCCACTCACCTATGCTTCTAAGCCTTTGGGTCGGGTGCCTCAGTTTCTGTGCAGTACCCTCTGACACCCTCCAACATTCATCTCTCATCCTCTGTCGGCACGGCACACAGTCAAATCCTCATGGTAAGATGGGGGCACCCTGGGGTAACACCTGACCCAGCTCCTCACAGTACACAGGGCATCCTCAGGAAACCCCACACGGGCCCTGAAAGGCGAGTGCCAAGGAGGACAGCATTTTTAGAAGGTTTTTATTTGTTTTTAATCCCAAAGAGGGGGAAACATTTCTAATTGATGAAGAGTTCTTTTCTATTTTAAATCAGGGAAGACTGCAAGAATCAAAGAATGCTTCTGGGAGGCAGGACCTTTAAGTCAAAATGGAGATGAAACAATGTGCCCTTAGTGAATAGTACTACGTATACAAATATTCCTTCTTTGTAGGACTTTTCTTCCTTTCTCAGCCCGTCTGATTCCCTGGATGTCATGGCCAGGCTCTTTCTATTCCTGGGATTGAGGGAAAGCTCTCACTGTACATCTCAACTTCTATTTAACTTTGTACTCATTCTAGCACTATTAACTAATTGCAAATTGTTTCATCTCCAAAAGGTGAATTCACACAATTCAAGCATTTGTCTTTTTGTCTTTTTCCAACACCTGCGATGCTCCCCGATGGATTGATGAAGCAAAAGCAGACTCCCCACCAGACACGACCAAGCCCTGCTCCACAGAAACCGGGGCTGGGACGGACACTGCAGGGTCACATGGCACAACGGCACCAGCAGCTCGCTGTCTCCAAGGTTGCCGAGGACCTGGGTGACGCCTCTCTGGCAGGGTGCACTTCTAGCACATGTAAGTCAAGGGTCTAACACATCGCTGAGTTCACAACACTGACGGGCAGTACCGTGCCCTACGGATGTAGAACAAATTAAACAAAGTGCCCTCATCACCAAGGTTCTCACATCTGTCTCTTGATTTTGCTAATGAAAGGAAGACCCCCAGAGAGTCTCACACCCTAATCATCAGATAACATCCAGCTTAAAAGCAACAGGTGGAAAGAGCGAGCCACTTCCTTAGGACACATACACACCATTGGTCAGTCTCTTCCAAAAATTTTAAAAGGAGGCAATTTGGTTCTTTCAGCGGCATGTCAGTAGAGGGATTACCCTGGGAAGCTTGTTAACTGTTGTGTATTACAGGGAAGGGGTTAGCAAATCACACAGAATCAGATGGTGGAAACATTTAGGAGTATTTAAGAGCTTGCGTGGCAAGAGACTAAGCAGTGACCAATCCAAACTGATGTCAACTGGAATGTTCTGGATGAATCTCAGCCCTGAGGTAAAGCACTCAGAGTTACAAGGAAGCTCAGCAACTCAATGAGTTGGAGTGAGGAGTTGGAGTTAAGGGCAGAACGTTTGCCAACGCGGCTGCACTCGGCCCAGCCCTGGGTGGTGCTGGTGCCTCAGAGTAGAGCAGCAGACAGAAGATCTGTGTTTTTATGCTTTTCAGATAAAAGGAAAATACAGAATATGAGTATTCCTCCTCCCAGCATCCGCCCTTGTGACCATGTGAGACAGCAGCTCTTCCCACCCACTGACAGACTCTATTTCCCATCCTTGAAGCCTGACTTTGGCCAACAGAGTGTGACTGGAATGACGGGATTTGGAAAGTGTTACACATTTCCATTCTTCCTCTTCTTGTCTGTTACGATGGTGTGGGGGGCCCGGTGTGGGGGCCCAGCAGCTAAAGTCCTCGCCTTGAATGCGCCAGGATCCCATTTGGGCACCGGTTCTAATCCCGGCAGCTCCACTTCCCATCCAGCTTGTGGCCTGGGAAAGCAGTCGGGGACAGCCCAAAGCCTTGGGACCCTGCACCATATGGGAGACCTGGAGGAATTCCTGGCTGCTGGTTTTGGATTGGCACAGCACTGGCTGTTGCGCTCACTTGGGGAATGAATCATAGGACAGAAGATCTTCCTCTCTGTCTCTCCTCTCTGTATATCTGACTTTGTAATAAAAATAAATAAATCATAAAAAAGATGCTGTGGAGCCAAAGTGGCCAAGATGTTCCAACCGAGGCTCCGGACACCAAGATAGCCCAACTGGGCCATCCCCTGACAGGAAGCTGAGGAAACATGCATGAGGGCCAGCACAGAGCATCCCACATGCCCGCAGACTCTGGGCTTTATGTAAGCTCTTGTTCTTCATCAGTGAGTTCTGGGGTCATCAGTCAGTGCACCAAGATTTCACTAATAGAGGAGAAGTTGCCCTAAACATTTGGATGGGGAGGTAGGTTATCTGCGACCCTCTGCTCCGAGGAGTGATTTACGATGATGCTTAGTGAACATGCTATTTTTATGTTGCTTTATTCCTTAGCAGATTTTTCTCCAGACTGCTAAATCTGTATTGATGAAAATGATCTCTAATGGCTATAAAATATTCCACAGAAGGACTGTAACATCATTTGGCTAAGCATATCCATGTCGTGGATTGTTCCAATTTTGACAATTATAAGTCAATTTCACACGTACACCACACTGGATGATTTGGACGGCGTTGTTAGGCTGGAGCCCAAGGGGAGGGCTGAGTCAGGCGAGGAGCCATGGTGTGGCTCTTGAACAGGCACTCTCCCTAGGTCTGAACCGATGGTCAGGTGCCGGAGGGGAAAGATGTCACTCCGATCGCACACTTGCCAGCCTTGTGTTGATTTGGGGGGGGTGTGCAGATTCATTGGATTAAAACCTGAAAAACAAGGGCTTGTGGCTCCTTTACTTTTGTATGAAAGAAAGCCGGGGGGCCATCTTGACACAGAATAAAGTAGGTTGCTACATGATTTTGAAAATGGAGAGAACTAAGGAAGAGGTTGAGATCTGCTTCTGGAACATTCCCAGCAGCTCCAAATTGTGAAAACTGGTGGTGATTTTGTTTTTTAGAATGAGGTTTTTTTTAAGATTTATGCATTTTTTTAAAAATTGGAAAGTCAGATTTATAGAGAGAAGGAGACACAGAAAGATCTTCCATCTGCTGGTTCACTCCCCAAGTGGCCGCAACGGCTGCAGTTGAACCAATTCAAAGCCAGTAGGTCAGGAGCTTCCCCTGGGTTCTCCACATAGGTGCAGGGTCCCAAAGCCTTGGGCCATCCTCAACAGCTTTCCCAGGCCACAAGTGGGCAGCAGGAAGGGAAGTGGAGCAGCTGAGACACGAACCAGCACCCCCATGGAATTCCAGTGCAGACAAGGCAAGGACTTCTGCCAATAAGCTTCAGTGCTGGGCCTTAGAATGAGTTTTTAGGGGGAAGAACTCCTACAGCCATCTGTGTAACTTCTCTCTGTATATGCTTATAATGGACATTAATAACATGATCCTACCGAAGAGCTAGTGATAACTTGACCACAAACACACTTGATAAGGCTGGGCAGTAAATTCTTACCCCTCTCTGTATTAACATTACTCTGTGGCTGCTGCAAACACACATGGCTCCACTTGGACAAACTTTCACGGGCTATTAGGGCACAATATACCACACTCCTGTACCCCATCACAGCACAGCTAGCCCAGATGGGCAAGAGCACCAAAGGGACCTGTACAAGAAGACAATGGAGACATCCACGCTCAGTACCAGTTATGGCACTGAAGTGCAATCTTCTTCATCACTGTTACTTCGGGGAGAGTGTGTGTGTGTTCTTGTGGATCTAGAAGGCTGGGATCTGAAGTCCCCATGAGAAGAGCAGGAGCCAGAAGGAGAGTGTGATGTGACTGAAGTCCCCCCTGCCCAAGGACTGCTCTGAGAGCTTTCGGCCCACACAGGTGGGTACACCCGGGCCCGGCATGGGTCTGGTTGGCTGGTTGTCTTTCCCTACACAATGAAGAGGCGTGGATTCCCTGATCACTGCCTGCCACGTGGCCTGCTGCCTTCGCTCGTCGGGACTGAGAGCAGAGTGGATGGGGAGCCCTCAGTCCACGGCAGAGGTGGTGCTGGTGATGCGGTGAGCACTGCACCACCCAGAGCGGCCTCCCTCCACACCAGCTGCCACTCCACTTCATCTTTAAATGAAATGCTGCTCAATTTTTAAGATCAGGGGAAATGTGCATTTCAATATTACTGACAGAACAGAACAGACTAAATCTTCCCAGGCCTCCAGACAGCTCCTAATTAGCTCTCACTCACACACCAGGACTGAGAGAACATGCAAGTGCTAACTTATTTAACAGGAAAAAGCCAGCTGAGAAGCCTTCACACCAGCCCTAATTTGACTTTCAACTAGACAAAGGTTTAGATATAGGGTGCAATAATTGATCATTATTTTCCATGCAAGCGGCCTGTTTATAGTATTGCAACGCTATGCCCGTGAGCCTCTTAGTGTTAGGTATCTGTTAATCTGAACGAGGAAATGTGAGGAAGCAAACATGCAACTGGAAGCTTGGAATGTTGTTCGCTGCGCTGTTGCCAAGTGTGTCGTCACTGAAGTCATTCACAACCACGATATTTACAAGGATGACCAACGTCCAGAGAAACGTCCAGCCTAGACACTGCTCTAGCCTGGCCAGCAAAGCCCTGGCCAAGGGGGTGGGGGGGACTGCACCTTCCCTCAGTCTCTTGCTTGTCCTGAATAAGTGAAGCTTTCTTCGGAGCCACTCCTGCTTGAGGCTGCGGTCCCTTAAGTGAATGGACACTTGTTTTCACTAACAAAATCGTGTGTGTGTGTGTGTGTGTGTGTAAGCACGCTCAAAACGCTTGGCTAACAGAGGCCAGGACAGACTTATTGAAGGAGATTAGCTATCTTTTTAGAATGTGTTTAGTTTTGTTTCTCAGGGCTGGAGTTTTCCTTAGTTCATGAGCGGGGATGAAATAAGGCTTGAATCGGGATAACAAAATTGTTCTCAGTTAGCAAGTAGGACTGTTTGTATTTCTGGAAGCCGGAAACATGAGAGAAGAGAGATGCCAGTGAGGTGTGTTCCTTCTTTTCAGACACAGAGAGCGAGGACAAGACCTCTCCCGCTCTCTGGTCCGTCCCCTGAGTACCTGTGACAGCCAGGGCTGGGCCAGGAGCCTGCACTCAGTCCAGGTCTCCCACTGGGCAGTAGGGACTGCCTCCTTGGGAGAGCCAGGACCCCCAAGTCCCCTGCTGGGGGGTGTGTACTTCCCCAGGCAGTGTCATGCCATGCCCAGTGCCAGCCCCTACCACCTGGGCTTAGAACTGTCTGGGTGACCTTTGGAGGAGCAAAGAGGGAGGACAGATGGTCTGTGGGAGGCGGCAAGGACAACTCCTCTGCATAATCAAGTCTGGCTCTAAGGAGGTGGTCTGCCGAAACCGCAGCCCCTGGAAGGGGCCCTTGACGTCACAATCCACGGCGCAGTGGTGACATCACCGGCACTGCTCCGTGTGCCTCTCGACAGCTCACCCCAAAGCTCAGATTTCAAGATGCTTCTTGAAAGTGAGGAGAGTTTAAGAAGGGAGATAATGCAAAGTTTGGATTCCAACTACAAAATTCATGATATATGTCTGTTGAGGGATTATGGACATCTGTGAAATATTTAAGTGATCCGTGGCAGCAAACCAGCATCCTTCTCTGGTTCCAAACACATCAAACTTTAGGTAAGAAAAGTTTATTTAAATATTCAAGAGTCTAAATAATCTATTGCTAACTAATTCAGCAGAGATGGAAAGAAATTTGAGAATACTAAAAAAGTGAAACGCTTCTTAGAAATGGATACATAGTAGAACAACCTGCAGCAAAAGACGGGGAGACAAAAAAAAAAAACGCATTTATATCAGAAAATCAATAGCTTATGAAAAAGTCATGAAATGTTCAACTTTCAAATACAAACAAGAATCTGCTGTTTAAGTTGTCAAGATCTCTAAAACGTCGGAGCGCTGCCCGTGGTTACAATCTGCCTCTCAGCTGATTCTGACATTGTCTCCTTCGCAGAGTTTGGTGGAAAAGCTTCTCCTGTTTTTGAAAAACATTGAGAGAGCTTCAAGTTCAGGAGCCTAGCCTGCAATATTTGATTCCGCCTAAATTAAGATGAAATCACTGGAGGCGTCTTACTGGAAAAGGAAACTTTAGGGAAGCCATTAACAATCTAGCATCATTGCTTCATGCTGCAGCCTGAAGCCCACTTTCCAAAGAAAACAAGCGGGAATGGACATGAAGACAGCCACTGCAGAGAACAGGGCGGAGCAGCGGCATTGCTCAAAGCACTGACGGCAGGACCTACCCTGGGGTCCGGTAACCCCACTCTCAGGCGTCTGTCCAGGGGAAAGGAAATCTTTCTGATCAATAGGCACCTGAACGCTCATGTTTCTTGTAGCGCTATTCACAACGGCTGGGAGACAGAACCAAGCTAAGCGTCTGTCCCCAGGTGAATGGATGATGACACGGTCCAGATACATGATGGCTTAGCATGACCGTCCCCAGAATCCTGCTGGCAGGATGGCTGTGCAGCACCCCCATCCCCCGGACTGGCTTGCAAAGTCTCCCAGCTTCAAATCTCACACCTTCTCTCCTTCCCACACAAGTCCCTAAGTCTGTGTTCCAAAGAAGGGCCCAGCGTGGTGCCCTAGCAGCTAGAGTCCTTACCTTGCATGTGCCAGGATCCCATAGGGGTGCCAGTTCTAATCCCGGCAGCCCCGCTTCCCATCCAGCTCCCTGCTTGTGGCCTGGGAAAGCAGTTGAGGACGGTCCAAAGCCTTGGGACCCTGCACCAGCATGGGAAACCTAGAGCAAGTTTCTGGCTCCTGGCTTCAGATTGGCACAGCACCGGCCGTTGCACTCACTTGGGGAGTGAACCATCGGACAGAAGATCTTCCTCTCTGTCTCTCCTCCTCTCTATATATCTGACTTTGCAATTAAATATATATATATATATATATACACACACACACACACACACATATAAATATATATATTTTGAAGGGACACTGGAATCCATTTGTGTGAAGTATTTACTCACAAGGCAGGCAGAACTGCCCACCAGTTCACTGTCCAGATGCACACAACAGCTGGAGTTGGGAGCCAGGAATCCAGAAAGTCCCTCCCGCCAGACTCTCAAGGAGCCGTGGCTTCCCAAGGTAACAGCCACTGCCAGACCTCAGGAGGAGTCCTCAGGGGATCCCAGCTCTTGCAGGCTCTTGCACCCTCAGAGCACGGGGGCAGGGACATCCCACCGCCAGGAGCCTCACCCCAGCCACAGATTCCTTGGCAACACAGGCACTGTTGTTTCAGGCCGCTGAGTTTCAGTGCAACTTGTTTCATGGCATTAGATAATCAGACCGCTCTAAATACTTTCTGTGTTGACATCATCGCATTCCTCCAATGCCAGGCATTACTGTGGAGTGTGGACAGCCTGCTCTCTGGATGTGTGTGCAGACTCAAACAGCCGCTAGATCAGACATGGGTGGGGGGTGGGCAGAGGGGGAAGAAGGGGAAATCCCTGAGCCAACAGAAAAAAAAATTCATCTGGAAACTCGAGAGGCCACAAATAGCCAAAACTATCCTGAAGAATAAAAAGCAAGCTGGGGGCTTCACACTTCTAGATCTTGAGACATACTACAGAGCAGTGGTCATCAAAACGGTCTGGTAGATACAGAAACAGAGATCAACAGAGCAGATGACCAGGGGGACAGAAAATAAACCCCACAACTGAGCTCACACACATTCAGACAACTAATCTTTGACAAAAGAACAAAAATAATCCAGGGGGAAATCCTGGTCTTTTCAACAAATACCACTGAGACAACTGGATAGCAACCTGCAGAAATAAGAAGCAAGACTCCACCTGTCACCTTATAAAAAAATCAGCTCTAAATCAATAAAGGACTTAAATCTGCACCCAGAAACCATGAAGAATAGGAAAACAGAGAAAACACTCTAGGTTCTTGCCGACAGAGGCAGTCAAAGTCAAAATAAACAAATGAGACTGTATCAAACTAAGAAGCTTCTGTACTGCAAAGGAAACAATTAACAAAGTGAAGAAGCAACCAACAGAATGGGAGAAAATCTTTGTACACGATACAACTGACAGGGAACTAATATCTAGGATTTATAAAGAGCTTCAGAAATTCAACTACAGCAAAACAAACAACCCTGTGAAGAAATGGGCAAAGAAAATGAGCGAGCATGTTTCAAAAGAATAAATTCAAATGGCTAACAGACACATGAAAAAAAAAATGCTCAGGCTCCCTAGAAATTAGGGAAATACAAATAAAAAACACATTTAAGGTTCCACCTAACTCTAGAGAAAATGGCCTACATTCAGAAATCTACTAACGACACCTGCTGGCTTGGGTGTGGGGAGAAAGGTGCCCTACTTCACTGCTGGTGGGAATACAGGGTTACAGTAACTATGGAAGTCAGCATGGAGAGTGCTAAGACATCTGAGAATTGATCTATCACGTGACCCAGCTATCTCACTTCTGGGAATACATCCAAAGGAAGTGAAAGCTACAATGTAACGTGACTGCAATGTTGCATGTACAGCAGCACAACCCACAATAGAGAAGATGTGGAAACAACCA
The DNA here is from genome assembly GCF_030435755.1 of Ochotona princeps. Taxonomy (NCBI): domain Eukaryota; kingdom Metazoa; phylum Chordata; class Mammalia; order Lagomorpha; family Ochotonidae; genus Ochotona; species Ochotona princeps. The sequence continues at coordinate 31,002,573 of NC_080852.1, read as the reverse complement.
AGATACCTACAGAAAGAAGAATGGGTAAAGAAACTGTGGTACATCTACTCCATGGCTCTGTGAAACACTACTCAGCCACGAAAAAGAAAGAAATTTGACAATTTGCAACAAAATGGTCCTAACTGTAGACCATTATGTTCAGTGAAATAAACTAATCCCAAAAGGACAGATATAATATGTTCTCTCTGATATAAGGCAGGCTTCATGCAAAACAGAAAATAGATATATAAGTAAAAATGTACATATATATATATATATATATTCTCAAAAATACATTATATAATAGAGACTAGCGTATCAGGATGTGAAGATATGATGGAGTACGTGTCTTCACTTCTTAATAAAAGGAAGTCTTGGGCCCGGTGGCGTGGCCTAGCGGCTAAAGTCCTCGCATTGAACATGCCGGGATCCCATATGGGTGCCGGTTCTAATCCCAGCAGCTCCACTTCCCATCCAGCTCCCTGCTTGTGGCCTGGGAAAGCTGTTGAGGACGGCCATTGCGGCTCACTTGGGGAGTGAATCATCGGACAGAAGATCTTCCTCTGTGTCTCTCCTCTCTGTATATCTGACTTTGTAATAAAAATAAATAAATCTTTAAAAAATAAATAAAAAGAAGTCTTGCAATGAAACTGTTAAATACGCTGTAATAATACGATACTAGATTTTCTACCACTGCCTATTCCTGCATTGCCATGAGACACTTAAATAGCAGAATGTTGGATTTGTGACTGTGAGGGGAATATAGTGTGTGTGAGGGGGAGAAAGGGGAGGGGGGAAGGGAAGATAGAGGGGGAAATTCCTATACTTACAAAACTGTATCATAGATAATACTAACAATAATAATAATAAACAAGAAGGAAATAACAGGAAAAAGTAAACAGAAGATATCTGGGTTGGACAGCAAAAGACATGTGGGTACCATTTCATATAGGGGTCTGTGGGCTGTGACAAGAAACTTCAGATTTTAAGTGCCAAATAAAACTCCTAAAATGTATAAACAGGGAAGGGGCATAATTTGAATAATATCTTAATTTAGCTACTTCCTAAAAATTATAGAGAACAGAAGAGAGATGACAAAGGAGACTGGACATTTCAATGTTCAAAACAGGAGAGAATCCGCATTGGGGGGAAGGAGCTGGGGGTTTATACTAGACCACTCCTGCCGTACCACAGAGAAGCCTAGCTCCCCATGCCAGCGCCACCCCTACTCCGACGACTGCAACGAGGGGCTGGGTCGGGGTGGCAGGCGGGTTTTCCCATGGCTTGCTCTCTGCTTAAAGCCCTTTGTCTGGGCTGTGGTGGGATGATGATTCTTAAAGGGACGCGTTTGCCACAGTTGTACCCATTGTAAGAAAACATCCCAAGGGTTTTGATATGGATGGCTAGATTCTATCTCAAACATTAAAATATTATATATTTGATATAGAATAGTATTATACAATATATAATATTTATATATCATATTGTTACTTTACTCAAACAAAACCAGGAATATTTTTTAAAATGACATTTCTAAGCCTGAAGTGGAAGCAAGGACAGCTGCGAGGTTATCTTCATGACCCGGGATTAAGGCAGGCCGTCATTAGCAAAGTTCTGAAAGGACAAAGAGCTCACCTTCTGAAGAATGGCAATACTAGCAAACACGACAGTCATAAGTCATGCAGAACGCTGGTGTCTCAGACCAGCTGGAAAAAGCCAGGGACGCCAACAGGAGGCTGGCAGCGGGGGTGAGCAGGAAACCCATGGAGGCACTTTAATTTTTTTTGGTGGGGGGTAGAAAAATGCAACTCTGCGGGCTCTGCCTTCAAACCAGAGAGGGTCTTCCTAAGAAGCCATTGAACTTGACGGGACAATAAGATGCTGGACTCTATGTTTGGTATATGCTTGCAATGGGGGAATCTCAACTGAACTTGAACTGTGGTTATACAACAAGGTGGAGGAATCCACTATTGGGGGAGGGTTTAAAGAGGGGTGGGGAGAATCCCAGTACCTATGAAACTGTGTCACATAATACAATGTAATTAATGAATAAATTTTAAAAAGATAATCATAAAATATAAAAAAATTTACAACGAGGCATTACGTATAACCATTCAAATGGGCAAGTGTGTGCAGAGGACAAGAACTCTCCAGGAACTTCATGAAGCAGTCACAGAGTTTAATAATGGGGCTGAAAGCCAGCGTGGCCACGCCTTGGGCCCCACGGGCACATCACTGTGTGTGATTCTAGAGACTAAGAGCCTCATGTGCACACAGCAACCTGAACAGAGCTTAGAGATCACGGCAGGCCGAGTAGGTTCCAAGGAAGAGAAACCAACATCTACAGGATATCATTTGTGTAAATTAAATGTACGCACAGCTCTCCTGCAGGCACACGTGCGTGTAACAGTCAGGTGAGTATATGCTTCTAAACATCATTCACGTTGCCACATACACCCTTACACACAAGATCCTCTAAGAAATCTGTAGAGTAACGGAAGTGAGAGAGAAGTCCATTGGGTCTGCTTGAAATCTATGCACCTGTTTTCAGTAATGAATATTTCCCTCAATTTGAAAGACCTCATCACCGTACACCCAAGAGAGGGAAGCTCTGAGTTCTGCTGTCTGACAAAGAAGTGAGCGTTTCTGCTAACCAGGATGTACACTACTGAACACAGCCCTCTGGTGAGCTCCGCACCGCGCACACACCAAGGCAATTCTCCGCCTCCAGGGCAGAGCCTAACAGCGCCCTCACCAGGTTTCTCCCTGATGCCCCAAACACAGGCATCCCTTCCTACGCATTCCTAGTCATTCCCACAAAGCCTCCCTTTCAACAGTGAGCCTGAGCATTCATTCAAGTATTTGTTTTAGGACGTGGCCACACATAAGGAGGGAACACACAGCAATGAACTCCACGTCAGCCAGCCCAGGTGTGTGCAAAAGTAGGAAACTTTGATGGGAGGAACCAGCGAGCTAGAGCAACAGCACATCGTGGGGTATTTTCAGATGAGACGTTCCTCACGTGTGGAAATTCCAGAGTTGAAAGTCTCTCTTACCACGCTGGCTGGGTAAGCCTGCTTTGTTGGGAGTACGTTCATATTCAGCATATTCCTACCTAATGCTCAAGACTTCCCCCAACATCTAATCAATGAGGCTGATCTGTCATATTCTCCCGCCTCCTTGCTGACAGGCAACATGAGAGCCTCTCTTGTTCTTGAAAAATCTGTCTCACAGAGCATGATGGGAAGTGGTAGGCAGGGACCCTGGAATGAGTTGGCATCCAGTGATTCTGCCGCCAGGTACTTGGCCTTACCTAATCTCAGGAGGGATGGGGGGCAGGTCTCGCTGCTAATACACCTGCAAATTTGCCGAGGTGCCCGCTTCCCGTCCAAATCCTACACCCACAGCACTTGCAGAAGGAAGCAAGAAAGAGGCAGCGATGGGAAATGGGGTTACACTGAGGGTGTTTTACTTAGTCAGCACAGTATCAAGCAAAGCGGCCCTTAAAAGCACCAAGAACAGAAAGACTTGAGTAACCTGACAATCTGAATTGAAATGTTTTTTTTTTCTTTGCTGTGGGTGCTGTGGCTTAGGTACTCCCCTGAGTTCATCATCAGCAAGGCGTGCCCTCTGGCTGATCTGAGCAGTCTCGCCATGCAGCATTTTCTGTCCTTTCGCTCTGAGGATGTACGGCTCTCACTGCAGGCTGAATCCAGCAGGAAGCCAGGTGGGCCCAAGCTCAGGGCTCTGTGGTCATAGCTACTTCAGATGGAGCCTGAGCGTTGGCCAGGCAGCCCTGTTCTGTTCTTTCAGCTCACCCATCAGGTTTGAGAGCCACTGGTGCTGCCAGTCTGCGCTAGGGACCAAGGGGTCACAATGAACACACTGGCTTTGGACTTGGCAAGGAGATACCAAGTGTGTGGCTTGCCTGCCATTCATCCGCTAAGCCGACTGAGTGGGACTGAGAGCACTTGCTGCCTTCATGAGCTCTGTCACCCAGTGCAGTGCACTCCCCTAGCAGCTGCTCTGCACAGAGCTTTCCAAGGCTGGGGGACTCCATACTCGAGCCACACAGAGGATTCAAGCCTTCTCACAGCAAGGAGAGAAGACATACAAGGCCCAGAGAGCTAGCCTCATGTACAGAGGATTGCCCATCAAGACTGAGGAGCAAAGAATTCAGGGCACAAACAGCTGAAAAGGCTGCTCTTCCCTGGGCAGGTGCAAACGATGCTGGACTTAGTCGTACAAGTGGAGTTGGAAGAGTGAAGAGTCTGATGGGGACCAGTGCCTCTAGGCACATGGCTGGTTGGTGGAAGGTCACCCCCCTCTCTGGGCTTCCACCTGTCAGTAGGCATTGTTCTCTCCACTTCATCAAAGGCAGGGCAAAGCCATCTTTCCTCCTTCACCTTGTACTTGGTGCTCTAAGGGGGGTTTCCTTTGGCTGTCCTGCTTCCCAACACCTCCAGCGTCTCCTGACAAACCATGCACATTTTCCTCTCGAGTGGAGGCGGCATCAGCCCCGAAACACCAAGTTGGCAAAACATGCGTGCCACGAGAGGAAAAACAAATGATTATCTTTCTAAAGGAGGTAATTACCCAGCCAGATGAGATCATCCATGCTAGCAGGGAGGTAGTAGGGGACGAGCAGGGCTGGTTACTGTGGTGAGAACAGCCCAGACTTCTTCATAGTGCAACCTACAATTTTCTGATGGTTGAAATGATATGTTTCCCAGTGAAGAACAGTTTGCCATTATGCGCTCAGCCCAGAAAGGGTATCATGGTGATATTCTCCCAGGCATTCCTGAGGCAAAGCTCTTTTTAAAGAGAAAAAGGCGATGGCAGGTTGGTCACTCAGAAAGTGAGACCGCCAAAGGACGCCCAGCATGTGTGGGCAACGCGGCAGTTTGAGGAATTAAGGTGAGCTACAGTTGGACTGGAGACAGAAACAACTTTTTGAAACTCACACCTAAATTCTTGCAAGAAAGAGTTCACCCCAGTTATGTAAGAGGGAAACCAGACTTCAATCGACAGAGACGTCTGATACAGACCCTCTCGTTTGGTCAAGTCTCGAATGCATGCTGCTGGCTTGGTAGCTCACGACAGGCAAGGCAACAGGTATTCAACAATGTGATCAAAGCAGGTCTCCCCTGGATGCTGACCCCACAGACACCCTGCTGGGACACACCAGCATGGGCCTGGGTGCGTCTACAGCGTAGGGCTCCCCCAGAACAGGTGGCTCTGATCGGCCCTGGTGCTCTCAGGAGGCCGCAGATGCACAGCATGCTGATCACGAGCAGGACCATGACGCCTCACAAATCAATACGGACAACTCTTCAAATTTGATTCTTGAATACAGGTTTGCAGCTAATTCCTGCCAGGATTTCATTATTCACTGAAGTGCAATTTAGAATCTTTGATTGAAATGCCTGCCTGCTACAAATTCCCAGTTCTCCCCTGCAACTAGATTACCCTGACATTTGTTAGAAAATACATTAACTTTAAGAAAGTTCTATTTACATGCTTACATATGCACAAGAAGAAATGCCTGATAGAAATTAATATATGACACCTCTCCCTGAACAAAGAGTCAAAAGAAGGACATTCAGTCAATGGCAGACGTCAGGGGAAAACTGGCGCGAGTCCACAGGGTACCAGTTTAGGGAATCGCACAACAGGCACCCAGGAAATTCAGTTTTGGTGGACATGTGTAAAGCACATTTGCAAAGTTTTGATTTTTTTTTCACTAAGTCACTTTGCCTAAACTGATGGGAATGGTCACTTAGCAATGGTCTTGTCAGATACAGCATGTCAGCTCTGGGAGAGGGCTAAGGAAATGGAGGAGGGGTCCCCATCAGCCACATGGACGATCACAATGATCACTGACCCAGAAACTGGCCTGCCTTCCCACCCCATCGGCGGCAGCAGTAACGGTCTGATGTAAAGGCTCCCAGCTGGAGGCTTGGTTGACCAGGCCACACGGGTAGAAGAGCCTGGGACAGCACAGTGCTCAGACAGGATCACACTGCGTTTCTAGGCCGGGCCCCCCGCCTGCTGTTCCCAAGCTCGAGCTCAGGGGAACTGGCACAGAATTTTTTGCTTAGAGATGAGTAATTTTATTTCTTTTGATGAAAGATGTCGGGGAGGGGGAAAAGACAGAATGTCCCTTGGAGGGGAAGAGGAAGGGCACTCCAGCACCTTCTCCATCCTGAGAAGCTACTGGAAGGAAGGTGTCTTTCTGGACAGAGTCCATGGGCATCTTTGTTCAGGAGCAAATTGCACCAACCTGGCTGGCTGAGTTCATGTGCCTCACTATATTCAAATGCTATTTTTAATCCCCCCAGCGGATTGCCTCCACAGCCATTTCTAGTTCGATTTCCCTCTAAAGAGTCACTGCTTCCCATCATGTCCTTTCCGGCCCTTATGTTGGCACCAACTGGGTCCCCGGCTTCCTGCATCTCCAAACGCTTACTCCCCTCACACCTCCAGCATCTGCTTCACAATCCCTCATTATTAACCTAATGAACGCTATTTTCACTCTAGAACAGGCCAGGAGCCCACCTTTCAAGTGCAGCAATTATGGAAATAAGACATCCACATGTGTATAATAGTTCCCTAATAACTATGCACCCGTGAGGTGCCAGAGGAGGCCGCAGAGCTTTCCAACCTGCTTAAGTAGGCAGTGATGCTAATTACAACACCAACTTGTACTTATGTGGCGCCATCCTGCCCAGGAACCTAGGCTAGCGTCAAGGCATACAATTAACAGTCATGCAAAACGCTTGACAACATTCAGGACGCAAAGAAAGATCTTTGGGGGAAAGTTGGCCGCTGCTGTTTTCGTATCTGTCGCTGTGAGTCAGAGATGACAGTGCAAACGGAAAATACAAACACCTCCCTTCTTTGTCCCAGTTGTTCAGAAAGAGGGCTCACACTGTTGACTTAGGTGAAGACTGCTAGTGTCTGAGGTTGGGAACAATGACGGGGACACCAGGGTGTCGGAAGCCTGCAGGATGTGACAGAATCTGCGTCGCTAGCTTGAGAATGCCAACCTGGACAGGACAAAGGTAGCCTCCAACGCGCAGAGGACCTGCTTCTGCTGAACGTTATGAGACGACAGGATCTGCAAACAGAGCAACTTCTCCCAGTGACAATGAGAGCGTTAATGAATCAGGATCAGAACAGGAGTGGAGCTGCTCCACTTGGCATTATCAGCCCAATGGACAGAGAAGGACATTCAGCCCTGGCCAGCACATCTCTATAGGCAAGCAGAGAAGACAGTAGGCAAGAGACCAGCCCAGTGGGGAGTCCAGGAACCCAGGCATTTGCAGGATGAGAAATGGGTCCCAGAAGGAAAGGTGGGCATGGCCGAAGTAGGCAGAGACAAACGGGTGCAATGCTGCTGCTGGAGTTACATTAAACAATGAGGGGTTAAATTTACTGTATAGGTTGTGAACAAAATTAGATTGCACTTGTGGATACATGGATGAAAGGGAGAGAGAGAGGGAGGGAGGGAAAGAAGGAAGGAGCGGAACTGAAGGCATGTACGTGAGTGAGATCGAACCTCCTGGCAGTTCTGGGCTTCCCGGCAAGAGCTTTGCCTGGGCAGAACATGACCCCTTGCTTACAGTTACGGGCTGGGTGGAGGAAATGAGGTGGGAACGGAGGGGAGGGGGAGGCTGCTGTTGAGACTCCAGCAGGAAGGGCAGGTCCAACGGAATGGGCTGTACATGCACATGTGGTGTTGAGCAACCAGAAACCCACAGCCGTGGCTCAGGGGCTTTCCACACGCCACTTTCCCCGCATCGCTGTCACTTCAGCTGCTCCTTAGAGAAACTGGTATCTGGTAAAATGGATTTTTTGGGGGTACTTTCATGTGGTAATTTCATGCTCACCACCCTCACTAGATCAATATCTAGGATTCTTCATCCTTGAAAACAAAAATTCCCTGGTGCTGAGCCTTTGTCCCAAGGATTGGGAGCCAGCGACCTGAACTCTGCGCCTTGTCCCCTCTCGCTGGCCTTGGCCTCAGCACCAGGCCCCCAGACTCAGCCACGGTGCTGTGCATATCAACAGCTCAGCTTCTAATACCGGGGACCGTGGGACGCTGCACTTGGCCACTGGGAAACCTCTGGGTTTTCAGGTCTTCCTGAACGAAATGCTTAGCTTAGGTTGGCAAACAGTGAACTCTCTCTCTATATATATATGATTATTATATTACAAGGTATATTACATGTATGTTGGTATATATGTTATATATGTTTATATAAAACACACATATAAACAAATATATAACATACTATTTGCTACTTCTAGAGTGTTTTCTACACTGGGGTTTAATTTTAAATAAATTATAATTCTATAAAAAATAATGTATGCTCCCTGAAACAGTTCAAATGCTTCCAATCAAGGTACACATGGATAAGAAATTTTTCGCTCCACAATTTTCCCTGCTAGAGGGAAACACACTGAACGGTCTGCTGACTATTGCTTGCAGACTCCTTTCTAAATGTGTTAAGTCATATAGAATCGACACATATTTTCAAAACAGAGATCTTACTATAAATGCAGCTGTGTAATCCAAATCCTTCAACAGCTTCCCTAGGAAAGCATCCAGCCCCGCTCCTTCTTTTTCAGAACTCTGTGGTGTTCCATTATAAAGATGAACCAAAGAAGTATCCTATAGACATCCCTGTTGGTGAACACACAGACGGTCCCCAGCTTCTCCCTACTATAATGTCTCAATAGACACTTTCATTTCTGTATCTATATTGGAGGTTTTTTAATCTTTGTCAAGAAAAAAACAAAGCTTTCCACAAGACAGACTGTTTATTGGAAAAGCCTATTAGATTCAGTATGTGCACTGCCGAACAAAGATGCCAAAAACAAAACAACACAAAAATGACTGCCGAGATGTAAGTAAACCGAAGCTTCCTAACTTGTACGAGCAGGAACTGCTTCAGATGAGCATCATGTTAATTGGTCCTCTACCCCAACCCCGCACAGGGCAGGTGGATCCTCACTGGCATCAAACTCGTTTCTTCCCTGAAGCCAAGAGCTGCTTCCTGCCACTTTCTGAACCCTGTGGACCACAGCTGATGCCAGGGAGATTAGAATTTGCCAGCATAAGGACACTCTCTCCCTCCAACTCCCTCCCCCGCTCCCCCATACCCGGGAACTCCTTATTCCATTCAACCAGTTGCTACCAGCCTATCTGTTCCCCCTGGCTGCCAAGGGCTGCCTCAGCTTTCCCAATGTAATTGACCCTAGGGTGACTTCTTCTTATGAGTTTTACAAATTATCTGATAATCTGAGTCCGCGTGGCCATTTGCCAAGCCTGGCCACGGCTCCTATGCTATCTCAACTCCTCAGAGGGTGCTGATCTCAGCAGTTTTTACAAGAAAAAACAAAATGAGATTAATACCAACTACCCCCCTCCTCTTCCACAAAACCCAGGCCAGGAGCAATGGCCCCCGGGGAGTGCGGAGCACGGAAAATGTAGTTTCAGGAGTCAGCAGGGATGCTGCGAGAAGTGACAAGGGGCGAGGCCGGCAGAGGCCCAGAAGGCATCAGAAACACCCTAAGAACCTGTGTCCCCTGCACCCTGTGGCTTAGAAGACCTTTCGGAGCCATCATATCACCCAGGCCTCCCAGCAGTTCCAGGCAGCAGAGCCAAAGCCATGCAGACAGTCTACCAAGGCCAGGCAGGTAGTATGAGTGTCTGGCCTTTAACCAAGCCCATCCACAAGGCTCCCTTTGGCCACAGAGATCAAAGAGAAACAATACTGGGAAGGGCCCAGGAGAAGTGGCACGCCCACAATGGGGAGCCACAACTCTGGGGGGCACTGCAGCCATTGGGGTGAATGAAAGGGGACAGCCCTGAAAAGGCTCGGGTGTCTGTTAGCGCTGCTGCCTCGCTGTCAGTGCTTGCTGGGGTCACAGGCCTGGCCTGCTCGGGCGGCATGAGATAGGGACTGTTCAGCTGGAGGCAGGGAGGTCCTTTGGGCAAACAGTGGAGGGAATGTCACCACAGGGCAGTCAGGAGGGGCTCAGTGGGAGAGCAGAGCCACTGGGCAGTCCGTCCACACAGGGCACTCTTCACGGCTCCTGGCAGGTGATCAGCCCCAAGTACCTCGGGGAACTGGAATGTCTTGGGATAATGAACGTGCATGATTACAGCATAAAATACGGCCGGCTCAACTTTAACTCCTTGCCTGTAGGTCCTTGGAAGGATGTGAAAACAACCATAAACAGAATCTCTCTTGTCTATATTCTCACTCTCAGAGTCCTAACAGTGGCACAATGTCATTTAGCGTTTCCCAGTTTTTTTTAATACTTGCTTATGCATTTCTAAAGTACTTTACAGGGAAATAAAAGACATATATAACTACAAATTTATCTGAAGGGCCAGCGCTGTGGTTTAATGAGTAAAGCCTCTTGCTGCGATGCCAGCATCCCATCTGGATGCTGGCTTGAGTCCTGCTTGGCCCACTTCTGATCCGGCTTTCTGTTGATGCCCACGGGAAGACAGCAGAGGCTGGACCATGTTTGGACCCCTGTATCCACACGGGAGACTCAGAAGCAGCTCCTGGCTCCTGGCTTTGGTCTGGCCAACCACAGCCGGTGCAGCCATTTGGGATGTGAACCCGTAGGTAGAAGATTTCTTTCTCTCTTCCTCCAATTCTGCCTTTCAAAAAAAGAAAACAAATCTCAAAAAAAAAAAAAAAGCATCTGAGACTATGCGTGTTAAAATTTCTCCTAACTACCTGCTTTTCCAAGTACTCTAAAATCTAAAGTAAGATGTTATTAAAACTAAAATGAAATGTGTAAGTGCAGATACAGTTTCATAAATGAGGATCTTGGGATGTCAGATCTTAGAAAGCTCACGAGCCTGGACTACGTGCCACAGTGTATACAGCCTCAACATGGCTGCATTTACAGCAGGCGACCTGTGCCCAGTGTCACAAACAGATCTGGAGGCGCTGCTAACGGAGAATGAGTGCCAAGCCCACAAGACCTGCAGGCCTGACTCTCCCATGCCATGGTAAGGTGTCATCTACTAGGAGACAGCTAGATCCACTAGGAAATCCCCATGCCCATCCCTTCCAATCCACATGTAACCCCAACCCACAGCGGCCAAACTGAGGGGATCACTGGGCCACCTGTTCACGAAGGCATATACACTGCTATGGTGATGCGAAGAGTGCTGAGCTTGGGGAGATGTGAAAGGGGTGGAAACCGAAGGGGGCTTCACCAACAGAAACCCTGGCGAACGGGTCCAGGGAACTGGGTTGAGAGGCTGGACACACTTGTGGCAGAGTTACCAATCTCCTTGACAGCTGAGGGTCTGTCGGCCACACGGAGTCTCTCGTTTCTCCCTGTCCTCCTGGTGTGTGTATTGGGGTGTGGTTTCCTGGAGCCTTGGTAACAAAGAGGGGTTTTCCTACCATTATTCCAGCAGGAACCTGCAGCTGTGATCTCTGGAGCTGTCATGACCTTGGAGGGTATCACACAACCTGCTGCCTGTTCAGGTTGCCAGGAGTGGGAGGTCGGGGGAGAACCAAGAGATGTACCAAGCCAGCTGGAGGGGAGTGACGCTCTGGGATGGGCTCTGCACATGTCCCTCCGACGCCCACGGGCTCTCCCAGGGGGGCTGCTCCAGGTCCTCCTGTGACACCAGTGAAGCACAGCACCAGTTCTCAGTCTCCAAGGCCTCTGCCTACTTCCTGCCCGTGCAGACCCTTGCTGATGGTGCTGATGACTCAAGGAGCTGGGGTCAAGCCACCCCACCGGGAGACCCAGATGAACTTCTGGGTCCTGACTCCCAATTCTACCGCTGCAAGCATCTGGTGGTGATCCAGTTAGAGAAGGTCTCTCAAGCTCTTGATGTTTCTGCTATTTACATAAGTCAAACACCTCTAAAAAATTATGTGCCATTTTAGAGCCTCGTACCCACCTCAAGGTGCTAAGGGATTATGTACAAAAGGAAAGGAGCATGCTATAATAGACAATTCAACTTAAAGAGCAGGAAAAAAAAATTTTACATAGGCAAGATCTTTGTCACAAGGATCTCAACTGGAAACTGGGCCTGGCTGGGAGGGAGAGCCGGAGGATGACAGCCTAACTCCTGCCCTGGTGACAAACAGAGGCCACTCCTGATGAGACCGCAGGTTCTCATGCCAGCAAAGCCACCACACACTCCCAAGGGACACACTTTCTGTATGAAAGCAGACAAAGCAGGACCAGAACAGGATCTGTAGAAAGCTTGGAGCTTCTAAGAAACTGGGACAACACAAGGATGCCAGGGCCACTCTTCTGAAAATTCCTGGTACCCGGGGTCCAACCTGGGTCTCAGGAGTGCCCTCAGGACCTGGGTGGGGCACCAGTGCATGCATGAGCCGGAAGTCCACCCTGTGGACTTCCTCTCTTGGAGGTGATGATGTGGTTGAGGCTGAAGGTCCAGGGCTGATTCAAGGACACAGCATCAGGTGGACTGTCAATATCCTGGTGCTCTCATTTCATGCCCAGGGCACATCCACCCTCCTGCACCAGTGCCTTTCCCTCCAGACACACCCTGACCTTCCTGGAGCAAGCGGGATGCAGTGGACCGGAAGCCACTGTGAGAGGGAGGACAGAGCTCAGCTTCCTTGCGCACAATCAGCTACACAGCAGCTCTTCACCACGTAGCCACGGATGCCAAGGCGCTGGTTGCAGGGGTCACAGTGCTTCTCCAAGCATCATCTTTTTTTTAAAAAAAAAAAAAGATTTTATTTATTTTTATTGGATATACAGAGAGGAGGAGAGACAAAGAGGAAGATCTTCTGTCCGATGGTTCACTCCCCAAGTGACTGCAACAGCTGGAGCTGAGCCGATCCAAAGCCATGAATCAGGAACTCTTCCGGGTCTCCCAAATGGGTGCAGGGTCCCAAGGCTTTGGGCCATCCTTGACTGCTCTCCCGGGCCACAAGCAGGGAGCTGGATGGGAAGCAGGGCTGCTGGGATTAGAACTGGCGACCATATGGGATCCTGGTGCTTGCAAGGCAAGGACTTTAGCCACTACGCTATCACGCCGGGCCCTCCAGGCATCATCTTAACGGGATGTGCCAATAATCCTTCCACTTGAGCCTTTGTTCCCATTTCCCAGATGGGAGACTGAGTCGCCTAACCGTTGACAGCACATTCACAAGCCCAAAGCCCTCCGTTCTCGCAGTCAGATGCTTCCATCTTATTTTGGCCTACAAAACTATTACTTCATGGTATGGCCAAGGCCCATATCCACTGACTGAACCAAATACGGATGGGAAATGTTTGAATGGAAATCATGGAAAATTCCAACATGCAGAGTGTGAAGTTGCTGTGCTGAGTACCAGACTGAAGGGAGATGGCACGTGTTGTGGGGCCCTCCACAGTCTCCCCCACCTGAGGCGCTCCCTCCAGCACCCCTGAACCTCTGGATTGTGGTCTCTGTCTGTCACTGGCCCTGCCACGGCTGCGTCTATCCTGAACATGCACAGGCTCGCTTTCCCTGTGTTCACTGCCTTCATGGAGGGTACACACACATCTCGGACACGGCGTCAGGTGGCGTGCATGAGCTGGACACGGTTGAAGTGTACCGATATGTGTCAATTATGTGCCGACAGTACACCACCTCACACTGACCTCCAACATCTGTGTGTGGGGGGGGCGGGGATCCGAGAAGCAGCCCCCTGGCCATACAAACTTATCCTGCATCTATAAAGACAACAAGCTTTGACCACTTCTGTAAGGAATATCTGATCTTGTTTGCTCAGATCCTGCGTGTGGGGTGGGACTGGGGGAGAGGCTCAGTAACAACTGAGACCTCCCCTCCCTCTAGAATCCCCGACTTCCAGAAGGGCCTGTGTGAGGGCGGATCCTCCTTGCCCTCAGAGACAGAGGGAGGAGCGGGGAGAGGAAAGGCTGGAACCTGAGGGCCCCAACAGCATCCACTGCACATGCTAGGATGGGGAAAAGGACACCCATATGCACCTGCACACACACACACACACACACACACACACACACACACACACACACACGGAATCTGGAGTTCCTGGGGCCAGAAGCCACCAACAATGACACAGCACTCTGTGGGAGGTGGACTGGGGGAGCAGTTTCAGCCCTGTGAGGTTTTCTCATCCTGCCCGAAACCCTGACAATGTGGGCAGCTCTGACGTCTGGTGAGGAGGGTTCGGGCACTCAACGCCTTCGGGGGCGCCTCGGCTCCGCTCTTGAAAGGCAAAGGGAAGGCTGATGAGAGGCAATCAGGTGCTGGCGGCCGCACACTCCTCTCTTTCTCTCAAAGGCGGGCAGGCTTCTCAGATGGAACAAAGCAATTTCCTGGCTGGGCAGGCTTTTATGTTCACCTTCCAGAGAGCACGGCTGCATTGTGAGAGTGCCTTTCACAGGGACCCCTCCTTGTGGAAGGAGGAAATGAGGAAAACCAGAGAAAAGTGCCCCATCCTCTGGTTTCCTTCTCATTGGACCCCATACCCCATGCTTGGACAGAAGGGTACCTGGTATCTGGGATTCCAGCTGCCCTCCCGTGCCTGGGACCTTGGTGCAGGAGGGGACCATCTCTGCCACCTGACTGAGCCTCAAGAAAGGGCCTGGCTGTGCAAACAGGGACTTGCAGCAGCTTCAGCAGGCTGCACGGAACAAGAGCAGAGCTGTGCTGCTTTCTCGGGGACTTGAACTTCACTGGAGCCGTCTCACCTGAGAGATGCTTTCCTCCCCCCACCCTGAGTCAGTCTACACACTCCCGCCACCACCACCTCTCTCTGCTTTAAAATGCTGAAGCCTGCTCTTAAAACCCACCCCGATGTGATCTGATGGGATAAAAAGGAAAAAAAAAAAACAACCTCACCAAGATTTGGAAAAGCCCATTTCCCTGGCTATAACTCACGAGGAAGCCTCAAGTCATCGAGGAAGGCTGTGGGGAGGGCAGAGTGTCCTGGAGGACAGAACCGGGTTTAGACAGGGTTCTCCGGAAAGAACTAACCGGGTTATAAATGCTGTGTATAAGTGCATATTTTTGCACACAAATGCACATGTGTAATATACATTCATAAACACATGCACTATTATGCACACATACACATGTATACAGCATGTACGTTTCCCTCTTCATACACATATTGTGAGGCTGAAAACTCCCAGCGCTGCCTGGGAACTGGGGACCTGTGAGAGCCAGTGGTTTGAAGGCCTGTGGGCGGGGGATGATGATGGTGCAGATTGGGCTCTCAGCCTGAGAGCCTGCCAAAGGCAGAGGATGCATGTCCCAGCTCAGGCAGCCCAGTGCCCGGTGAATCTGCAGCAGGATGAGGCTGAATCCCCCACGAGCCTGTACTAGACGCTCCCAGCAGAGGACTGCTGGAGACCTACCAGCCCCTGTGTCCTGGCTCCCAGGGAGCGTCAAGCACTTGGGGGCTGATGGCCCAGAAGAGGACCCCTGCCTGAGAGGGACTTGAGCACCCCATATGAAAGCTCAGGCCCCCAGTCTCCCTCCAGTGGGAGGGCTGGGCCTTGAGAACTGACTCAGGGTCTACTACAGGAACGTGGTTCAGCGAGGTCTGCAGGACTCGGCCCAACAGCGCATTCTCTCTGGGCTCTGTCCCTTAGCGTGTCCTGCTCCCTCCACTGCCTTCTAGGCATTTCCTGAAAACACTTCCTTCCATGTGCAATTTGCAGCCAAATCTGTATCTTACAGGCTTTTTCTCCCCTCCTAATGGGCCATCCCAGGACAGAGTTATAGCTCGCCACAAAAACCTAGGGGTGAGGGGAGGAAAGGATGAGGTAAGGATGAGACAATCCATCCATCACTACTTCTCAACTTAGGGCTTAGGGTTCCCCTTTCAGCACAGGTGGGAATCACTCCGCAGAATGCAGAAGGCTGGCGTGGGGGGGCTAGAAGGAAAGCAACCCGTTCGGGACCCGAGAGGCTTTGCTCACCAGTGTATTTAATCATATTCATAGCTAAAGACCCCTCTATTACCGTTGCCTAATGCTTGTGGGCAGTGGGGATGGCAACGGTTGCTGTTTTCCTCAACAGTGATTAATATTATTTGCATAAATTTGCCCAGGCACTTATTACAAAGAAACAAAGCACCCACCTGAGCTGCACATGAAAAATCAGCATAATATCTGCCCAAAAGGAGGAAATTAAAGAGGAAAATGTCACCAAGAAATTGTAGCTTATCGATCTTCATTCTTCCCCTTTAACACGGCTGTGCTGCTGCTTATATCACATTTGCATAATTAAATTGCTGGGAGTGTGCGTTTTAATTTGGACTGAAAGTATATATTATTTCCACGGCATGAAAAATTATTTGATGTCTGATTGGGTTTTTCAATGCTTACTCTTCAAATTACTAAAGACAGAAGAAACAGTTGTGTTTTTTTTCCCCTTCCTTCAACCTATTTGACATGACATGTTCAGACATTGGTAGAAGGTTATGGGCACAAATTTGAGGCCAGGCTCATACAAACCTGGGCCCGGAGAGGAGGGCAGTAGGAAGCCACCTCCCTGTCTCCAGTCCTTCAGGTTTGATGTTGGTTTTCCCATGAATTTATCTCACTCGTTCATTCATTCAGTATCGACTGATGGCTACTCCAAGCCAAAAAGGGAATACTAGATTGGCGCTATCTAAATATGGTAGTTCCTAGTCACATAAATTTTTCACTAAAAAGAAATAAAATCCAGTTCCTCAGAAGCAGTGGGTACAGTGGAGTGCTTGATGGCCATATGTGGCCAGTGTCTGCTGCACTGGGCAAGTAGAGACAGGATGCTCCCATCATTACACAGCGGTCTATCGTATGACACTTCACCAGATGGTCCATTAAGCTTCCTTCGTCTCGAATGTGCCTTTACTAAAATGATGCACAAACCACCTTAGGTTTGTATCAGCAACTGCTCTCAGTGCTGAGGTCTCTGACATTCCACATACATGCAGTGGGGGTTTTGCATAGAACTGGGTGGAGTTGAGGCTGGGGTGGGCAGAGAGGAGGCGGCAGCAAGCGCTCCCCATTGAAAGCCATCACGGCTCAGTGGGATGACCTGGGTACAAAGAGAACAACCAGTGACAGGGGTAGGAGAGTGAGTCCCAAGGCTGACTACAGTCAATATCCTCCACTTCAAAATGAAAACACACGTGTGCCACTCCTCTGCTAGGAGCAATCCCGGGCCGGTGACATCAGAATTACCTCCAATGATGCCCAATGTATGAGTTCTGAATTCTGCACAAAGTTCTGTGGTTACACCATGAAGGGACTGAAAACCTTGAGCAGGGGCAGGGTTGTATTTTAGCACAAACAGCAAAGGAGGGGCAAGCAGACAAATGCGAGATTCACGCTATGTCCCCAGGCCCGGGCAGGATGATACCATAGTTCTTTTTTTTTTTCCTTTTTTTTGAAGATTTATTTTTATTTTACATTTTGAATTTTACGGTACAATTCTGTAGAGTCTGGAATTCTCCCCATATTCCCTCCCCCACTGACTCATTTTCCCCATATTGTCACAATAGCATAGTCCTTTACAAGGAGTTATAATTCCATCAGTCTGTTATTCAAGTGTGCCCCAAAATTGCTGGTACAGACAATGTCATACAGTCCATCATTCCAATGTCTGAACATGTCCAACAGTTTCACTAGGAGTTCATCCCCTACTTGGAAGTAGGAATGCGTGTTGCATTGTGTTCCCACATGGATATGGTAGTCTCCATTACTCCATCACTACACATTCCAATTTGCATAATGATTTCCTTATATTTTGGCGATTGACTTGTTTCACTGTGCATAATGATCTCTAGTTGGGACCATCTAGTTGCAAATGGTATAATTTCATTCATTTTAATGGCTGAGTAATATTCCATAGAGTAGATGTACCACAGTTTCTTTAACCACTCCTCTTTGGATGGGCATCTGGGTTGTTTCCATGTGTTTGCTATTGTGGATTGTACTGTTGTAATATAGGATTACAAATCCCCTTCTCACATGCAGTTTTTTTTTCCTTTGAATATATTTCTAGGAATGGGATAGCTGGATCATATGGCAGATTCATACAGAATTCTCTAAGCCCTCTCCATACTGATTTCCACAGCATTTATTTTGTTTTTGACTGCCTGTGCTTCTGGGGTCTTTTCTAGGAAGTCTTTCACCATTCCTGTATCTTGGAGAGTGCTTCCTATGTTTCCCTTTAATAGTTTGATGGTTTCTAAATGTAAATTTATGTCGTTGAGCCATTTAGAGCTTCTTAATTCTGTAAGCTGTTATCCAGTTGTCACAACAGCATTTGTTGAAGAGACCAGGCGTTTTCCTTGGATTGTTTTCAGTTTTCTTAATCATTCACGTGCCATTGGCCACAGGATTCACTCAGGCTTCATGGTGGTAGAGACGCATCCCACCTCAGGGCTGGCCTTGATCTTGAATCTGATTTTGTCAGTGGGGATGTTGGTCGGCCTGATGTAAGCCTAGATCCTCCTTCCATGGCTGGGTTTGGTCTTTACGCTTCTTCTACCTTGAGAAGATCTTGCCCTGGCTTGTCAGCTGAGCTTGAAGGGGAATTTAACTCAGTCATGGACTGGACCAAACCTAGTTCAGCCTGGCCTCAGATGACTCAATCACAGCATTAGGAAAGAAATGCTTATTGGTGCAGCCTACAAACTTGTGGGATGGCTGGTTATGCTATTGTGTTGTCCATCATTACAGCAATAGGGTAACTATACTCTCATTTTGGAAAACAAGTGTGGTATGATGCTGTGATTTTGTTCGGTTCCTGAGTTCTCTGGAGGACCTGCGTTGGCAGCAAACACATGAAACATAATGAGGACACATCAGGTCCCTTTAGCAACTGCAACCCTGTAGGCGAGTACTCACCGCCATGGAACCTGCCAAGGCTGGCACAGCAGGTACAGAGTGCTACAAGGTGGGAAGAGCTGCCATGGCCACTGCGAGGTAACAGGCTGCACGGCAGACAGGAAGGCCTAAGTCGTCTTCCTGGAGCACATGACTGGCCTCTCTTCTTATAAATTTTTTTTTTATCCAAGAAGGAAATCAGAGACTTGGGAAATAGTCTCACCTTTCTAGGTCTCCCCCAGTTCTCATCTCTCACCGATTCAGCAATGTGTGGCAGTGTGTGGCCCAGGAGAGCGTCTGACCAGCCACACACTGGTGGCAGGTGTGTGTGGACTGCTCCAGTCAGTCCTGCCTGCTCTGTGGGTCTCCTTTAGGCTGCTGGCAAGGCAGGCACTGCCTTGTGAACCCAAGGCAACTCCTTTTGAGATTGGTGGGGAAGGCTGGCTGTCTTCTCTGGGAGAGGCCTCAAAGGTCAAGGACAAGAGGAATGGAGCGCTCTGGGGGTCTGTGACCTGCAGTCAAGAAACTAGCCAGGGGACTTGTATTGTGGCGTACAGGGAAAAGCCACTGCCTATGATGTGGGCATCCCATGAGGGTGCCAGTTCACATCCTGGCTACTTGACTTCTAATCCAACTCCCTGCTGACAGCCTGGGAATGGTAGCTGAAGATGGCCTAACTGCTAAGGTCCCTGTCACTCACATGGAAGACCCGGATGAAACTCCTGGCTTCAGCCTGGAGCAGCCCTGGTCAATTGCAGATACTTGGGGAGTGAATCAGCAGAAATGGAAGATTTCTCTAACTAGCTAACTCACTCACTCACTCATAAAAAAGAAAGAGACCAGGGAAAGCGGTACTGTGGATGTTGCATGTGGTCCTACAAGTGTCACGACAATGTTTTTGCAGACCGCATTCCCATGTTTGATTTCTTACCAAGGACAACATGAAAGGCAAGGGCATTTTACAAAAAACAGCACAAAACATTCTTTATAATCTCTTTCCCATCTTCAGAAATGAGAGTAGGAGCATGTGTGAAACACGCTCATAAATCAAGGAGCATTTTCTTATACTAATTATCAACCAATTTTGCTATAGTAAAAGCCAAAAGAAGTTTCAACACATGTACTAAGTGAAATAATTTTTGTATAACTTTTTTTTTAAAAAAAGATAATTGGTGATAAGACATAGATAAGTATAATGAATTCCCGTGAAAGTCGAACAAGTGTTCCTTTCTCCCTGGATTTAATGTTTCCCTCTGCTGCGTCCCTGGTCAGACTGGGTACGGAAGCCCACAGAGAGAGCCGATTAATGAGCTGAGGGTTCAGAATGAAGCTTCTCTATTTCAGTTTCCAAGTCTGGAAACAGGTAAAGTGCTTAGGCCTATCCGACATGCACAGCCACAGGTCACTTGACCCCCTTGACAAAGAGATCCGCCCGGGGAGGGACGGGCCTCCAGAGGGTTGGCCAACTTGCGCAATGTCCTAGCTCTCAGCTCCAGCTCTATGGAGCTGGTGGTTTCTAACAGACTTCTCACGTCCTTGTTGCAACCAGAGCCGATCTGGAGGCCCTTAATGCTCAGAAGCTGCTACGGCAGTCAGAGCTAAAGTCATGTAAGAGATGCACCAGAACATGCCCATCACGAGTCCCGAGTTCCCATCACACTGCACCTGCACGTGACCATGACCATGCCTCTGCCTAACACTAATTATCTTCTTGTTTTTCACCCTCCCCACTAGCCACTCCCACCTGTGAAGTCCCTGGATGGGGACATGGTGGACATGGGGGACAAGTAGGAGAACAAGGAGCCACAGCAGGGCAATGTGACTTTGTCTTTGATTTTGCCAAACTGACTCAGAAAAAAAGTGTCTCTGATAATCTCGTCAACCTCTTTGCGCTACTGTAGTAGTTTTAAAGACCTTCAACAGAACTGAATTTATGGAAGGTCAAGTGCGGTAAGCCTGTATGTACCAGTTTTGCCCATCTACATCCTGGTATTTCGTGGGAACTGCTGAAGTCAGCTGGCTCTGGCTAGAGGGTGGGTCACCTTCCTTCGGGCATCACATCACAGTGTCACCCCAGCTGGAAGGTGCTTGCCCCTAGTCCCATGTCCTACATGGGGCTTATTCTCCCGGGGGTTCAGGATTAACCTAACTGGCTGCAGAGGAAGCAAGGGGCCCCTGTGGCCAGATGGGGCCAGAGCCAGTGTTCAAAACGGGACCACGTGCCACCACCAGTCCCGGGTGCCTGCTCTGCCGCCAAGATCCGCCATGGGAGCTGTCCTGGGTCAGATCACAGCGCCTAGCTTTGCATCGCTATTTCAGGCCTTCTATTGGATGCTGAATAACTTCGTGTAGGATGAACTTCTATAATCAAAACATAGGAAACCTCAGAGTCTCCGAAATCTAAAAACTCTGAAGCAGCAACAAAACAAGTAGAAAATTCCACACATGATTTTGTCTCAGTTAAAACACAGGCACAGCAATAACACTGACTGTAAGGAGCTCCAGGGCACGTGCAGAAGGTACATGAAACCAAAGTGTTTCACATTCAGACTTGGGCCCCATGTCCAAAATACCACGTTATAAAGAAACAAACAGGCGCAAATTGGAGAAATTACCAAATCCAAAAACTCGTACAAGTCCAAGAATTTCGGATCAGGGATAATCCACCGCCCTCTTTTCCTTATAGGCAAGGGAATGGTTCGTATTTATCTTTTTAAGATTTATTTATTATCACTGGAAAGTCAGATATACAGAGAGGAGGAGAGACAGAAAGGAAAAGCTTTCGTCTGCTGATTCACTCCCCAAGTGGCTGCAACAGCCAGAGCTGAGCTAATACAAAGCCAGGAGCCAGGAGCTTCTTCTGGGTTTTTCATGTGGGTGCAGGGTCTCAGTGCTTTGGGCTGTCCTCGACTGCCTTCCCAGGCCACAGCAGGGAGCTGGATGGGAACTGGGCCACCAGGACACAAATCGGCACCCATATGGGATCCCGGCGCAAGCAAGGTGAGGACTTTAGCCAACAGGCTACCACGCTGGGCCCTGTATTTATCTCTTTATACCCTTGCAGGCATTCAATTCTCTTTCCTTCCCCTTTACCCCTCCTCCCTTCTTATCCCCTCTCCTGTTCTTCCAGCATTTAAACGTCTCCCAAGAATATGGAATGTACTTTGTCCAATGCGAACTGAACATAAACACCACCAATTCTTGAATGGCACTCAATCTACACAAACAAACATAATGACGTTCCATGATGGCACAGCCAGGGCGAGCCCAAGATGTGGTGCTACCCTACCAGGAAAGGTAGTCTGGAAGTTGAGGAGCAGGCATTTGTCACGGGAACAGGTGAGGCTGGCAGGTGAAGTTAGGAGGGAGCTGTGTCCGGGTCAGGAGAGAGCGAAATAAGCAGTGAAAGCGTAGGCGGGGCGGCAGGAGCCACAGCAGCTGGGGTGCAGGGGTGAGTGGCGAGGCGAGAGAAGCAGCATCAGCGAGATCAAGATCAACACCAGTCGGAAAGAACACCCAAGCCATGTCCGAGGCTCCGGCCTTTGTCCATGCTGAAAGCAGCAAGGACCACCACCCAGGTGCTGAACAGGGACATGAGATGTCCTCCTGCCGGGCTCAGCCAGTGCTGACCAAGTGGGCAGCCCCGCACCTGCCTGCCTCTTCCTTAATCCACAAAACAGACATTTAAACTCGACTTTTGGGGTGGGTGCTCTCCTCTCAATTGTTTCTCCAAGTGATGCCAGACTTCCCCTTCACTAACATTCGTGCCATCCTGTGTGGTACTGTACTGCTTTCCCTTCTCTGCAGAATCAGCTCAGTCCCCCTTCTGGGGCCTGCGACAGGGAGGTCTGGGGAGGGGGCACATAAAGATAAGTAGGGAGGGAACGGTGAGCAGAACGCCCAGGGTGCAGGTGGAAACGGGAGAGGTCATGGCAATGAAGAATTGTGCCACTGAACTCTTGTCCGCTAAGTTTCGGGTGACCGAGTGTTCAGAGGGTGTACATTTTCATCCCGAGCTACCTTCTTTTTCTAAGGGACTGTCCAACAGAGAAGTCAGAAGTGCTTTTGTGAGCCAGGGAAAATAAATCCCAAGGAAAACTAACCCTGAGAGTTGACAACAAGTCTATTCTTGTTTTTCTTTTTTTCTAAAATAAAATTCATCAAAGACATTGTTCCTGTTATTGCTGTTTTTGTTTTTTAAGGATTCAGCATTTAACGGGACCGGGGAATGAGAGTCCCTCGGATGGGAGAGCTTGGCCACATTTGGACTCTGTGCGCTGACTGACAGTCACACGCTCCTCCAACAACTTAAAAATAATCTTACTCGCTGTGAAGTCACTACCCGGGATCTCTCTTCAAAGAACTCCCAGTAGCAAATTTAACCACTGCCATCCCTCCCCCTCCTTTTATTTTTTAGCCAGAGGAACAAATATTTAGAAAACTAAACCCAAAGGGTTTTCCAGGAAAGATTTAGATCTTTTTTTCCCCTGAGTACAACAGGCACTAACCACATATGCCATGGTCAGGGTTCTAGCCAGGTTCAAAGACACATTGCAGCGGCGTTCCAGTTCAAAGTTCAAAGTCACGCCTGTGCCAACAGTGGCCTGCCACCCGCATCTTGCTTTTAAGTCTTCTGCATGCAAAATGGCTCTTTTTCAAAAGATGTCATCGAGAATTCTGGTCCTGAACGCTTTCAGTTTGGTACGCATGATCGAAAAAGGCCAATCTACACAGCCCATGACACACCAGCAGACGGGGAGCACTTAAAAAAATGAGTAGGTTTGGGAGAGAACGAGGTACCGGCTGGCATTCACAACACCTACAAAGTGCCAGGGTCTTGTGTCCAGGCTTTCCATCTGTGGTTTCTGTCCCCCAACCACTTGCGAATGTGTCATCCTCACGTCTCGAGGGAGAAAGTGAGGTTGGAACGAGCAGACGACAAACCCCCTTCAGGCAACGTGTGCGCAGCCCACCCCTTTCACTGCCCTCCGACCTCTTCATCCGCGAGGGGGGTGTCACTGAACATGCACAGCACACCCCAGCAACTGGATAAACGCAGGGTGCGACTCCCCTGACCTCTGTTAGGTTATTTTTTTGTTTGTTTGCTTACTCTTTATATATTTATTTGAAAGGCATAGTGCAGAGAAGGTGGCAGAGCGGTTGGAAATCTTTCATCTTCTGGTTCATTTCCCAAATGCCCACAACAGCCAAAGCTAAGCTAGGCTAAGCCTCCAGGAGCCTGGAACTCCGTCCAGGTCTCCCATGGCGGTGTAAGGGATCCAGCTATGGAAGCTGTCACTTCACCTGCTGCCTCCTAAGGTGCACTTTTGCCAGAAGCTGGGTTAAGCACTTGTCTAAGCTACTGCACCAAACGTCCACCCCAAGCACCGCACTTCCCTGGAACTTTCTACCCATTAGATTTGGCTCCATCTGCATGGGAAATGATGGAAAGAACTGGGTGTGGCTCTACCCTGCCCTGGTGGGGCAGTCATCAGGTATTGGGAGATGGAGCCCAGTGATGGCGGAGAAGGAGACGCCTCCTGCAAGGTCACCCGGAGCCAAGGCTCCAAGGGACCAGAGCACGCTTGCAGAACAGTAGCCTGCCCGAGAGGATCCCCTCTGTCTGAGCCTACCCAGGAGATCAGAGCATTCCAGGCCTCGAGGCCATACCAAAGTGACTCCCCATTTATCACTGATACAGTGTGCTTTTCTCACAACAAAAACACTCCCACCCAAAGTTTTCTCAAACCCTGATGTTGCTGTCTATGTCTTCTGTCTTCCTTGGGATGATGGCTCCTTCTTAAGCTTCCCTTCTTGGCTTCACTTTTTCTCATTTTTTTGAGTCACGCATGAGCTGCTTGCTAAGGTCAGACAGAAGCTAAGGATCCTTTCCACCCAAAAATGGGCATGAATACATACAAGCAGAGTGTTTTCGTAACTAATTTTATTTCAGTGGGAATTTATTTCCTTTAGTTTAAACAGAATTCAGAAATAGTCCTTCTAAAGAACTATAATATCTTTTGCTATCTATATTTTATGTGTTTGTTGTACAATAAGCCAAAAAGTAGTGCTCACAAATGAACTTTATTCTGATGGCTTCCTGTGGCTGAGCTGTCACAAGAGGTTGAACTTAAGGCCCGATGTAGGACAGACAGGCCCTCATAGGTGGGGTGCTTCAATAGTATCCAAAACTACTTACACTGAGGAATCTGTAATGATTTCATGGTCTCATATGAGTGGCAGGGTCCCAACATTCTGGACCATTTTCTGCTGCTTTCCAGGCAGATGAGCAGCGAGCTGGATCTCAAGTGGAGCAGCTAGGACAGCAGGAATCAGAGTCCATATGGGATGCCAGGGGGTCACAGGTGGCGGCTTCACCTGCTACACCAAAACAGCTGCTCCCTAGCTTGCTCTCTTCACTGTACCTTCCTTGCTTGGACAGCGCCTGCCATCACAGAAAGGCTGCAGAAATCCACGTCTCCATCCTAAAGCCTCCCAGTGGCAGCCAAGCTGAATCGAGAATGTGGCAGCCACCTGCGGAGGTCGTTTTGCAGAGTCATTAACAACAAGGCCCTGTCCCTTTGGAGACTAACCTTCAGGGCCTCCTAAGTGCTGGACAACTGCCCCAACGTGTAGAATGTGAGAAGCATCAGTCACGGGGACTGTAGGACCTTGGACCTGGGATCAGAGAGACACTTGGGATCTCTGCCTGCACAATGAGGAACACCTTTGGACTTGACAAAACCCTCCAGAGCCGGACTTGTGGGTGTCACCCAGCTGCTCTATCACTCCTCCCCCATCTGGAAGACAGAGCAACTTCTGTTTAGACACATCCTCCCCACGGGTACATTCATCAAAGAGATTTTTCTCTTTGTGCGGGGAGAGGGGGCATCAAGTCTTCAGGGCAGGATTTATTACCACCTTCCTTATTATTTGTAACAGAGATGGCAAGACTGTCACTTGGGAAGGTCTTTCAGAAGGCCTCCAATCAAACCGTATCATCAGGACTTGCCTTCTACGCAAATCAGAAGGTATATGCTCACACCGCATCCTAGGAACGAATCGTCCCGGCGCCAATGCTCAGAGAGTGCCGAAATACAGAAAAATAATTCACAGTCCATGGAGCAGTGCTACACCAAGATTAGACTTGTTATAAATTTATAATGATTTCATATAAAAACATTACATTTTAATCGTTGCAAGGAATGACAGGGTAGGGCTGATATGATTGTTTAACTAGTGCTAGCTCATACTTCACACTTTATCTCCCTTACTGGGTGTGCTAAAATAAAAGAGCTACTTGAAAAAAAAAAAAAGCCACCCAATCCAAAACACAGAACAAATACTCTATGCGAACAGGTTTCAGGCCCGAGGAGTCTCCCACAGCCCTGTGTAGGTAAAAACCTGGATATTTATCATTTAGCTGTCATGTTGTTTTTCCTTACAGGAAACTTAAATGATCATAGGGGCCTTAGTGAGTGTGAGAAAGTAGGTCCCTGACCTTGTAATTCATTGTTCCCCATGTTGGGAGGACATCCTGGAGGAGCCTTGTCCCTGAGTATGCTGTGTGTCCAACTGGTCTTTGGCTCTTTTGTGACTTCATGTGTGTTTCTACAGAAAAGCTCACTCAAAACCTATCGAGTCCGAGCTCTGAGACCGACGGGTGACAGTCATCGGGACTCAGTGGACGAGCACAAGAGAACAGAAGCTGCCCAGCCCGAGTGCACGCCACTGTCAGGCATGCGTCCTCTACTGCCTGTGCCCTGGACGCCGTCCTGTCTCTGCAGCCTCAGACACCGATTACTCCTTTCTGACGTCATCATCCAGAGGCAAGCAGATGTGGTGGCATCTCAAAACTACGTTCTTCTTCTTCGCTGCAGATGAACCACATGTAAACCCCCATGCAATACAGCCAGTGCCAAGAGGCAGTGTGAGCCAGTGTCCACAGCAGGCACTCTTCCTCCAGGAATCACTGCTATCTGAGTCATTTCTAATGCCTGAATACTCATCCCTAAAGACTCTGATACCTGCACAATCAGAACATGAAGATTTGATTGTGCTAATAAAATAAACACTCCCAGGGCCACCTTTGTGGCACAGTGAGGAAAGCCACTGCCTGCACTACCAGCATCCCATATGGGAGTGGGCTCTGCTTCTGATTCAGCGCCTGGCCAATGGCCTGGGAAAGGCAGCAGCAAATGGCCAAGTGTGCAAGCTCCCGCCACCTATGAAGGAGAGGCAACTGTGAGCTGGGTCCAGCAGGCAGGAGCAGGCGCATGATTTATAAAACTCATCCATTTATTTAAACAAACTACATACCCTGTGCAATTCTAGACACCAGAGACATAACCCCAAGCATAAAAATGGACAAACCCCTTGTCCTCGAAACGCTTATGTCTCAGAGGAACAAATAATACAAAGCAGGTGGCCAGTATTGTGGCACAGAAGGCTAGGCTGCCATGTGCAATGCAGGCATCCCATAGAAGAGCGGTGTCTGTAAATCAGCTGCCCTGCTTCTGATCCAGCCTCCTTCTAACGCACCTGGGAGGACACCGGATGCTAGGCTAAGGCTTGGGCCTCTGCCACCTACCCACACTGGAAACCAGAATGAAGTTCTTGGCTGTGGGCTTTAGCCTGACTCAGCCTTGGCTGCTGAAGCATCTGGAGGAGTTAACCAGTAGGTACAAGTTTCATCAAATGATCTCTTTCTCTCTCTGCCTAACTCTTTGACTCTCTCTGTTGCTCCATCTTTCAAGCAAATGAACACATTTTTAAAACAAGGAGAAAACCCATAAGTCAGTTAACTGTAAAGAGAAAACACAGGCCAGCCCAGGAGACGGAGGGCGCAGAGAAAGGAGCCCCCATTTCTGCAGACGGGTTGGGGACGATTCCTCTGGGCGACATTTGAGCAGACACTAAAGGAATGAAGAGAGAAATCCACGTGGGCATCATACGAGAGAGAATCTGCCAAGAAGAGCACACACAGGCCCTGGGGCCCAGGAATACCTGGTGTGCTGAACCAAGAGCAAATGTATCCAGGCTGGGCTGGATATGCAAACACCATGGGCTAGAGTGCAAGAGCCACTTAGACAAGGCCCACCTTACCGTCCCGAGTTCTCTGAGCAGCACGAAGCTGCTCGGAGATGGTAGGCTGGCGCTTGGCCAGGAGGAGCCATGGGTGTGCCTTGAGCCCACCAGGGCAAGGAACAGCAAGCTGCTGACTGTCAGGCTCCATCTGTGTTCAGAAGCCCTGCAGTGAGGCAGAGGCAGAGGCCACAGCTCACAAGTCAGGTGCTACATGTAAAAAGAACAGCCAAGGGGGATGTGTCAAACATGGAGGGAGCTCAAGACGTCTCATATCGAATCTTTGAGCAAGGCAAGGAATCTTTTAGCACGGCAAGGAAAGTTGTCTGCTGAGAAAGACGACAAAGATGGACACACTTCAAAAGATTTTAAGTGGCAAAGCCATAAATTTAGATTTGATGGATTTGCCAGCCCCTACATATCAGGCAATACCACTGCTTTTCTGTCAAAGTCAATGGTCAAAATGACAATTTTAAGGCTAGTGCCCTGGAATAGTAAGTTAAGCCTCTTCCTGTGGTGCTAGCATCTTATAGGGGTGCTAGTTCTGATTAATCTCCTGGCTTATGGCCTGAGATAGCAGTTAAAGGTGGCCCAAGTCCTTGGGTCCCTGCATCCACATGGCAGACCTGGAAGAAGCCCTTGGCTTTGGATCGGCTCAGTTCTGGCTGTTATGGCCTTTTGGGGGAATGAACCATTGGATGGAGGCTCTCTCTTTCTGTCTTTCCTTTTGGTAAATCTGCCTATCAAATAAAGAGAACAGAAGAAAACTACTCTCTGGTGCATGGAGTCACCTGATCAGCACCTGGTTACAATACCTGTGAGAGCTGCACCAGGCAGCAGAGAACCCTCTGGCTTCACATGGACTCGGAGGTCTGGGAGAGCCAGGCATGGAGAAAGCGGAGCCTGTTCTGGCTGCACTGTTCCTGGAAATCATGTGTGCAGTGACACGGCCTCCCATATCATCTGCTGCAGCGGCAGCCCCAATGCGACCATGCCGGCCTTTGTAGTGGTAATGGAGGCAGCAAGCCAGTGCACAACACAGCAGCGGGCTCCTCAAGCCCCGTGCCCCATCCCCAGGATGCCCCGGAGCCACTGATGAGACCGCACCAGAGCCCCAGCTCTTGGTGGCCATGCAATTAAGCCTAACAAGGCACAAGGCGCTCCCCAGGGGCCCCGCAGAGATGCCCACAGTAATTGGCAACAGGCCTCAGGGTCCCCAGGGGCTACGGATTACGTGTTGGCAGCGGGAAGGGCCCGGGAAGGGTCAGGACCTTGAAGGAGGCCAGATGGGATCACCTATCCTCATGCATAAGTCATGAGCAGCTCTGTTGGCTGCTCTGCGCTCTCCTGGGCCTGGTCTAGGAGCAGCAGGCCGCAGGAACATCCCCTGTGCTGGGAAGGAAGCTGCAGGCCCAGCCTGCTTCCCTGCTGCTCTCTGCAGTGAGGCCGGCTTGCAGAGGCAAGCTGTAAAAATACATGCCTTATGCAGTGTACATTCCACTTCACCCAGCCTGAACCCTGCCACCTGGGAAGGTGCAAACCACTCACAGGAACAGGGTACATGAACATAAGGTAAAGGGCCTGTGCTGAGCAAATAACAGGCATCCAAGTGTGGAATCCAGTAGGGGCATACACCTGGGACCAGGGCATGCGCGAAGACAGGCAGCATTTCCAAAATATGTACCTGCACGCACGTGCACCTAAGCCAGGGTTTCCAAGAGCTCCCGGAGAACTCTCAGCATGATAACAACTGCATGGCTTTCTCACAGCTCTTTAAACCCAAACCAAATTTATCTGGAAATGCTGTTTCCCTGTGAACTTTTGGAAGCACCCCGTGGATGGTATCTTCTGTGCCAAGCCCTATGTAAGACAGACTTTGCAAAACCGCCTCCTCTGGTTCTCACAGGCAGAGTAGCATTCCGCTCTCAGGATGATGACAACAGGTGGTGACAGAATGAAGGCTTAAGCCTATGCTGGAGTCTCGGCTCTTGATTCAGCTCACACACCATTCCTGGCCTTGACCATTGGACTTATGCTCTGGCCACAAGGCTAGTCCAGCTGACCTCCTCCAGGCCCTATGCTGGGTCCCTTGCACATGTTAGCTGCACATTAATTCATGAACAGGTGGATATTACCTCTTGAACAACTAAGAAAAGTCTCCTGCTTTGGGCCCATGTGTTTCATGGGCTTAACTAAATCGCTTGTTGCCCCGGATCGTTCTCTTCCTGCACTGCTCCAAGTCTCTCCATATTCAAATCCTTTACTAAATGAACTAGAGACAGAAGATTGTCAACAGATATGCCCCTCTTTAATGCCATGATCATTTTCACCTCAAGGATTAAAATAAATGAGCTGTTCGACAGTGGACACTAGCATCCCTTCTAGAAATAAATACATTACAGTCTGGGCCCCCACCCCCACTTGCTTCCAGCAAATATCACTGAAATCACTGACTGGGGAAAGGGCGAGATTTTGAAAGGTGACTCTCTCAAACCCTCAGCTCTTTTTTTCCCCATTAATAGCTTCTATATATCTCCCATTCTGGGACTCTCAGAGGCAACCTCCAGAGCAGTACTTTTTTAAGGACTGAAATGTGAATAACCTGGGAGAGGCAGGGTCTGGTAGGGGATGCGATATGTTAAAGGCAGACCCTGACTCCCAGGCATGGGTGGGGCCTGAGAGTCTGCATTTCAAAGGAGCACCCAAGGAGAGATGTGGGGAAATGGGGGTACAGGCGGGGAAGCAGGGGCTAGGAATGTCCTGTACACAGGAGCCTCTCCATTCCCCCACTCCTCCAGCACCTTCACTGTTCGCTGGGCTCTGAACCTGCCAGGGCTCTTAGCTTCCTGGATCATCTCAAGATCATGTTTGGAACACCTGAGCTGAGGCACCAGAGAGAGCTTGCCATGAATGAGTGTCCCTTTACATCACAGTACACCGGAAGCACTGCCTCATTTCACAGAAAGGGGGCGGCAACAAACCTACCTGGTAATCCACGGCAGCCTGTGTGATCTTGAACCCTGATCCAACACTGGTCAAACACATTCCACACGGCCTTCAAATCACCAACCAGCACTCTTCAGGGACTAGGGCCCACAGTGATGTGGGCAGAAGGTAACTTACGGAAGGGAGATCTTCCAAAAAGCCATGAAAAATTGTATATTGCAAAAAAAGATTATGCATGGATTTCAATTTTTTTAACAGAATAAACTCAACAAATTCCATTTCTCTATGAACCTTTTAAAATCTCCTTAAATCTGGGAGATAAGACAACTCAAGTTTTAAACAGAATCAAAGTCAGCGATGTGGGTGTTGAGGATAATGCCCACCCCAGCAGGTACCATTTTCAAGCAGCCATGCTCCCAGCACATCCTAAACACACTGCTCACACTGTAACATTGAACTTGTAGTACAAACATCACTACATCGTTTTAGAATAGAAAAGCAAAGAGCCAGCAAAGGTAGATCCTTTGTCCCACTGTTGACTAAATAAAAGTAGCAAGACTTGAAGCCAGGGCTGCCTAGCCCTCATGCCTTGTTCTTCACCATCATGGTTGAATGAGTTCTTTCACTGTGTGATGGCTATGTTTCCACTCACTTCTAAGACAATTTCTTTCTAATGTCATTCTGAAGCAAATAGGCTAACATAAAATCAACCACTAATCCTCTTGATTAAGGACATAGGCCAAGTTCATTCAAATTATACACTCCACATTGCAAGGTGGATGGCCCAGGACCCAGCTGGAGATTCACTGTTTATCTCAGCAGAGGGTGATGTGCTGCATCACACACATGGGTGTATGAGGCTAGCAGGACGTCACATGCATGCACAGGGTACAGCCACCAATGCAGAAAGGAGGCAGGGTCACAATGGCACTGGGTGTCAGGGCTTCCTGTGGCAGAGTCCTTGGGGATGTGCAAGGCCAACGGCGTTAGCAGCGTGCAGTTCACTTCTAGAGAAGTTCTGGGGAGACTCACTCCAGTGGAAATGCATGGCATCTCTGGTAAACGAGTTTGTCCAAGTGGTTTGTGTCCAGTGGCTGCCCAGGCTGAGTGGGAAGGAAAGTGGCCGGGTCTACCCATGTGAGTCCTGGCTGCCTAAAGAACTGTCTTAGGGCCTGAACATCTTGGCTTTGGTTTCCCTGGGGTGTGGGAGTGTGGGGGTCTCTGTTCCTAGTGAGGGCAGCCTGGGCCCTGGGGTGAGTGACTAGTGGGTGAGGATTTCAGAGGAGGAGGAGAAGGAGGAGGAAGAGGAGGGATGAAAGGCCTAGAGCACACTCGAGAAGAGCAGTGGCTCTGGCGGATGGCAAGACCCGACACAGAACTCTTTCTCTGGTGCCCAGCCACGAGAAACCGATAACAAGCTGCAGACAGCAGAACCTCCCAGGGGGAGGCAGGCTGGGGTCTCTACGTTCCCTCCCCTGAGTGTCTCCCCATACCTGCTCCCTCCTGAGGTGCTCCGAAGCCCCTTACACTCAATCTCTTCCCAGTCAACCAGCTCTATCTTCCAGAAGTTTCTCCAATGGGCTGCTATTACTCAAGTCCTCTCCTGTTTTCAGTGAGACTATGCTTTTCCACTTACCACTGAGTTTGACCATTTCAAGATTTTGGGAGATGAGCTATGTAAGCACCTAAATTTTTTTTTAAAACCACTGTGATTTAAAATCTCAATAAAAACAAATCTGCTGACACTTGTATATGCGTGTACTAATGCACATGCCTGTGTGAGGACACTGCACGGTCTGCACAATTCCGGTGGCTTCCCAGACATCCACACGTGGGCAGCCCCAGCACAGCTGGGTTTAGAAGCACCAACCTCTAGGTGGGTTGCCTTCATCCCACTCTCCATCCCCTAGTGACAGAGCAGCCATGACCTTCCCGCAGCTCTGTCAGCGCCATGCATCACTAATCTGGGCTTTTCAGAAATTAACCGAACAGCGTGCATTGTTTTGAGCGTGACTTCAAGGGCCACCCTTGGTTGTAGCATGAAGCACCGCTCACTCCTTTTCACGATGGCATGGTCTGTTGCATGGATCTATCAGAGTTTACTTACTCTGCTTACCAACGGACGGAAACTTTGGCTATTTCTACTTCCATAATGAGCAAGGTTGCTACTTACATACAAACTGTGCATTCCTTCTGTAACTAAAACTACTGCTTTAAAGGTTATAAGACTATCTCCCCAAAATAGTACCTATGTCAAACTTTTCATTCATCTAGAGTGGCATGACTCCTTCTCATCTAAAGAATACGGTTTCATTGCACCTGTAAAGCTTGTCAAATAACTGCAAGTGCCTAGCTAGGAAAAAGCAAGTGGGAAGAAGCCGACTTTCTTGTATTTGTTTGTGGTCAACTAACAAATCCAACTTTCTTCTCAACATGATGAGGGCACACTGCTGTGTGTTAACAGTTTCTGTAGTATTTACAACTCTTATTTTAGAAAAGCTGGCCTTCCTTCTAAGAGGACTGTCTAGGAATATATTTCATTCTGTCATGGGTAACATTCAGAGAACAATAATTTGTGAAGTGAATTAAAACCTGCCCAGAAAAAAAAAATATATATAGTGCCCACTCATAGAGTGCAACCTTTAGAAAGGGATTATTTCCATTACATTTTCATCAGGGACTGGCAAAGCGAAGTGTATCACCTTATTACAGAGTCCAGAAATGTAATGACTTTCAGGTTGCTAAGCAACACCACAACGTTAAACACCCCTGTATCTGTGATCTCTGGAGACACTCTCAAATTTCATTAAAACCTGTTCATACCCATTACACAAAAGGCCCATGTGGAGTTTATAAGCAGCCATATTTTCTTGACAAAATACGGAAAGAATTGAAGAAAGAAAAATCAAGTGACATCGCATCAAAACTTTCATAGTATTTAAACACTACAGAGATCTAACAAATGAAATTTATATAGTTTCAGGGAAAGAAAGTATCTAATGTCAGTACGTAACAGTAGAGGAGGGACTGGCTGGGATAACGGTGACGATACAGCTAGGGACACCTGAACTCCATGTTGAAGCACCCCACGTTGAAGTACCAGGATGCAAGTCCTGGCTTCACCCGATCCCAAGGTGACGGCGCAAGTCCTTGGGTCGCTGCCACCCACACGGAAGACCTGGCCTGAGTTCTCAGCCCATACTTCCGGCCTGGCCCAGCCAGATTGTAGGCGTTTGGCAGGGGGACTGTTGGGGGAGTGAACCAGAATAGGGGACATCTTCTCATTCTCCTCTCTCTCACCTCCACATCACACACTGTGTGGGTCACGAGGCTTGTTTCTGAAGAAGGAATAAATACATTCTGTGTGTAAATCAGAAAGGAAGGCAGGGGTAATTTGAAATATGAGACCCAATCATTATTTGCTTCAAGGAGCACCATGCTGTCGACTGAGACTAAAAAGCAAGATACCACAGGAAGTAATTTTTAGGAACACTTTGAAAACACTTCCTCTAGAAACAGTGTTAGAAAAAGCGAAGTCCAGGAGTAGGAAACAGTTGCAGCAGATCTCAACAACCCTTTCTTGTGTCTCACTGGGGAAGTGGTTCAACGTGTTGGCTCAGCTGTCCACACCATCAACAGGCTTGGGTCTCACTGCAGCACACGCCTAGTTTCTGGCACTCTAAGACCTTCTAGCACAGAGGTAACAGGAGGGGAGCATAATGGTGTGCTCAGCCTAACCCAGTAACCCAGCAAGTCAAAATACACCTGTTTGTAAGTCAAAGCAAAAGCCTACGGACAGAGATTAGGAGGCCCACATATTCTGATGCTCATGAGAATGATAAATTCTGGACCAGAAACTACGCTCACGTGGGGTCACAGGTTGGTGATGCTTAACAGTGATTATGTCTTTAATATTCCTTGTGACACCTACCCACATCCCCAAGAACTTGGGACTCACTTGGGAAACATAAGCCCCCTTTGGAGACCAAGGAAGATTGCTGATGAGCTGATGGGTAGCTGACTTGCTCTCATGAGGTTACACAAAAAATATTGTAAAAATGTGGGATTTCATGGATTTAGCACCAATTATTGCGGAGGTAAGGGCCTGACAGACAGACAGACAGACAGACAAAACACGATCATTAACAGCTCATGGAGAGAAACATCAGGACAGCTCAGGCTACCCAAAAACAGAACAGTGACTTGGAGGAACAATGGGGAATCAACAAAACAAGAAAAGATCCATGTTTATCACGAACTTGGGAAGGTTAAATACGAAGGATGTTACAACATGCCATCCTGCAGTTTTGATCACATGGAAATGACTGGCCAGAGCCTAACCCAGTGGTAGAGTTTCCAGGCACACAGGGGAAGTACCTGTGTGCAGACCTTCCTGGCAGGGCTCAGGAGGGGCGCACAGGCTCAGGGCATGCCTGCCCTCTGCTGCCACCCACAGGCAGGGAGTGAGGGGCACACCAGCACTCTGTGGGCAACATTGTGTCCAAGAATTCTTGCAAGGCTGCAGGCATGCACCTGCTTCTCACATCCACCCTGTCTTGCCTAGCCTACTCACATCCCTGGGTCACTGGGCCACCCACACCCTGTCCCCCAGATCTCTGCCTGGTCTCATCATTACGGTAACAGCATCCAGCAGCCACAGGAGGGATCCTTCAGGAACACTCAGTTCCTTGGCTCCCTCCATCCCCCATGAGCTGGTCCTCTTCCCCACATCTGGCACTCGACACACAGTTTCTCATGATCTTGGCAACTGTTGTTCCCTTGAAGTTCTCACCTGACTGCATCTGTCACTTTCTTTCAGGTCTCTACTCTGATGCTGTTTTAATTGGTCACATTATCTATAAATTAGAAATGTCTGCCTTTACTCCCTATCTTTCTAACCTTTTTTCCACCTCTTTTGTGATTTTATTATTTAAAAAAAAGTCTGAAGATCCTTCTAAAAGCACATGGAAAAGGGAAATGAAAGTTAAGTTCAATTGGGTGCAAAAGAGTTTTGAAATCCTTGCCTATAACCCAGGCATTCCGACATGGCATACAAGCATCCACAGCAGCATCTTAACACTGCACCTCATGTTTGCCCTTTTCATAGCTATTTAAAGACTAGAATGCCAAAGCCAGCTCTGATTCTCTGCTTTATACACAGCCTATTCAGAAACAGTTATTTTAAGGAAAGAAATACAGTCCCATCCATACAATGCAGAAATCAGTATTTCTTTCAGTTACATGAAATCCATTTCTTTCTTCTTTTTATTTTTATTAGAAAGGCAGATTTAGAGAGAGAAGGACAGACAGAAAGATCTTCCATCTGCAGGCTCACTCCCCAAATGGCTACAATGACCAGAGATGAGCCAATCCAAAGTCAAGAGCCAGGAGCTTCTTTCAGGTCTCCCACGCGGGTGCAAGGTTCCAAGGACTTGGGCCATCCTCCACTGCTTTCCCAGGCAATAAGCAGGAAGCTGGATGGGAAGTGGAGCAGCCAGCCAGAACACAAATTGGCACCCATATGGAATCCCAGCATGGGCAAAAGGAAGATTTGGCCACTAAGCCATCGTTGCAGGTCCATGAAATTTATTTCTTAAAATGAATATAGAACACATAAAGAAACAGTATTTAAAATTCAAGAATAGAATTTAGAAAGTTGGCTTGAGCGGTCACCTGGGAAGAGCCCCAGAAACATCTGTCCCTGCTGTTTGCAACCACAGCATGTAGCTTTCAAAGATGTTCATCCTAATACTCCACAGGCTTTGATTGCTCACTAATTTAAGAACTGTTCTTCTAAAACCATGTCATTAAAAAAACCCCAAGCCAGCAAGAGAATGTACAGGATTCTGTATGGTAAAAGCTGCAGGATGAAATGGAAGAGGGTCAAAATGATTACCAACCCGCAAGGAAATACCGCAGTAAATTATACATGCTGCAAGCTAAGCCAGCTAACACCTCTCTGTAAGTGGGGCTAGCCAAAGGTTCAACAAATGAAAGGTCCTTCATGGTAAGCATTTTCCCTTTGTTTTTGTTTTTGCTCTGTCTTGTCCCTCTGGGCTGTGAGGAGGCTACAGAACATAAAGCAACTTCCAGGGACTCTTAATTTCTAACAACTTAAATTGTGTTGACTCTCCGCAAGTTATCATTATGGAAGGAAGCTGTATCCTGGCATCTTCTCTTTCTGAGGGATGAAATCTTTGCAGACTAGTCTTTTCCACATTTCACATGTTGTCCCCTTCAAGTTCAACAATTAACCATTTCTTTACTCCATGAACACCATCTCATTTTTTTTTAATAGCTATTAAATTCTTTGTCAGGGATAGCGACATTGGAACAAAGTCCAGTGCATGTCTGCAAGGTGCAACTGCTCCACTGCAGAGTGGAGAGACACCCCTGTACCTGAAAACCAAGGCTGGCATCACCCACATGGGCTAGCTGGCATCACTTGGCTCCCAAGGCAGCACAGTCCGAGGAGCCACTGCCAGTGCGGTACTCTGACCTGAACCGTCATGACAAAAGGGCCCTGCCATTCATATGACTTCAAAATGTCGAACATTCTCAGACAACCAACAGACTTTTCCCAAAAGCCAACTTCATAGCGGAAAAAAATGTCAGATTCTTCCAGATTGACCAGAAAAAAAAAAAAACCCACAAAAACTAATTAAATTTAGTACATGAGCTTTGACTCAAATATAAATAAGTCATTTTGACAACTATGAAGAATCAAATATGAACTGAATTTTAGTAATATTACAAAACTGATCACCTTCTGAGATGTGATGATGATGCTGGTATTTGAGGCCAATGGGTCAGGACAGGCACTCTTCTACACAACTGGGAAGGCGTGCGCGTGCATACACACACACACACACACTCGCAGAAATGTGATAAAGTGACCCCAATTCTGACAACATTCATGATGGCCCAGGTGTTCACTGTACTCCTATTGCAACCTTCCTGTGGTTCTAACATCTTTTATAACAACAACAAAAAAGGAGGTGACGGGAACCTGAACGAGAAGGTTTTATGGAGAAGGGAGCGGGACTCGGAAAGGAAAAAAGAAGTTGAAACAGCAGTGGACCGGTGCCTCCTTGGGGGCTTGCAGACATCAGGCTGAGGAGGAGAGGGAGAAGGCAGCCAGCCCAGACAGGAAGTGGCCTGCAGGTGGAGAGGGCAGGCAGAGCTGATGGCAGTGTTGGGGGGCTGAGATGCAGTTAGAGGCAGCTTCCAAGGAGCCAGCCTTGTCCCAGGCACGTCCTCGGGGACCCCCAAATTAAACACCCACTGATGCCCTCAGGCTCCCCCGTGCACAATGCTTCCTGCGGTCTGAGTCTTGAGAGGGACAAGGCTGAATGGGATGCGAAGCAGTGGACTTTCCTTATCTTATCTGTTTTGTTAAAAATCTCCTCAGTGTCTCCTTGGGGAATATTCCATACAAACTCTAGACTCTGACTCTGCTTCTGTGGGCTGGGAAACTACAGCGAAACTCGTGCCAATTTCCCAAATGAACTCGACAGACCATACGTGCCAATCAGGGGCATATCTACATCCAATGTGGCAACCAG
Organism: Ochotona princeps; assembly: GCF_030435755.1. Lineage (NCBI taxonomy): Eukaryota > Metazoa > Chordata > Mammalia > Lagomorpha > Ochotonidae > Ochotona > Ochotona princeps. The sequence continues at coordinate 30,964,132 of NC_080852.1, read as the reverse complement.
TGGGGTATGCCTGGGTGCTAGGAAACAACTTTCTTGGGAACCCTATTTTTTTTTGTTTTAAAGATTTATTTATTTTATTTTATTGGAAATAGAGATTTACAGAGAGATTTTCCAACTGCTGGTTCGCTCCCCAAGTGGCTGCAATGGCCAGAGTTGACTCAATCCAAATCAAGGAGCCCAGAGCTTCTTCTGAGTCTCCCACATGGGTACAGGGTCCCAAGGCTTTGGGCCGTCCTCCAGTGCTTTCCCAGGCCATAAGCAAGGAGCTAGATGGGAAGCAGAGAAGTGGGACACAAACTAGTACTTATATGGGATCCCAGTGCATGCAAGGTGAGGACGTTAGCCACTAGGCTACTATGCCGGGCCTGGGAACTCTTAAAACTTTTTATGTATCGGACCCAGCGGCGTGGCCTAGCGGCTAAAGTCCTCACCTTGAAAGCCCCGGGATCCCATATGGGCGCCGGTTCTGTTCCCGGCGGCTCCACTTCCCACCCAGCTCCCTGCTTGTGGCCTGGGAAAGCAGTCGAGGATGGCCCAAGGCTTTGGGACACTGCACCCGCGTGGGAGACCTGGAAGAGGTTCCTGGTTCCCGGCATCGGATCGGCGCGCACCGGCCGTTGCGGCTCACTTGGGGAGTGAATCATCGGATGGAAGATCTTCCTCTCTGTCTCTCCTCCTCTATACATATCTGACTTTGTAATAAACTGAATAAATCTTTTAAAAAAATTAAAAAAAATCTTTTTATGTATCTTTGTTTATTTGAAAGGTATGTGCACACATATGCATGTACACACACACCTCTAATTGGGTAAGTCACTTCCCAAAACCCACAACAAGGTCATCAGGTAAAGTGTCTCCAAGGAATGGTTACTGTTATTGTAAGACACCTTAAATACTGATTGTCTTCTGGGATTTATCCCAACTCATACTCACCCCCACCCCACCAGATAGATGGGAGGGAAGGTAATGGTATATTATAATCACCACTGTATGGCTTGATTTCCTGTTCTCATAGCACAGTCAGTGGTATTCATGGAAGCCAATTTAAAGCATAGAACGGGCTGTTGGAGGCCCATGCTTGGGCACTATTTTGAGTGTCAGAGTGAGCTAACTTTAATTACAACACAGGGAGTTTATCTACAATCCGCACGATGAGAAAACTCCCTTTGAAAACAAGTTTAAGGGCTGGGCAAACTTGGGAGACACTTAAAAAGATTTCCATTACATTTTTAGAGCTGAAGCACAAGGTATCATTATAAAATATCCCTAACTTCCTGGTAAATTACAACAGATAATTAAATCATTAGGATTCCCCAACATTCTCCGGATACTTACACAGACTTGAGTGTCCCAGGGGCAAGACACAGTCCAACTCTGTTGGCAGAAGTAAAAATCCAATTTATCAATCAGTGGAGATTCTGGACCTAGCAGAACATCGTTACGAACTCAGGGCCTGTTGCTTGGTGAACGACAGGGAGGGGTCTACCACCTTACTACCCTCCATGCTGACTTTCCAATCACCACGGGTTACCAGTCACTGGCAGACTCACAACCTGGCGCACCGTGGGGCTGAGCATAGTTTGGGGTCGACTTCTCGGAATCCACACACACTCACGCAATCTGAGACAAAAGAGCTCTCTTTCACTAAGGCTGAAAAAGTATGGCTCCACCAGCTTGACATGCATGCCCATTAGGAGGGGGCCACAGAGGCAGTGTCCTCTGAGGTGGGCCCTCAAGTGGCTTGTCCTTCCCTCCTTAGCTTCTTTTAAAACCAAGAGAACCCATTTGGGGCTGGCAATGTTGTAGTGCAGCACGTTAAACTGTCACTTTCAATAATGGCATTCTATAAAAGCACTAGTTCGAGTCCCAGCTACTCCACTTCTTCTCCAGCTCCCCTGACAATGCACCTGGGAAAGCAGCATTATAGGGCTCAAGCATGTGGGGACCCTACCAACCTTGTGGGAGAGCTGGTGCAATTCTGAGCTTCTGGCTTTGGCCTGGCCCAACTCTGACTGTTGTACCCACTTGGGGTGTAAATCAGAGTATGGAAAATAAATTCTGTCTCCATAACTCAGCCTTTTAATTAAGTAAATAAAGGTGTGCCTCTGTGTGTGTGTGTGTGTTTATTTTTTAAAAAGAGATCCCATTAATTACCAGGCCTTCTCAATCCACTGCTGGTATGAGGTAATGCATCCAGACATCCAGCCTGGTTCTGTTCCTCTGTGGAATCTGGTTCTCCTGGCCCAGGGAGCCGAGAGGGAGAAAAGCAAGTCTCCTCAAAGTCATGGGACATCCTTCCCAGCATCTCCCACGTGGTTCACGACCCTGTCCTCCATCCAGCTGCAGTTCCAACCTCAGCTGTCCCTTGGCAACTTGGCAGTGGGGCTGTGGAGAAGGCTGGAGCTTCAGACATGCACTGACTGCCCTCCCAGGCCCCTCCGTCTGACCTCCCTTCCCATAGGGCTCACCATGTGGGGGCCAGACTGACCTAATTCCAGTAACACAGTCTGATATTTTATCTAATAAGGAGACAGTCACAAAGCACTGATTGCCTGGAGAACTGGAATTCAGGGCAGATCCTGCCATCACCCTTTTATCTTTGGGGCTGGAAAACTATGATCCCAACAACCATGCCCAAACTCCAAAACGTTGCAAAGCCCTGGTCTTTCCTGGCCTGTTTCTGTATCTTCCCTATGCAGCTCTGTGGATTTCTCGGCTTTTACTCATGATGGACTCCTTCCTGCTCAGGGCATGGGATACCAACACATCCCTCCACACGCGGTTGAAATGTCACATCCCTCCCAGCTTCCTATCAGGAGGAATCTCTCCTGGCTGATTTGGCTGGCTCCTCCATTGGACACTGGAGCCCTGGCTGCATGCTGCTTGGCAATGAAGCTGGGTATTTCCCTTTCTCTGGCTAGAGTCTTGAGAGCAGACAGCAGGGAGATCACACCTCACTGTTTTAGCAGCCCCAGTGCAATGCTTCACACATAATAACAACTCCATCTATTACTTATTTTTTTCCCATGAATAAAAGAATGACTCTCTCAGGGGCTGTCTAGATCAAAGTTCAGTCAAATGCAGCTAGAGATCTGCCTGCAGAATCCAGATGAGTCCCAGGCAGAGCAGCAACAAGGTGGCCAGTTCCTTAGAAGGAGGATGGGTTAGGGACAGTCAGGTCCAGCCTGCCACCAGCCACTTCTGCCATGTCTGGCTGTAGCCTTGATGGTGGCTGACCACTATAGATGATACACCAGGAGCCCTTAACCCAAGAACTAGCATATGGCAGTAATCAACACTCGATGGTCATCTCTCACAACTTCACACAACACACTGAAGTGACGGCAAACAACAAGAGCCCATCACCACACTGGAATACAGTTACTGCTAATGTGAAAGCAGAAAACCAGTTGACAGTGAGAAGACAATGGAAGCCCCAGTGTTAAGGATGGAGAGCATGACTGGATCGGCGTGGAGCTGTGTGCTGGTGTCATACTGTTCACCAGGTAACTTGTAGCTGTCTCCTTCCAAATGTACTAAATGCAGTACTCGGATTGAAAAGAGCTGAGCTTCTGGAATAGGCAGGTTCAAGGTCACAGCTGAGCTCACTGGAGCCTCTGCAAGCTCTGCTTTGGACTGACCCAGGGTAACTGGGAGAGCTTTCAGAAGATGTTGGTTGGTTGATCTGCAAACATCATAGGCATTCCTCAACAAGCTAAATTAGAGCCAGCAAGGGGGTCACAGTGACTAGGAGATGGGTCTTTTAAAAGTTCATGCATGGAGCCTGGCGGCGTGGCCTAGCGGCTGAGGTCCTCGCCTTGGACGCCCTGGGGTCCCATGTGGGCGCCAGTTCTGTTCCCAGGGCTCTACTTTCCCATCCAGCTCCCTGCTTGTGGCCTGGGAAAGCAGTCAAGGACGGCCCAAGGCTTTGGGACCCTGCACCCACATGGGAGACCCGGAAGAGGTTCTTGGTTCCCGGCATCGGACTGGCGCGCACCGGCCGTTGCGGCTCACTTGGGGAGTGAATCATCGGACGGAAGATCTTCCTCTCTGTCTCTCTTCCTCTTTGTATATCTGACTTTGTAATAAAATAAATAAATCTTTCAAAAAAAACTTTAAAAAAAAGTTCATGCATGGATTTCACTGTTTTCTGCACCCAAATAAATTTACATCCTTATTTCATGAAGATTTTGAAATACCTTCATATTCAGGCTCTTCAGACTGGCTGCTTTTGCTGTTAAGCAAATGAAGAGTTGGTGTCATTTCAACCCAGAGTATTTTGGTATCTTGTTGGGATGATGATGATTAGAAAGGCAGAGGGAGAAAAGAATAGAGAAAGAGACACAGACACCTCCCCTCCACACTTGCTTCATTCATCAAATGTCTGCACCAGCCATGGATGGGCCGGGCTGCAGCCACATGGGTACCAGGGATGGGATGGGCTGCAGCCACATGTGTGCCAGGGATGGGCTGGGCTGCAGCCACATGGGTGCCAGGGACCCAACTGCTCAGGCTATCAATCGCTTCTTCCCAATGTCTACATTAGCAGGAAGGTGAAATGTGGATCAGAGCTGGGAATTGGACTCCCAAACTCTCATCTGGGATACAGGCCTCCTTAACCATTAGGCCAAAGTCCACTTTGCATCTTGCTTTTTAAATAGAACACAAGAAAGGTTCCATGATCCCTTGGAGAAATGGCAGACCAATTTCAGAGTCAGCACAGGGAAATGGTAAAAGATATGTTTGGGGTGTCATCTTATGATGAAAACGATTTTCAAAATATGACAAGAGCATGCCAAAAGCTGCAGTTGACATCCAGTAGGGATTCTCAGCTGAGACATCAGGGGATTACGACACACTGGGGAGAACAACTCATGAGTCAGTCCTGATAACCAAGAGGGAAGTAAGAGGAAAAACAGAAATGTGGAAAAACCTGCATGTCCACCAGTGAGATGAGCAGATTTATGAGATGGCAGATGTATGCAATGAGACGCGACTCAGTCTTAGAAAGAAAGTAAAATTGGACACTTGCTACAACATGGTGAACCTTGCAGATGTCATGTTAAATGAAACAAGCCAGACACAAAAGGACAAATGTCATATGATCCCACTGATCTGAGGTACCCAGAATACTCAAACTCATAGAGAAAAGGTAGATACAGTTCTGCCATTTTAAAAGCAAACAGGTGGTAGCACCAATGCACTCTTGGCCCCAGAAAGCAGCCAGACAGCTCCGCCCACTGTCCCGCTGCTCCACAGACAGGTGGACAGGACCACTGATACATCCTTGGGATGCAAAAGCAATACCAAGTGGCAAGTGTTAGCACAGTGAATGTCTACATTAGGAGAATCGAAAGACTGGGGACAGCACAGTGGCATAAAAGGCTAAGCCTGTGACTATGACTTCAGCATCCCAAATGGGCATCGCTCCAAGGCCCAACTGCTCTGCTTTGAGCCAACTCCATGCTCATGGCCTGGAAAAGCAGCAGAGGATGGACCAAGTCCTTGGGCCCCTGCACCCACGTGGTAGACCTTGCCAAAGCTCCAGGATCCTGACTTTAGACTGTCACATTTGGGGAGTGAAGCAATGGATGGATTATCTCCCTTGCTGTTTTTTTCTTCTCTAACTCTGCCTTTCAAATAAAAATAAACATATTGGGTTTTTTTTTTAAGAAAAAAAAATAGGAAGACTTCAAATGAAAAACATAATGACACAACTGAAGGAACCAGAAAAGCAAGAACAAATTACACAAAATTGGTAGAAGGCAAGAAACAAAGATAAAGGACATAAATAAATGAGAGAGGAGCATGTGCTTGGGCCAGGGTGAAGATGCCTGCAGCCCACATCAACAGACCAGTCCAATGCCGACTTCGTGCAGCCCACATCAACAGACCAGTTCAATGACGGCTCAGTGCAGCCACATCAACACACTGGTCCAATGCCGACTGAGTTTCGTAGGGATGTGCAGCCTGGGAACCAGCAGTCCCCGAGTACCTCCCACCTGCGTAAGCTCCTGACTTCATTTATTTTCAGGGAACAACTTGCTTTGTCTTTGTCTTTCAAATAAAATTAAACAATCTTTTTTTATATAAAAAAGAAAATATTGAAATAGAGATGTAAAAAATACAAAAAATCCATGAAATGAAGAGCCAGGTAAGCACTACTGACAAAGCACTGGCCATCTCAACTATTGGGAGAAAACAAAAATAGAACTGAAAGAGTAACATCAGAAATGAAAAAGCAGACATTAAAACTGACACCAAAGATATACAAAGGGTCCTGCTGGACCACTGTGGGTAGGCACACACCAACAACTTGGAAGCCTAACGAACAGCTAACTGCACGTACATAACAAACCAAGGTTGAGTGATAAAGAAAGCCTGAACCTGTCAACCACACTTGCTGAAACTGAGTCAGTAATACCAGTCTCCCTTAGACAATGCTGAGACCAGATGTTTTTAAGATGAATTTTACAAAACCTTTAAATAAGAACTACCACAAATTTTTTGTTTTTTTTTTTTTGTTTTTTTTTTTTTACAAATTATTCCAAGATAAGGACAGGAAGGCAGCCATTGCAATACTGTTCGAGGTTAGAGTCACCCTGATACTAAAAGTAGAAAGAGAGAGAGAAGGAAAATTACAGACCACTCCCCACAATAAATATGAATGTAAAAATTCTCAAACAAACACTAAGCAAGTGATTGTAACAACACACAAAAAATAGCACTCATCACGAATAACTGGTATTTATTCTAGGCGTGCTAGGCTGGTTAAACATACAATAATCCATCCACAGAGTACATGGCATCAACAGAATGAAGGATAAAACCCGACAGCCACATTGACAGAAGCCTGAGAAGGATTAAACAAAACTCAACACTCCTTCATGAAGAAAACACCAAACAAACTAGGCATGGAAGGAAATGTTCTCCCCGACAAAGGGATAAACCCACAACTTACATCAAGCTAAATGGGGGCAAAGCTGAAGGCATTTCCTCTAAGAACAAGGACCTCAGAAAGCTGTCCCTTTCCATCACTCTGATCAATCTAGTATTGGGGGTTTTAGAGTAAAAGGGCAAGATCAAGAAACAAAGGGCAGGCAAACAAGATAAGAGGAAGTGGAACAATCTGCCTGTCGACGGTATGAGTTAAATGTAGAAACACCTAAAGACGAATAGTGAAAAACAAACAAATGAAAACAACAGTTACAGGATATAAAATTAATGTACAAAATAGCTTCTTTTTTAAAAAGCAATTTTGCAATTTTATTAGCAATTTAAATGTTACACATTTAAAATACCTTGTATATTGTACATGTGTGTATGCACATATCTATGTACAAATTGAAAACCTAAAAACCGGTACCTTCTTATACACCAAGAATGAAATTGCTACAATAAAGTCAATTTAAGTCACAATAGCTATTGTCTCCCTCAAAAAAAAAAAACCTTGGAATAAAATTTAAGTAAGGAAGAGCTTGATCTCTGCAGTGAAAATCATAATCCACTGATAAAAGAAATTGAAGAGTGCACACATGGAAAATAGAAAGACATCTCATGTTCATGAATTGGAGAAATTCATGCTGTTGAAGTCTGCAGTAATTGAAGTGATCTATAGATTCCAGGCATGCCCTACATGATAAAGCAACCAGAAAACTCAGATAAACTACAAAAACTTGGAATGGCCAAAATATCCCTATTAAGAAAGATCAAAGCTGAACGTATCACACTATGTGACTTGAAAATATAATGAAGCTACAAGCACCAAAACAGCATGACACTCACATAAAAACAGATGTACAGATCAACACAACAGTATCCCAGAACACAAACACAACAGAACAGTATCCCAAAAATAAATACACACATTTATAGTCAATTGATTTGTTTTGTTTTTTTTGTTTTTTTTTAAAGATTTATTTTATTTTTATTACAAAGTCAGATATACCGAGAGGAGGAGAGATAGAGAGGAAGTGGAGCTGCCGGGATTAGAACCAGCGGCCACATGGGATCAAGGCGAGGACCTTAGCCACCAGGCCATGCTGCCGAGCCCAAGTCAACTGATTTTTTAAAAAGATCTATTTATTTTATTGGAAAGTCAGATTTACAGAGAGAAGGAGATACAGAGAGAAAGATCTTCCCCCCACTGATTCACTTTCCAAGTGGCCACAACAGTCAGAGCTGGTCCAAAGCCAAGAGCCTTTGGGTCTAGCATGCAGGTGCAGGATCCCAAGGCCTTGGGCCGTCCTCAACTGCTTTCCCAGGCCACAAGCAGGGAGCTGGAAGGAAAGTAGAGCAGCTGGGATGTGAACCAGTGCCCACATGGGATCCCAGTGCATGCAAGGCAAGGATTTAGCCACTGAGCTATTGTGCTAGGCCCAGTCAACTGATTTTTGATAACTGAAACAAGAACACATGCTGGGAGAAAGTGTTCAACAGATGGCACTGAGAAACCTGGATGGTCATGTGTGGAAGAATGAAACTAGATCCTTGTCTAGAAACTAGACAGAACAAAATAGTTGCAGATTATTCACCCAGTAATGAATTAACTTTCAGAATCTAAAATGACTCAAAAGCAAGAGCAAATATTCCAATAAACTGTGCAAATAACCTGAACAGATATTTTTCAAAACAAAGTACACAAATGCCCAGCAAGAATATGAAAAATATCAGCAGCATCATAACCATCAGGGAGATGCAAATCAAAACTTCAAGGAGATATCATCTCATCCCACCTAGAATGGCTAGAACGGTTATTATCAAAAATATACAAAATAAAAAATGTTGCTGAGAATGTGGAGAAAGAGAACTGTAAGATATCACTGGCAGGGATATAAATTAGTGCAACCATGATGGAGAACAGTATAATGATTTCTCAAAAATTTAGAAACGGAACTACTGCAGGATCTAGGGGTACCATTCTTAGAAATACATCCACTGGAACTGAAACCAGTATGAGAGACACTTGCCCTCACACTTTCATTACTGCAGCAATCACAATAGCAAAGACACAGAATCCATCTAGGCATCCATCAAGGCATGAATGGACCAAGGAAACGAGCTGTGTGTGTAGATATGTACACACACACACACACACTGGAACAGTGTGCAGTCACAGAAGTGAGGAGATCCTGCCACTTGTAGCAATGTAGGTGGCAAGCAGTGGGCACCTTATGTTAAGTGAAATAAGTCAGGCTCAGACAAATTCTGTATTCTTAGTTACATGTGGAAGTTAAAAAGCTTCATAAATGGAGTACAACAAGTGACACAGCCTGGGCAGGGGGAGGGGGTGGGAGCAGGGTGGAGAAGGTGGTTGGGGCACAGAGGGGCAGACAGGGTAACGTCCCACAGCCAGCTGCTCCCTGGAGCCGCAGCCCATGAGTTCCAAGAGATGGAGGCTCTCCCTCAAATTGGTCCTATCCGATATCAGACCAGTGTTAACCTGTTTCTGTCTCCTTCTACCAAGCTTGTCCTGTCCTCTTGAGCATCACCTGTAATGATGAGATTCTGCTACTTACCTCCAGGATCACTTAGCTTCCTGTCAGTAACATGCTTCATCTCCACTGCAACAGCTGAGAGGCCCTCCCCTCCACAAAGGGAGGTGCTGAAGGACTCGACAGGTGGCAGACCAAACGGAGACAGCTGCCCTGCTGTTAGGTCTCTGTCGTCTGGCACCAGGCTGGCGCACTGTCCCCCAGATCCTTGGCCTAGATTGTGTGGTCCTCATCCTGTCACTCAGGGAAGGAGTCCGCTGGGACAGTGAGGCTTATTTTGGGGGCTGAGGAACACGGCTGCACAACAGTGTTAGACAGCAGTGGGCAGGGCAAATCTTTCACCCTTCCAGCCATCACCTGTTACATATATTCAGCCGAGTCACTCATTACAACTGTCTCCCCAATACATCAGCACAATGAGTTGTCCTCACCATGACTCTACAACACGCCTCAGCCCTCACTTGACAAGAGGCAATAGACGTGTTGGCACAGATGGACAACTGGGAGACAGCAGAGAGCAGACAGGACCATAACCTAAAGTGACTTTGCCACTAGACTCCGTAATTCATGGCTTTCAAAGTCTGCAGAATACTTAGTGGGAAGAATTTAAGTCCATTCTCCAACATCCCTTTCAAACAGACGTCAGCGGCGCATAGTTTTAAAACAAAATGAAGCCCAATACGTGAGACAGGAGGGCGAGTCTTGAGCAGAAGGCAGGGAGTTTGTGAAGTGCTGGAAGCTAGACATCTTCACTGCGCAAGCATTAAAAGCTTAAGATAACAACAACACATTCATAAAACCAAGAGACTAAACTACGTGAACTGAACATGGCAAAACAGATGTCACAAAATCCTAGATGCACAGTGGATTGAGAAGGACTAATACGACTTTTTGGGTATTCACGGAACAAGTTCTGAAGAAACTCCAGACCCAAGCTGAGCGACAGGCTACAAAGCCCCCAGCCTGTGTTTTTAAAATGTTGTGAAAGACAAAGACAGGTTGCAAGACCATTCCAAATTTAAACACACCATCCCATCTGCTTCTCACACCTCAGAGAACAAAAAGCCATCAAAATTATTGGGATAGCTTGCCAGGATTGGAACAGAGACGAGCGAGTGGTAAAGGGATTATGTCAACGTGAGATTTCCCAGTGTTGACTTGCGCAGTTAGTATCTTGGTTTTGTTTCGTGTGGAAGGAAATACACATTGGTGTGCTAAGAGGGGCGAAGACACTGTGTCTCAAACCTACCTTCAAACGCTTCAGAGCAAAAATGTGGTTCTATGCTGGCGTACGGGCTATAAGCAGTGTGACCTGGGAGCTGGTGTACAGCTCCTGAGATTTTTTCTGGACCGTGAATCAGCAGCCGGGAGCTACTGACGGCTCTCGGCCCTTGCGGCGGCCACTGCCGCTGGCAGCACACCCCAGTGTGGTCGGCGCACACTCACCAGCCTCCTGAGGATCCTCAGCAGAAGTTTCTGGTCCTTCGGGTCCTCTTTGGATGACAGCAACACGGCGAAACGCTCCGCGTTCTCGGGAGAGAGGCTGTCCGGGTTCTCCCCTCCGTACAGCTGAACCAGGATAGACAGGCACTTGGACGAGACCTCAAAAATCTCTGGATCCTCACTAGGAAGCTAGAAGCAAACAAACAGGATGCTGTTGGCATATCCCAGGACACTGGATAAAATGTGACTGAATGATAGCAATATCAGCTTGAGTCTGAAGTTCGACTGAGTATGTTCAAAAATATGTATCTACTTAATCAGTTTATTTCAGAGAGATTGATTTATTTGATTTAATCTGTTTCTTCATTCTCCAAATGTCTATAAGCGCCAGGGTTTGGCCACGCTTGACTCAGGAGACCTCAGTAGTTCAGGTCTTCCTGATGAGCTGGAATCAGAAGGAAAACTAAAGGATGAACCTATACATTGTGACATGGGAGGCGGGCATTCCACGTTGTAGCCTAACAGCGACAAATGCCTACTTGGAACTTTTTTTTTTTCTAATGCAGTGCCTTCCAAGTGCATACGTTAGCTCAGATAAGGCTAATGGCACAAAAGTAGCAGCAGGCCCTGTACTGCTTTCCTTAATAGAAAAGAACAGCCTGTAAGCAGAAAGCAAACATCAATTTTGTTTAACATATGCACATACACATCTATAGGTATGAGTTAGGGTGTGTGCGCGTATCAGTGGGCGTGTGAACAGCCTGATTCTTTAGTGGTGTGTTCCCTTACACTCCTGTTAACTTCGTTAGGAAAAATCTGCTTCTCAGAGGACACTAGAAAACGCCTGGATTTTGCCTGAGTTCAACTAACGATTAACCATCCAGGCTGGAGAGCACTGTCGGCGTTCACGTGGATAAAATGAACTAATAAACATGCTCAAGCATCTGAATGTTCAAGTTTATCTGTAGCGGCTTAATTGAGATATTACTTCCACGCACTTCAAAATATATACACATCAATGATTTTTAATATATTCGTGGACATCTTTCCCCAGAGAAACCTTACATTCTCCAGCAGTCACCTTGTCCTCCTCCTAGCCCTTGTGCCAATCTCCTTCCTCACTCTGTGAATCTGCCTATTCTGGACACAATTATGAACATGAAATGATGCGGAACCTGTTTGTTTACGAATAGTGTCTCACTCTCCCGGCATGCCTTCAAGGCTCATCCACACTGCAGTGTTTAAGCACTGAAAGCGTGGGTGAGATGTCCCACTGTACCACATTTGGTTCACCCCCTTACCAGCTGACAGACATCCAAAAGATTTTCACCTGTTTCTATAACGAATGATGCTGCTCAGAACTCACTTGTATCAATTTTTTGTGTGTGGGGGTGCAGACATATGCTTTTGTTTTACACGTATCTAGGAGTGGGAAAGATGGGTTGCAGGTAGGCACTTAAAGTTCATGTAAAACTGGATCGAAGTTTTATTTGGGGGTGGGGAGATTATGACAGAGAGGTAAAAGCCCCTGCCTGCAATGCTGGCCTGTCCTACAGAAGCCAGTCTGAGTCCTTGCTGCTCTACGTTTGATCCAGCTCCCTGATAATGGCCAGGGAGAAGTAGTGGAACAAGACCCAAATCCCAGGGCTCCTGCCATCCACATCGGAGACACAGAGGAGGTTCCTGGCTTTGACCAGGCTCAACCCTGGCCCTTGTGGCCATCTGACAAGTGTTCTAGTAGATACAGGGAGATACCAAGAGTTTCCAGCTCCTTCAAGTAAATAAAATAAACCCTTATAAAAAGCTTATTTTAGTGCAAAAAAATTTTTGAAAGCTATTTTTCTCAAAAAGTTCACAGAAAATGTGTATTTTTATTGTGAAAGACCAGGATCACATTATTTTTTATGGCTGAATAGTATTCCATTGTGTATACATAGCACATTGTTGGATACTTGTGAACTAAGCGGCTATGAACATGGCAGGACAGGTAACCCCTTCATATGTTGGTCTCATTCTGTTTGAATAAATTCCCAGGAGTGGAATTATCTGGCTCACATGGCAGCTTCATTTTCAAATCGCTGAGGAATCTATACTGTGTTCCATAAAGGTTGCCTTAATTTACATTGGCACCAATAGGGTCCAATTTTGTTGTGATTCTAAATACTTTCACAAGTTCACATGCGGTTGTAAGAAACAGAAAGACCCTATACATACTTCACCCAGTTTCCCTAGTAGAGACATCTTTTTAATAAATTAATATCACCAGGAGATAAACCTTGCTATAATCAAGAGCCTTATTCTGATTTTACTAATTTTATGTTTACTTGTTTGGGTGTATGAATGTACATTTGGCGTATATATTTGTGCATACGTGTATGTAATTTTATCACACTACATTTATTGAACTTAATCACAATCATCACCATTAGAAATTGAACTGTTCCCTTAGGGTCCTTTTTATGGCAACTGCCACCTCTTTCTCTTCTCCTACTTGCTACCTTGTCATTTCAAGTTCACTTCAATAAAGGAATCACATAGTGTACACAGCTTGATTCCCTGGGCATCATTTCTGTGTAATCCATTAAAGTTGTTATGTATCAATAGTCTGTTTCTTTTTATTACTGAGTAGCATTTTGTGTTCTAAATTGACCACAATGTATTCACGTAGGAAAGGAGACTTGAGTTGTTTCCAGTTTGGAGCCATCCCAAATCAAACTGCTGTGAATGTTTGTACAGGTTTCAGTGTGAACATGAGCTTTTATTTCTTTGGGACAAATGCCTGAGAGCACAGTGTCTGGCTGGTATGAGAATTTCATATTTATTTTCACAAGAAACTGCTGAACCCTTCCCCAGCAGCAGCACCGTCTGGCCACTCTTCATTCCTAGCGGGAAAGTATGTGACATCCAGGCTTTCTGCACCCTCATGAGCACCTGGTATCATCACTGTTTACTTCAGTCTGAGAGACAGGTGGTGGTATTTCACTGTAGATTTAATTTATGTTTCCCTAATGGCAATAGATAGTGGATGTATTCTCATCTCTCTTCGTGCTCTGTTAACTGAAAGCTTTTTTAAAAGCTCTTTAGGCTAGATACAATTCCTTTATCAGATGTATAGTTTGCAAATATTCTAAGTCTGAGCCTTTTTCAAAAAATATGCATTACTAAGCTTTTTGCAGAGAATACTAAACAAAAAAATCAAATTTTTACAAAGTATAGTGAACTGACTTTACATATTAAGAGTTGTGTTTTTGGTGTCAAGTGCAAAAACTCTTTGCCAAACTTTTGGTCTTGAAGATTCTTCCTCTTTCTTTATATATGTACTCACACATATGTGCACATATACACATAAATACATATATGATTCAATAATTAATGTTAAATCATTTAAGTTTGAATTAATGTTTATACAAAGTATGAGGTTTATGGCGTCTTTTTATTTTTTTCTTTAAACCACTGAAAGTAAAATTGCTCCAGCACTTTCTTTTAGGGTAAAGAGAAACTTATTCGATGGGCATGGCACGGTAGCCTAGTGGCTAAAGTTCTGGCCTTATATGTGCCGGGATCCCATATGGGTGCTGGTTCATGTCCCAACTGCTCTACTTCCCATCCAGCTCCCTGCTTGTGGCTTGGGAAAGCAGTAGAGGACAGCCAAAAGTCTTGCGGCCCTGCACCAACGTGGAGCTGGAAGAAGCTCTTGGCTCCTGGCTTTGGACTGGCTCAACTCTGGCTGTTGCAGCCATCCTTGGGGAGTGAACCAGTGGATGGAAGATCTTTCTCTGTCTCTCCTACTCTCTGCATACGTGACTTGCCAGTAGAAATAAATAAATCTTTTTTTTAAAAAAATAGAAACTTATTTGAGAGACAGAGTGAAATAGGCTATTAGATGCACATTTTTTCATAGAAGTTCTCCATCAAGTTGAAGATTCTCTAATTCTAGTTTCAAGTTTTGTTTTAAATCATGAATGAGTGCTGATTATGCCAACTAATTATTCTACATCAATACACCTCCACATAATGTTATTTTTAGCTTGCTTATGTGGCAGAATGCATTTAATTGATTCTTTCAGTGGTGGAGGGTGAGTATCTGGAATGCGTCTTATTTGGTCACAGTGTTCATTCTCTTTATACATAGATGTCTTCGACTTGCTAAAACTTAGCTAAGGATTTTAGCACCTAATTTCCTCAGACATGTTGTTCTGTTGCTTTCTTCAAGCTTTTTTGACTTTAGTACTGGAATATACCAAGTACTCTTGAAGCGACTTGCAAAATCTCTCTCCTCTGCTTGATAAAGAGGTTGCTGGGATTTTCCAGTGAAATTATCTGAGCCCGGAGATTTCTGCTAGGGAGCTTTTAAATCACAAAATCATTTAAAAAAAAAAATAGTGTGAGTATTTTGGGAACTTATCCTGGTTGTGTTTTGGTAGTTTTTTAGGTTTTTTTAGGGTTTGATCCACTTTTTCTAAGTGATACAATCTGTGGATTTAAAGCTGTTCAGAATATTCCTTTGTTATTCTTTTTAACATATACTGGTATCTCCCATTTCATTCCCTCTACTGGAGGGCTCTGTCTTCTCTCTCATTATCTCTGTCAGACTGTTGGAGGTCTTAAAAATTTTATTGACTCAGTTTTAAGGAGTAAGCTTTATGTTTCCTGATTTTTCTCTCCTGTTTTTCTACGTTCAAGTTCATGAATTTCTGATTTTTATCTTTTTAATTTCTTCTCTTTCACTTGCCTTGGGCTAACAGGGATGTTCTCTCCTTAGTTCCTAGAGGCAGGAGTTTAAGATTACTGATATTCATTCATTTTGTTCTAATTTAAGTTTTTTGGGGCTGTGCATTTTTCTCTCAGCACTACTGTCAAGCTGTAGTTCGCATACTTTGATGTATTTTCATTTTAATTCAAGTCTATGCATTTAAGTATTTTCCTTTGAGCTAGTAATTTTCTGTTTTCCATAAATGATTCATCTGTAGCATTTGGTTATAGCAGCACAAATGGACTCTGATCATTGCTTGGCTTGGGATGGGCCCACTTGGACAATCAACATTCCAGATAAATATTGACACAGTGGTGTCTCAGTGAAAGGTGCAGCTTCTTCATTTATTTTATGTTTGTTTCCTCTTGTTCTCATTTTGCCTTCCCACGGGTTACATGAACAACCATTCTGTTTTGCTTATGATAATGATTTTCTCCCTGGGTTAGTTTCCTGGGGTGCCACAGAGGAGCACAAATAACAGAACTTCACCATGACACAGTCTGAAATCAAGGTGGATCTTCCCTGTGCCTTCTTGGACTCTAAATGTTTTTTTTTTTTTTAATACTGTTTCAAAATTTATTTTCACTCTATTTGCAAGTGAGACAAGAGTAAGAGAACTCTTTCATCTGCTGATTCACTCCTCAAATGCCCTCAACAGGCAGGTTTGGGCCAGGCCACAGTTGGCCGCCTGGAACTTCATCTGGGTCTTTCACAAGGGGTGCGGGAGCCAAGCACTTGAGCCATCAGCTGCTACATGCCAAGATGAGCATGAGCAGCAGAGTCTGGATCCACAGCAGCACTTCACTGGCACTCAGCACTTCTTGGCTTGCAGTGGTGGTACAGATGACGGATGCACCCTGCTCAAGGCTGACAACATTTTAATGAGTTACATGTACAATCACGCTGCTTCCAACTAGAGTCACATTCCAAGACAGTGAAGCTTACGACTGCAACACTGTATTATTATTGTTACTAATACTATTATTAAGAGGGCCATGACATAATCCTTAACACTTCCTACCATCGTTGTTTCTTTTGTACCTAGCCATATTTATTTATTATTGGGTTTCTTTCATTTATGTTTCAAGTCATCTTTATTTTATTACAGGAGACTGGCCTGTATTTCCTCCACATTTGTATAATGCCTATTTTTTAAAGAGGTTTCCCCTGTCTGCCCACCCCGTCTTCCTTCTGTTCTCCCTCCTGCCCCATTGCTTCCATCTAGTCTGTCACCCGTTACAAACCATCTCACATGGCCAGCCTACCCTCTGCACAGGGCAGTTCCTGAATGATGATGATGGAACAAAGCAGGGTAATATGGACAAGTGGAGTGGCCTGTTGGACCCTACTGTTTGGAATTAATGTGGGAAGTAGCTGGTTCCTCTATTGGCTTTCCACCTCACTCTGGGTTTACAGCTCTGCAGCTGTTCCCAGCTTCTGGTGAGTTTCCTCCTATGCGCACTGTGGGTGATGGGTTGCTTAACTATTTCAACTCAGCCCCATCTGCTTTCTATCATCTAATATTTGCACAAAATTTCTTTGCCGTTAACAGCTTCTCCTTCTAGTCTCCCAGACCTATAAGATACATTTAATCCTTCTCTGATTTCGTAGATTTTAGGTGCTTGGGGAAATAGGCATACACAGTCTGGCTTCTTTTTCAGTCTCCTCTGACATTTCTTTATTTTTGAGATAATTCTGCATTGCTGTTCAAATAACTGAAGGAAGATATTTTCAAACGATTCTTGTAAAGATGTTAATAGCTGGATCTTTTTTCTTTTGACAAGAAAGAAAGCTGTGCAAGTATGAAACCTTCCCATCATCCCTGGAATTAACAGGAAAAGGATAGGCTCAACTTCCGGAAACAACAAACTAGCCAACATGTGAAACAATGGTTCTCTAAGAAGCCAGAGATCAGGCCACGAAGAACAGTGGCCCAGGAGAGCAGGGGAACAAATGGTGAGCCTGAGAATTGTCCTCTAGTGGCAACTTCGGAAGTGTCCCAGCAAGGGAGGGTGACAGAGGAAGATCCCAGTGGATTCTTTCAGTGGAAGAGGCAGAGAAAAAATCTCTGAAAACCAAGGCAGCAAAACTGAGAACATCAACTGCCAAGAAGATGGCAGGCCAGAGCTAACATTCAGGAAGAACCAGATAATCTGACGAGCCCACCAGCCACTAGAGAAAACGACAGTATAGCTAAAATCATTCCTATAGAGAAAACTCCAGCCTCATGCGCTCTTACTGGCAAACTATCAGACATTTAAGCAAGAAGTAACACGGACTCTATGCAAACTCTTCCTGAAAGCCAAAGAAAACAGAATGCTTCTCAACTCATCCTAAGAGGCCAGCATCACCCTGATACCAAAGCCAGAAAGACATCAGCAGAAAACAGTACTATGAGTCAACTAAGAAAGTTTATGGGTAAGTGTAAAAGTCCTCAAAAATTCTAGAAAACCCATCCAGCAACTTATCAGAAGTTATTATTAACCATTACGAGATGGATTTCATGCACTGCCATGCAGGATTAATGTAACATCTAATGATCAATCAATGTTACATGAAATCATAATAAAATAAAGGATAAAAATGACATTGATCCATCTACCAGTCACCAAATAAGCCCCTGGAAAAATGTGACAAAACAAGCAAATGAGGAATAGAAAGGGGCTTTATTAACTGGGAAATTGTTAGTTGTGACGGGAGATGACACCACTGCTCCCAAGCAGAGCAAGGACGACAGTACAAAATGCTCCACTGGACTTTTAAGAAAGAACACACACTAATTCTTCCTAAACTATTCCCCCCTCAAACCCCCAAAAAGGGAAAACAGCAAGTTTTTACAAACTCTTCCTTTAAGGTCAATATTACCCTGCTACTCAAACCAGACAAGGAAACAATTTCAAAACAGAGAAAAACTACAGACTAATAACTCGAATGCACACAGATGCTAAAATCCTCCATAAAAAAAAACACAAAAAAACAAAAATAAAAACAAAAACAAAAACTAGCAGTTGAATCTAACAGCATGCCAGAAAGATTGTTGAAGCAGTACATGATGGTTCAAGACGGTGGGTCCTGTGTCCCATGTGGCCGCAGTTCTCAACTCCCAGCTTTGATCTGGGCCTGCTCTGATCGGTGGGCTTTGGGGAGTGAACCAGTGCATTCCAGCTCTCTGTCTATCTGCCTCTCAAATTGTAAGAAAAACAGATCACTCATCATAATCGGGTAGGATTTATCCCAATGATGAAAGGATGGCTCAACATAAGCAAATGAATACAAGTAATCGATCAATAAATGAACCAAAAAGCCTATGACTAACTCAATAGATTTTTCTTAGAAAGTATTCATGAAATTCAGTATCCCTTCATGATTAAAAAAAAAAACTCTCAACATTCCATAACATAAGAAAAATGGTTAAATATTTCAAATTCAGTCTATCCCATACTGAATGTCAAAAGCTGAAATCATTTACTCTAAATTAAGGAACCACTACTCTCACTGCTCTTATTCAACACAGTATGCGAAGTCTCAGCCAGAGCAATGAGGCAAAACAAAAAATACAATAAACAGGAAAGGAAAAGGCAGAACGATCCCTTGGATCAGACGGCAAACATTCATCTTGACAAGACACACCTGCATATTTACAACATCCTTTATGAACCATACAAAATTATCAGCTTAAAAATTAGCCTGCTAGAGATTCATTCCATTCCAAGTCATACCTGCGGTTAACCCTGGCAGGGCCGGACCACCTGATCTGACAGGCCTTGTATGGCCCGTGGGCCAGGCTTTCCCCATACCTCCACTCAGACGATATGACTCAATCAACAGAACCTACGAATT
The DNA here is from genome assembly GCF_030435755.1 of Ochotona princeps. Classification (NCBI taxonomy): domain Eukaryota; kingdom Metazoa; phylum Chordata; class Mammalia; order Lagomorpha; family Ochotonidae; genus Ochotona; species Ochotona princeps. The sequence continues at coordinate 30,944,602 of NC_080852.1, read as the reverse complement.
ACTCAACCAAAAGACTATCTGAATTGATTTAAAAAATTCAATACAGTAGCAGAGTTTACAGGTTCGATGCAAGTCCTATTAAATTGTCAATGAAATTCACACATACACAGAAAAAAATCCTAAAATTCCTTTGTAAGCACAAAAGAACTCAAGGGGGTCAAAAACAATCCTGAGCAAAAAGGACAACCCTCAAGGCATCACATCAAGACAACCATAGAGCTGTAATAACTACGTGTCAGGGTACTGGCATGACAACTGATCCACAGAGCAGCGGAGCTGAACAGAGACCCCAGAAACAATTCCACTCATCTGTAACCAACCAGTTACTGACAAAGGCATCAAACAAATACTGCTGAAAGGATGGTGCAGGATACCTACACAGGGAAGACTGAATCTTGACACACACCTTCCATAACTCTTACACCACAAAAAAAAAAAAAAAAAAAAGGAAGGGAAGGATGGAGAGCGGGTGGGAGGAAGAGAGGCTTAAGGCTTATAAAGACAGAATTAAGATCTAAATGTAAGACCTTAGAGTACAAAACACTGGAGAAGACGCAGGGGAGTATTACAAGACATTGGTAAGCAAGGATTTTTCAGACAAGACTCTCAGGACATAGGCAAGAAATGCAGATAGACACACACCACTCAGAAGCTTCCATACAGGAAAGAATCCACAGAGCAGACAGCATACAGAATGGGAGAAAGTAATTGCAAAGAAAAAAAATCATCTGATAAGAAACTTAAAAAATTCCACAACCTAACACGCAATCCAACTTACAAGATGAGCAAGTCACACTGAAGGGAGCCGGACATTTCTAGGAGAAAAGTTTTGATACAGGAGTAACAACAGAAACACCGCACTAAGCAGAAGCCTGTTAAATCATCAATGAAGTTCCCACACACACATTTTCACATAACGTACGTGAAAACGAACTGTGTTTTGGGTCTAGCGCTTTTCAAAAACGGGAAATCCAAACGGGAAACAAATCTATGAGAAAACACTCAACACACCATCAAGGGCTGGGGCAACGCGAATCAAAGCCGCAAGCTCTTCCGTCACCCCAGTTAAGCGCTGTGCGGGACAGAATGAGATACAAAAACAGGCACACACAACTAGGAAATCCTCCCCAGCAAACTTATGTTTGAATGTAAAGGACTGCTTTAAAACGATTTAAAATCACAGCAATTCTGTGTTTATGTCCCTTTATTCAATTTACACAACACACTGCCTTTTAAAATCTTATTCATTTTATGTTACAAAATATTGCCTGGTACTATGCTTCGGTCAGACATGGCTGGGACTATTTATGTTTCAAAGAGACTACGTTAACTCACAAGGAAACAAGGTCCACACTCCCAAGCTCAATCACATGGATTTTTATTATTATTTATGCTCCCTCGAACCAGTGACTCCCTCTGGATTGTTCAGGCATTTTAAGGGGATTTCATAGGCCGTTAGTCCATTACTTCTCATTCGCACACATCACTCCTGCCCCGAGAGGGCAAAACAGCTGATGCAGCGGATGAAGCTGGGGGTTCCAAATGCCACTTCCAAGGAAGCAGAGTGCCCACCGTCTCCACGCTGTGCCCCTTCCCTCAGAAACCAAAGATGGTTCATGAGTTGCCTCTGGTCTCCAGGCACATTCTTTAGAAAGCAGACAACCTGCCACTGCCTTCATGGGTTTCATTTTTAGTCTACATATCACAGACCTGCAGATTAAGATTTTAAAAACCCAAAGGGTTATAGAATAGGGGATTCCCCCCAAAAACACAAATAGGAGCTGCTGCTGTGTAGTGAGTAAAGCTGCCACTTGTGCGACCGCATCGCCTATGGGCAAGGATTCTAGTACCAGGTGCTCCATTTCCAAAATCCAGCTCTCTGCTCACGCACTTGGGCAGGCACCAGGCAACCCAAGTACTACAGCACTTATACACATGTGGGAGACCCAGGAGAAGCTCTGCTCCCAGCTTAGGCCATGGGGGGAGTCTCTGTGTCTCTCCTTCTTTCACTGGAACTCTTTCAAATAAGTAAATAAATCTCAAAATAATAATAATAATAATGACAATGTGAACTTCAAATGTCAACTGTTACTGCTACAAATACTTTTTTTTTTTTTTTTTTGACCAGAGGGACAGGCAGGGAGACAGTGGGAGTGAAATTTGTTGAAATGACACTGCATTAGGGCATGGAAGGGTAATTAGAATAGGTAATTATAAAGCACCCCACGGAGGAGGGCTGCGGACAGGGCACCCCGTCATGTGTCCTCTGCTTAGCTCACAGCAGACCCAAAGTCCATGTGCTGCAGCCCACCCGGGGAAGCTCCTGCAGAAGCGGGGCAGCCCCACAGCCAACATTTCTGAGGCTCCCAGGGTTCCAGATCGGCCTGGGCCCCCGGCCTTCTCTGCCTACACTGAGAGGCAATGAAGTGTGGAGGGCGCATGCTCGTGAGGCCTTCGGGTCTGCACAGCACTTGTTCCACGAGACGCTCCGGTAGCAGCTGGTAGCTTGAGGAGGGAAAGCAGGCTTCCAATTAGCAGTGAGCTGAGCGCGTCAGGGGGTCTGGCACCTGAGAGAGAGCCTGAGAAAGAAACAGGGATGGGCCCAGAGGCACAGCAAAGAGGAGACCCCAAAACATAGCTTACAAACGCTCTCTGAAATGGAGAGGACAATGTTGGTACATGAACCTTCCTGAGGAGACATGGAGAAAGGGAGGCAGGCTGGGCCTAGGCACCAAGAGCTCACAGAGGGCCAGGCTAGCCTGCTGGGAAAGGAAACACAGCCCTTCAGGAGGCCTGCTGTCCCCGGGAGAGCTTCCGGCCGGCCATGGAAGCACAAATATCCAGGATTTACAAAGAACTCCAGAAACTCAACAACAGCAGCCAAGCAAATAATCCCATTAAGAGGTGCGCAGAGGCCACGAAAAGATGTTTTTCAAAAGATGAGATTAAAAGAAAAGAGTGCTCAGGTTCTCTAGCTCTCAGGAAAATGCACATCACCAACCATAATGGGGATCCCCCTAAGCCCAGTGACAATGGCTCACACCTAGAAATCCACAAACAATAATAGCTGAGCAAGATGTGGGGGAAAGGTCCCCTAATCCACTGTCTGTCAGAATGTGAAGCAGAGCAAGCACTGTGGCAGTCAGCATAGAGCTCTGCAGACGGCTGAAATTAGATCTTCCGTATGACCCTGCTTAGCTCACCCCTTGGGAGTACATCTGAATGACGCAAAATCAAAGAGGTACCTACATGCAACTCCATGTTATACAGCAGTGCAATTCACAATAGCTAAGACATGGAATTAACCTAGATGACTATCAAATGGACCAAAAAGAAAAAAAAAAAAAGTACATTTACTCCATGGAATACTACTCAGTCGTAAAAAAAGAATGGAATCTCACCATCCGCAACAAAATTAGACTAGACACCATTATGCTTAGTGATATAAGCCAGTCCCTAAAAGATGAACGCAGTAAAATAAAATCAGATCTGTAGCTTTTTATTTAAACAATGTGGTTGACTTACATAATTAGATAAACCATTATTAACAACTCTTGCAACTTTATATTTTATCCATTCTGATGCCAATTTGGGTAATATAGATCTTTTGTTTTTTAAATAAAATCATCCGCTTTTCCATATTTCCAAACTTAATGAATCATGGATAAAGAAACTGTGGTACATTTACTCCATGTTACATACGAATGTTCCATAGCCATTACAAAGGATGAAATCCTCCCATTTGCATCAAAATGGTCCCAACTAGAAACCATTATGCTCAGAGAAATAAGCCAATCCCCAAAGGACAAATCTCATACATCTCTGTGATACAAGGCAACATTCATGCAAAATACAAATAGATACATTGGTAAACATATATATATGAACACGCAAACACATATATTCTCAAAGACAAACTGTATATGGGGGAAATGGTGGGAGGTGACAGTGGAGAGGAGAATTGGGAGGGCAAGAGGGAATATCCCTATACCTACAATAATATAGCATGGGAAATAATAAAAATAATTTTTAAAATGTTAAATATATTTTGCACATTAGCAACTTTTTAAAATTCTTAACGCAATATAGCCACAGAATCCAAACTGAAAGTTCATGAGATGATATTTTTATCTATCAAAAAGTTTTACAGATCTAGAAATAGCCTTAGAGTTATGAAAAGAGTAAGACCAATACACAGCTCTGACTTGTATCGGTATGGAAGTATGTCCATAACCTTGGAATATGTGCACTGTGACCCATTTTGGGAGTGAAAGCAAAAACCACACACACACACACACACAAACACACGAAATCACTAATCTAGCTGCTTGTGATGGTAAGCAGTGCGAAGGATGAAGAACACGCACCAAATGCTCTACTGCCTTGAGTAACCACAATAACCACCAGAGCTTTCTGCAATCATCAAACAAGGGAAAGGAAACTCTGGAAATGTTTCTGTTAGGTGTAAGATATTTACAACTGCATCACAGGATTAAATGGCTTGGAAGTGAGTTAAACGTTTACTGAACCCAGGATGATTGATAAATATCTTCCTATTACCATGGTTCCTTTCTGAAGAGCTCATACCCAAAGATGTTAGATTTGTCCTAGTCAATGCACCCTTAAGGAAAAACAAAAGCAAACCAAACAAGGAGATACTATGTTTATTCCTACACAGAGTTATTTCCCTCAAAAGAATGGATGTTTTATAACAAAATTGTAAGGGCTAATAAACTAAAAACCACCTCCTAACAGTAAAGACTCACCAAACCAGGTGATTTTTTTTTTTTTTTGGCTACTAGAAGAAAAATCTCTAGATAAAATTGATTAAACATAGTTAAAGCTCTAATAGCCAGACATTTAGTATGAATTCAATAAAATCTTAGCCTTTATTTAAACAGACTGACTTAGAATTAACATTAAAAGAAGATTGCTTGTCCTAGAGTTTTACCCCATGGACTTGGCTGTCCCCGACATGTCTTTACTGTGACCTCTGCTTTGTAGACCTGGGTGAGCTGCAAGGTGCTGCAAGAGACTCAATCAGCTTCGCTCAAGTGACCATTTTTGCATCAACAGAGCTGTTAGAGCAGCCAATTTTAGAGCAGGGATAAAATTGTTGGAGATACCCCCAGGGTACATTATTTTAGCACATTAATGAGGCTATTCAGAGGGAGAGTTTATTACAGTAAGAGATAGATGTTTATTAGATCAGTAATATGATCACAGAACATGTGGTATGGGAAGGGCCTCTGGGAGCTATAGGTGGATAATTTTGCAGACATTAGACTCAAAGAAGCCAAACATCATTACCAAAAGTGCCAGCTTTACTTCATCACAGCCATGGGTAAATAGCCACACTATTAAGTATCCATGTAATTTTCCTGTTACAAAAATGATGCATTAGGCATGCTTTCCGAGCTCACATAGAATTCATGGGCAAGTATGCTGTTCATCTTAAACATGGCCCACTTCAAAAGACACCTGGGAAATTGTATTTCTTTGACCGTAGCCATAATGAGCTTTACACTACATGTTAGTGTATCACTGAGTAACAGGAGTAAAGATAACACACCACTGAAAACAATGTAACAAAGAGACAAAAGCAAACTTCAGAAGGGGCTTGTACCAACTGACAAATGTTAGGAGCTGTTCACGCATTATTCCTTTAGTCCTTCAGTCCAGCCATCAACCCCTATGAGGCAGAGATGTGAAAAGAGAACCTTACTGACTAACCCCAGTCATTGGTCTGGAAGCCAGTGAAGCCAACTCAACCACAGTTACAGCGTGATCAGGGGTGATCCAACTGAATGACAGAAATGGTCCCATCTTCTGCCAAACATCCTCACACATCTTGCCAATTAGATTGCACATTGTATTCCACTGGTTTATCAAGGAGCTTCCTGTTGCTGTTACCTGTACATTCCCAGCACCATGCTATCATGCTGTTACTGCGAGGACACAACAAGGCAAAAACACGTTCACTGTTTAAAAACCCAACATACATTTTAGGAGCTTAGTGTGGAAAAGTGTGGCACTGAAAAGATAAACTGCGATTAGGATGCCCGTGAAATAGAGATTACAAAGAAAGTGCAAGCAAGGCCAATCTGCTGGGACCCACCAGTGCCTCAACCTGACCTGCACCTTTCTGCTTCACACCCAGGAAAAGCCAGGCGCATGTCTTGAGCCTGTTTCTGATGAATCTAGGAGAAAAGAGGTCCTTCCAGAAAATGCTACTTGGTCTGGAGAACCACACCATATAAAGACAAGGCCCGATCATGTCATCCTCAGGGAATCCTCTGGAATAATTCTCGCTCCCCCCCACAGCCACTACTCACCCCCATTTCTGTGGCAGAAGAGAATCAGTAATACTCATGTCCTGTTCAGTTTTATTAGGATGACAGCAAACTGGATCAAAGAGATGACATTTTCATGGGATTAGCTTTGTTTCCATTATGTTCCTGGACACACACTGATCCCAATGATTTCATTATGGTACAAGGGATAAACAGAAAATTGCATGCAATTAAAGACACGATGGTTCATCACCAAAGAAAAGATAGGCAGGTGCCACTTCCACTTATTCAGCAATTATGGCAAAAGGGACCTGGCACCAAATTTGAAAACTTGTACACTTTACTATGACACACACGTCTACCTTACTCACTATAATGAAATGATCCTTCAGAACATCTGTATGTAAAAAATCAAACCATGAGAGTATTTACTTTATTATTGGCTTATGTTTTGGTATATTTGCTCAATGTTAATGATTAAACTGCTTTTGTTTGAACTGACTTTTAAACAGTAACACATGGGCAAAAGGGGGTTTGGTTCTTAGATAATCTATTTTTCTCTTAGTGATAAATTAAGGGAAACTGATCACTGGGCTAAACATTGAATTTTCCGCATTTTCAGTGTTTCTGCATGATGGATTTTGTAATTATCTTGGCCTCCACAGGCTAAATAGCTTTGAGGTTTCATTTACATGAGAAGCGGGTTTCCTATTTTTGCCTCAAGTAAATCTTTAATTATGAGCTAAATCATAATTATAAAAAAATTATGGATTGAAAAAATCTTCCCTCCAAGTCACATTGACAGAAAGAAATGCAAAAATAGCGTAACCAAACGATTTATGCTTAAATTTGCTTCTCTGCAAAATGGATGTCTGCCCGCTGCATAGGAAGAGTATTTGGGGCACAGATCAAGCCACCGTGGCTTCACAGAGGGGAGGCTCGGTTTCTGATCCAGTGTCCTGCTAAGGTGCCTGGCAAGGCAGTGGAGCATGGCCCGAGTACCTGTGCACCTGCCATCCTCAAGGGAGAGGTGGCTAGAGTCCCTGTCTCCTGGCTTTCGCCTTGCCCAAGCCTAGGGGTGACAGCTATTTGGTGAGAGAACCAGCGGATGGGAAAGCACTTGGTCTACCTCTCGGACCTATTCTTTGCCCCATGTATCTGCCTCTCTTTCTGCTGCTTTGCCTTTCAAGTAATTAAATGAATAATACTTGAGGTAACAGGCATGATCCTGGTGGGAGGACGATCTCAGCAAATGAATCCCAAGTCCTCAGTGATGTCCCGTGCTATTGTGCCCACAGATGACTTAACCTCCATGACAGAAACTGCACAAAGAACTACACCTCATCCTAGGGTTTCTTACCAAAATGAACATAAAGATACTTAGTGGAAGATAAACATACGTTAACGATTCCAAGTAACAACATCGCTATTTCCAGGAAGGATGCCAATGTGGTCAAATCCATCAAGGCTGGTGGTCCTTAACTGTCCAATCAGATCATACAGATGTGGCCCCAAGTAAGTAAAATATTGCTTAAGTTCTATGTGAGAATGAATAGTATTTGAACTGAACAGATGTACAACTCCTTTTTGAGTCAAGTCATACTTTAATAGCCTGGAAAACTAGAAAATTTCTATGTAACCAGCTTCCTTAAGTATGTATTTCTGGTTGGTTCTTTTAACTGTTAATTTATTCTTTTTTTTTTTTTCATTTCAAAGGCAGAGTGACAGAGAGGGAAAGGGGTGGCAGGGAGGAGACACCACCCATCAGCAGCCAGAGTTGAGCCACACTGAAGGCAGGAAGCTCATCTGGGTCTCCCACCTGGGTGCCAGGGACCCACACACGTCAGCCACCATCCGCTGCTTCCCTAAGTGCAGGAGGGAGCTGGAAGGAGGCAGAATTCCACCCCAGTCACACTAATACAGGGGTGCAGGAGTCCCCTGTGCTGGCTTCATACCTTGCACCCACCTCATGACTGATGCTTTTAGATACAAGATGGTTAGAATTTTTTTTTTATAATAGGCATTCTCCACGAGCATTTTGAGGATCCTTCCTACCAGCAGTTAATCTCTTGTGTGAAGTATAAAATGACAGCACTTGAAGGGGCCTGCAGAGTACTGGTAGCCTGACCACTGATCTGAGGACAGGGCACAGTGACTCCATCATGCATCACCATATGGCCCGGATGGAAAAGCGCCTTCGTGCACGGTGTCAATCAGCGGCAACAGCTCACTGGCTGGTTCAAGCTAATTTGTCCAAAATGGCCTGACTCTTGGGACGGCGGTCCGGGCAGCCCAGTTTTTGACAGTTCTTTAGAAGGCACAGCCAAGAGCTGCTGCCAGAAGCCCAGACCCCTGTGGGTTGTTTTTTTTTTTTTTTTTCGACAGACGGACGTGATCAGTCTTCCTCAGCCAGAGCATCAGGAACTAATTAGGACTAGTAAATGTCAAAGTAAAACAGGAGATTTTCAGAAAGTTAATGGAAGTTGTGCATTAATAAATAAACCATATATGGATCTCATTTTTTAAAACCAAGATAAGCTTATTTTTCTACTCCATTTCCCAAAAACTTTGGGCAGTATACTCTCCTAGATTAAAAAAAAAAAAATCCTCATCTGCTTTTTTTTTATTTTCTAAAACAAAGTAGGATTCTTATTTAATGGTTGTTGTTGTCCCAGGTGTTAAGAAACTGAGTCTAAAGGTAGAAAAGCAATATTGTCAAGTTCACCCTAAGTTCAATGCAGAGTTTTATTCCCTGCTAAGCTCTGCTAGCTGTTTACTTTGGACGCAAAAGAAGTTTATGATCACACTGCAGAACCAATTCGTTACCACAGGAAAGCCAACCAAGCTGCTTGGGTCTCGACACAGCAGCGTGCTGACATTTGCCAGCGGAATGAGAGTGGATTCTGTCGCTAACGGCCACTGTGAGGAACTTGGGCTGTCAAGCTGGTGAATACTGATGAAGTTTTTCTACTGCACTGGCCACCGGCAGGGAGGATAGGAGAGACATGCACTTCTAAGTCGTGTGAGCGGCATTGAGTTACCTGGCAGATTTGACTCTGGAATTTCAAGTCCTCTAGTTTGGGAAAACTGTATGCCAAAGCTGGTAAGGTTTATTAAGAAAAATGCTCCATGGGCCCGGCGGTGTGGCCTAGCGGCTAAAGTCCTCGCCTTGAAAGCCCCGGGATCCCATATGGGCGCCGGTTCTAATCCCGGCAGCTCCACTTCCCATCCAGCTCCCTGCTTGTGGCCTGGGAAAGCAGTCGAGGACGGCCCAAAGCTTTGGGACCCTGCACCCATGTGGGAGACCTGGAAGAGGTTCCAGGTTCCCAGCTTCGGACTGGCGCGCACCGGCCTGTTGCGGCTCACTTGGGGAGTGAAACATCGGATGGAAGATCTTCCTCTCTGTCTCTCCTCTCTGTATATCTGGCTTTCCAATAATAATAAAAAATCTTAAAAAAAAAAATGCTCCAGGCTGATGCGAAAAATCACCATGTAGATCTGTCCGTCTAGGAGGAGAGCCTCATGTCCTGACAGAAGAGCTGGTGGTGAGTGGCCGTCCTACTTCACAGGTGTACCATGAACACAGTACCCTGGGTGAAGCTGGAAGGCAGCCCGGTGCCTACATGTACCAGGTGTGCCTCACCTCTGAGCCCAGCTTCCCTGAGCAGACACAACCTTTGCCTAAACAACGCACCCTGGAGCAGATACGTTTCCAGGGCTGAAGTCCCTCACGAACAATCAACTTCAGTGTCATCTCCCACACTGTAAAACAGGAATGACCTGGATGCCAGCCAGATGTGCAGGCATCCACAGCAGAGGCCATCTGAGGCTGATCCGAACCAAGAATGCTTATGGACAATCACATGGAAACCTGACTTGGGGCTCAGAGATGGGGAAGGGATAGGGGAGGCTGGGGGGGTTGGGGAGGCTGGGGGGGCTGGGGGAGGTGAGCAGGGTCTCACTTCAGCAGAGGCAGGTATCAAGATCTTGGTTTATTTGCATACCTTTTGCTAAATGAAAATAACTTTAATATATAGAAAAATACCATTCTCATTTTTATTATTTTAAAAGGGAGAGATTATAGCAGAGCCCATTTTTTAAAATAAATTATCTAGAGGATCCAGGATGGTTCAATAGTGAGAAGCCACATTGACCTCAGCCAAAGAAAAAACAAAGCACCACATTCCTGGGGGCCAGGGGGACTGATTGACAGAAATGTTCAGTGGAGACAGAATGGAACAGAACACGGAGACTCCCTGGAGCAGCGAGAAGAGAGGACAGACACACAACCAGCAGCCATGCCCACATCTAAACGGCTAACTCCAGGCTGCCAAGTGCCACCTTCTCCTTGCAAGGGGAGAGGAGGCTGCCACAACTCATGTCACTGTTAGCTCTAATGCAGAGAATATTCTACCAGCTCCACTGGCTTCTAGTCCAGCCTGGGGACCTGCTACGGCTTGGCTACTTTGCTCAGTGAAAGGAGATCATGTTATCTCCCATCAGTCTCCTCACTGAAGAGCCAGAATCCACCCACTGAGCTGGAGCTGCAGGTGGACTCTATCCTGACTTGGGGAACAGCAGGAAACTGCCACCACTGAAGGCTGCCAAGGCTTGGAATAGGGCAGCTGGCAGGATGAGAGCAGAACACCTGTACCCTGGGACCGCAGCAACTCAGGGTGTAGGCTGTGAGTGCAGAGGGCCACAAGTCGTGGCCAGGTTCCAGTGCACCCACCAGGTTGCCTGCACAGACTCAGGGACATATATTGGAGGAGTTGGGGATACTCCGTCAGGCGGAACCCTGCCCTGTATGGTGCGCCTGCCTCAGTGTGTGGGTGGGATGTGCTGTTACATGATGTCACTCTGGACTGAACCTGCTGCTTCACCCTGGCAGAGAGAAGGGCTGGGACTGTGGACAAATCAGATGCCTCCAACATTCCCCACCCTAGCCGGCTACAGCCAGAGATGCTCAACCACATCCAACTTCGATGTCGCTCTGGATTCTTCTCCCATGAACTCCAGACAGAGTCCTTGCCCCACACAGCACTCACCCTGGAATGCATCCATAAGCCTTAGACACTCCACCAAACGCCACATGTGGCATTTCAAAGAGTAGAGCCTTCACTATAAAAAAAAAAAATCCTCCAGAAGAAAGAGTAGCTCAACATAGAAATACAACAAACAGTCATGAGCAGGAAGAAAATGCATTTCCCTAAAAGGAATATAATACTTCACAAAGAAGGGGAGGTGGGAGAAATACCTGAGAAATAATCCAGAAGAATGATTGTAAGGGTGCTCAAAAACACAGAAGAAGTTAGAGAAATCAGTACTTGGCATGGTTGAGAAGTCTCGCAAGAGACAGATATTTTAACAAACCAAACTGAAAATTTAGAAATGAAGTATTAAAACAAAAATAAAGTATTAAAAGACAAAATAAAAATACAGCAGAAGGAGAAGGAACATCTGAGCCAAGTGAAGTCTTTTGAAAAACTCAGACAAAAGAAGAAAAAAGATAAAATTAGATGGGCCAAAAACACTTGTGCAAGCTTATGGGATACCACTATTGACCAAATATATGGGTCTTCCTGAAGCTATGGTAAAAAATGGTTTAGAAAAACTACTCAATGAAACAACAGTAGAAAACGTCCCCAATTTGGAGAAAGATAACATTCAAATACGGGGATTGCATAGAACCTCTAATAGGCATGATCAGAAAAGAGTCTCACCATCACACATTATAGTCAAACTTCATAAAGTGAAACATACAAAATGTCCTAAAATTTGCAAGAGATAAATGCCAGATCACTTTTAAAGGGACTCTCATCGGATCAATGGTAAGTTTATCCAAAGAAACCCTATAGGTCCAATGAGAATAGAGACATCAGCTCAAGTGCTAAACAAAAACAAAAACAAAAACAAAAACAAAAACAAACTTGCCAACCTAGAATCCTTAACCCAATGAGGTTCTTGTTCACAAATTAATGTGAAATAAAAACCTTCCAAAATAAATAAAAATTAAAACAATTTTCCAAATACCAATGCAGCCTTACACACTAAACACAAAGATCACCTTCATGAAAAAAAATGTGAAGATAGAAAACCTCTCAGTAAAAACAAACAGAAGAAAGGGCCTGGTGCAGTGGCCTAGTGGCTAAATCCTCACCTTGCAATTGCCAGGATCCCATATAGGCACTAGTTTATGTCCTGGCTGCTCTACTTTCCATCCAGCTCCCTTCTTGTGGCCTAAGAAAGTAGTAGAAGATGACCCAAAGTCTTGGGACTCTGCACCCACATGGGAGACCCAGAAGCCGCCTCTGGCTCCTGGCCTTGGATCGGTTCAGCTCTGGCCATTGTGACCACTTAGAGAGTAAACCAGCAGATGAACTATCTTTCTCTTGATCTCTCCTTCTCTCTATAAGTCTGCCTTTCCAATAAAAAATAAATAAAACCTTAAAAATACAGAAACAAAGGATATTTAAAGCAAACCACAGAAATATTTTTTTAAAAAAATGGCAGGAACAAGTCATACGTTTGCCAACAGCAAACTGGAATGTAAACAGACTAAATTCTCCAGTTATAGAGAAAGGAAATAAAAGGATGGAAAAGGATATTTCATGCAAATGGAAACCAAAAAATGAGCAGAAGTAATTATACTCATATCAGAAAAACTTAAAATAGACCAGGCCATTATGTAATGACTGTAAGATCAATTCATCAGGAAGATATGACTACAGTAAATGTATATGCTCCTATTGCCAAGCACCAGGCTTCATTACACAAATGATAATGGATTTAAACAGAAACAGAAACACTAAGACAATAATGATGGGACTTCAACACTGCACTTACATCAATGGACAGAACCCTCAGACAAAAATCCAAAAACGAGACAATAGAGCTAACGTACATTATTGAACAACTGATCCTAACAGGTATTTACAAAACCTTTCATTCTGCAGCTGCAGCACACACATTCTTTTCATTGGTGTATAGAACAGCCTCTAGAAGAGATCACATCCCAAGTCATAAAACAAGTCTCAACAAATTCAAAAAAGCTCAAGTCATATCACAGACCTTTTCTGACCACAGTGGAATGGACAAAAGCAGCTCTGTAACATACACCAATACATGGACACCAAACCACAGACTCTTGAATGAACACTGTGTCACAGCAGAAATCAAAAGAGAAATAAAAAGAACCCTCTTGAATGAAAATGAAAACACAAGAGGAAAGTTTATAGCAATGAATGCCTACGTTAAACATTGTAAACCTATAAAAGATGTAACAACACACCTCAAAGACCTAGAGAAAGGAGAGCAAAACCAAACCCTAAGTTAGGAGGAGGAAACATATGAGAAAATTACAGAGCAAACAAAACTAAACTAACTATACAAAATCTCAGTGAAACGGAGAGCTGTTTTTTTTTTTTTTTTTTTTTTTTTTGGCAGGGGTGAGGGGGGCGAGGGTGATAAACCTTTGGCCCAACTAAGCACAAAATAGGAGAAGACCCAAACTAATAAAACTAGAGAGGAGAACGAATATGGTACAACTGACATATGCAATATGAAGAACAACCGGGAATCATTACAAAAGCTATTTGCCAACAAGTTAGATCATCTATAAGAATCCAAAAGATTTATGAATACATTTAAGTTACCAAAAATTGAGTCACAATGACATAAAAAAACCAGAGGAGACCAATAGCCAAGGCTGAGACTGAATTAGCAACAAGGAAGAGCGCAGGACTGGATAGCTTCACTGCCAACTTCAACCAAACTTTTAAGGAATATGGAACTTCAATCCTTCAACAACTTGAAACTGAAAGGCTATCAGTTTTTCCAAACTGACTCTACGGGACCAGCAGTACCTTAATTATAAAGCCAGACAAAGACATAACCAAAGATGAACACAGATGCAATAATCCTCCATGAAATACTAGCAAATTGAATTTAACACATCAATTTCATCCTCCCACCAGGCCAACCAGGATTTATCCCAGATTGCATGTAAGGTTCAACATACACAAACCAACAAACATGCTACACTGCATCAACAATATAAAGAATAAAAAGCAATATGACTATCTCGATACATGCAGAGAAAGCATTTGATAAAATTACAACATTCATCCAAGATAAAACCATTTTAAAATCAGGTACAGAAGGAACATGCCTCAACACAATCAAGGCAGTGTACGACACACCCACAGCCAGTATCATATCGAGTGGGGTAAGGCTTGATGCATTTCCTCTAAGACTGAAAACCAGACAGGGATCCCCACTCCCACCACACTATTCAGTACAGGTTTGATATCCGTGATCAGAACCATTACGCAAGAAAATAAAAAGCAAGCAAAGGGATACAACCTGGAAAGCAGGAATTATCCCTGTTTGCAGACGTCATGATATCCAGAATATATAATGAAAAAGAGATCCAATGGCAACAAAGACACACAGAGGCATTTTCAAAGGATGAAACATAAACAGCCAACAGACACATGAAAACAGAGTGAAATTCTGGCATTCCAAACAAAATGAACGCATTTGGAGATGATTATGATAAGCAAAATAAGCCACACTCAAAGACTTACATGTTTTACCTTATCTGCGGCAGTCTACATGGAAAAATACAAAACCATGTGGACACCATGTCATTTGCTAGACAGCTATAAGTAGTACTTCACTGAATCATAACATATGTATAACAACATACTTACTTCCCATACTAAAAGAAATGGAGAAGGTGAGCTGAGGAGTCTTGGGGTACTAGTAATGCTTTGTTCTAAATTTTGGTATTGGCTGTGTGATCAGATTGGAAAAAAATCTGATTTATCTATACAATAACATGCATCTCTTGGTTTGTATACTGTATTTCAAAAGAATATTTCCTTAAATTGTCCAGCTTGAGGGCAGGTGGGATTTGACCTTGAGGTCAGAGTTGCGTGGTTCCTCCCTGTCAGGGGTGCAAGGGTTCAGCATCAGAGAGGAGGACCACATGACATCCAGGGGAAAGCCCGGCGAGCGGCACGGAGCTAGTGAGACAGGTGTGCGCCTCACTGCTCACCGAGCTGTGCTTGCTGAGTGTCTTGCCAAGGGACACTGAAGCCTGACAGCTCTCTCCCAATCCAGCTAGTTCCTACAGATGAAAAAACGGTGGTGTAGACACATCAGAAAGTACTGTTACTCAGTATCTGCCCGAGGCACCAGCTGGTAAGTGGTGGAGCTCAGCCGCAGTGTAAGCACCGCACAAGGCTGTGCTGTTACGATCGCTGTGCTCATGAGGGCTCTTTACAAAAGTCATGGGCAATGTGTGTAATGAGAAACCTACACAGATTTTTTTTCAAAACTATTTGCACCAAAATAAACTTATATTCCAACTCCATTTTTCTGGGACTGGTTGGATAGCATTATAGATTAGTCTTCTCCCTGTGGCACCAGCATCCCATATGGGTGCCAGTTTGAGTCCTGGCTGTTCCACTTCCCATCCACCTCTCTGCTTATGAGCTGAGAAACCAATGGAGGATGGCTCAAGCTTTTGGGTCCCTAAACCCATCTGGGAGACTGGAAAGAAGTTCTTGGTTCTGAACTGGCACAGCTCTGGCTGTTACAGCCATCTGGGGAGTGAATCAGTGAATGGAAGGCCTCTCCCTCCCCTTCTTCTCTCTATAAAACTTGCCTTTCAAATAAAACTAGATCAATTTAAAAAATCTTTATTTTTCTATGAACTATCTGAATTCTTTCATAATTTCTTTTTATTTTTTATTATGTTTTAAATATCAGAGAAACAAAGAGAGCCCCATCCACTGGTTCATTCACAAGTCAGCGATGGCCAGAGGTTGTGTGAGGGCTGGAGCTAAGAGCTAGGAATGTCATGCAGGTTTCTCGGGAGGGAGGCAGGAGCCAGGGCTCAGGCAGGCTGGAGTCAGGGCTGGAGCAGAGAATCAAACTCCACACAAGCACCCTAACTGCTAGGCCAACGCCCGTTCTCTGCTGCTGGCGCTTCACCTTCCATGTCACTGTCAACTTAGCTTGTCCTGGAACATGGATTAAAATGGGGGAAAATCCATTTGGAAAAGAGCAGCTGAATGTTCTTAACTAGAAAAAATTACAACTACAATTGGCAAAAAATAAAGTTAAGACTCATTATTTAAAGTTAATTAAAATTATCCCACGCAACAGTAACTATCTAAAATATTGGGAAACATGCTAGGCACTAAAATTATACATTCAAACCCCTTTTTAAAAGCAACTCACTTACTTTTATATTAATGTAGCTAGATTATGAAGGAAATTTGCATTTCAAAACAACCCAGCAAAATATAAAAACACTGGCAGATGAGCCCATGAAAAGATGACCCAATCATTATAGAAATACAATCCAAACCCATAAAACCTCACCATACACCTTTTAGGGTTGCAAATAAATTAATTTTTTAAAAATTGGCAATGTCTAGAACAACTAGAATGCCCAGCCCTTGCCTGGGGGTTGGGGGGAGTCAGCAGGATGCACCCGAACATAAACTACGTAAAGTACAAATTAGGAAACTCTGGAAAACAAGAGACTTCTTACACTGCATCATCTTTACTCTCCCAGGAGGAATTCTGATCACTGTTCCAGATACCCAGTCACCAGTCAACTCCTAATTTATGTTTCAACACCCGCTCTAGGACCAAGTAAGAATTCCTTGACCGATCCTTCCTATAAAATTTGCTGCTGCCTTGATTCGTTTGTTTCCCCTGAATAGGGGGTACTGGTTACACCAGCATGAGGAGGGGGGCTCTCCGAGTCCTCTGGCGAGCTGCCAGCATTCTGTGTGGACCCTTAGCAACTCCCAGCCTTAGCCTGGCCTGGGACCACTCTCCTGGTCCTCCCACACAACTGCTCTGTGCTCCGGGCTTTCCGTGGGCCTGGGTCCCTCAGCTCCTCCTGCTTGGCCACGTCCTGCACAAGTGTGCTTCCTGTGTTCCCTCTTCCCATCCCCAGCGTATACCAGGCACCAAGCTCTCTAGTGCTCCCCAGAGCAGCGGCACTCCGCCCCCCTCTACTTGCCTGCCTGCTGGCTGCCACTCCCCTACCCTCTGTTTTCTGCTCACGGAGGACTGGCTCTAGACCTGGCTTCTTTCCTGTTCCATGGGCCACAGCCCTGCCTTCCCCAGTGAGGTCTGAGCAGCAGTACTAGGGAAGCAGTTCCCCTTACAAGTTCATCCTTCCTTAGGTAGTTGTTTCTCAGTTTTAAGATGCCCTGCAGAACTCTTTAAAATTCTTAGCTATTCTTTTATCACGACTTATTAATTCTCCATGCTAAAATTGTCCTGTTTAAATCATTGTGTGGCTTCCCCCTCCCTGCCCTTTAAGATTCAGTTATTTTTCTTGGTAAGTCATTTACAGAGAGGAGAGACAGAGAGAAAGCTCCTTCATCAGCTGGTTCACTCCCCAAGGAGCTGCAATGGCCGGAGCTGAACCAATCCAAATCGAGGAGCTAGGAGCTAGAAGATTCTTCTGGGTCTCCCACAGGTGCAGGGTTCCAAGGCTTGGCCAATCCTCTACTGCTTTCCCAGGCCACAAGCAGGGAGCTAGCAGGGAAGTGGAACAACCAGGACAAGAACCACTGCCCATACTGGATCCTGGGGCATGCAAGTTGAGGACTTTAGCCACTAGGCTTCCATGCCAGGCCCCTTCCTGTTGTTTTTAAAGATTCACTTTTATTGGAAAGGCGGATTTACAGAGGAGAGACAGAGATCTTCCATCCACTGCTTCATTCCCAAATTGCAACAATGGCCAGAGCTGAGCTGATCCAAATCTGGTAGCCAGGAATTCATCTGGGTCTTCCAAGCGGGGGCAGGGTTCCAAGAAGTTGGGCCGTCCTCTGCTGTTTTCCCAGGTCATAAGCAGGAAGCTGAACTAACTGCAAGTGCAGCAACTGGGACACAAACCAGCAACCATATGAGAAGCCAACACAGCAGGCACAGGGTTAACTTCTTATGCTCCCCATCTCCTGAGGGGACCCAGACTAGTATAAACACGCTATTATATTCTTCAGACTCATGGACAGTATTTGCTGACAGTGAGTGTTTGATTTTCATTTTCCCTCTTTGTATTGTAATTAAAGATGGAAGTCAAGGTGCTGGCATTGTGGTGTAGCAGAAAACTGGCCACCAGCGATGCTGGCATCCATTCTGGCATCAGTTCCTGTTCCAGCTGCTCCATTTCCAAATCCAACTCCCTGCTAATGGCCTGTGAAAAGCAGATGATAATAGCATCTGGTGCTGTCACACACATGGGAGACGCAGATGACACCCCTGGGTCCTACCTTCAGTTTGGCCCAGCCCTGATCATAGCAACCATCTGGGGAGTGAATTAGAGGGTGGAAGATTTCTCTGTCTCTCCCTCTCTTTACAACTCTGATTTTCAAATAAATACATCTTTTTATGGAAAAGAATGTAGCCAATGTCTTCCATACTTAATTGAATTTATTGACCTTTGTTTAAAATAATGGATGATCAATGCTTAAAATTATAGAAAACTGAAAAGGTACAATCTATTATCAGAGCACAGACAGAAAGACAACTCTAAGAGATTAATTTTATTACTATATTTATATCTCTTATACCAGGGGGTCAATAAACATTTTCTGGGGAACAAAAAAAACCCAGAGTAATAACACAGGTTTGTGGACTGTGCATCTCTGCTACTACTACTCAAGGCTGCCATTGAGAGCACAAGCAGACGGAGACAGTGAGTTAACGAACTGTGTAGGTTTACGATATGTTTCAATACAACTTGATTTTCAGAAACAGGAGGGTGGCCAGATTTAGCCTGCAGACCAAGCAGTGCCTGTCATTTACTCTGTCACTGTGTTTGTTCTCCTGATCTGGTAAGCAACGTGTGGCGATGCCATCACGGTTTCTGAATGCTTCCTGTCTGTTTTCGGTCTTTCTTGGCTCGCGTTGTCACACGCTCTGATATTTGGCACAAAAGGGTCCATGGCAGTTATACTCTCCCGTGACTTCCCACTTTAGCACTGCAGAATCAAGCTGTGCCAAAGGTTTTTGGGAGGTGATCAG
Source organism: Ochotona princeps (assembly GCF_030435755.1). Classification (NCBI taxonomy): domain Eukaryota; kingdom Metazoa; phylum Chordata; class Mammalia; order Lagomorpha; family Ochotonidae; genus Ochotona; species Ochotona princeps. Next base: position 30,925,247 of record NC_080852.1, on the reverse strand, counting down.
CACATCGGAGGCTTTCACAAAACCTTAGAAGCACCACAGAGAAGCATTTGGAAGGAGATTATAAAACAACACAGTGACGAGTCACGGCAGGATCAGGAGGTGCAACTGGAATAAATCCACCTAGCAGAGGAAGACAAACCTCAAAATGTGGCACAAAAAACAAAACCCTGTCACCAAGACAGACATGTGACACAACGTCCTCCAGATGCTTTCTCTAACACAGGCTCCTTCTGTGTCTTCTTAAAGTTATCTTTCTTCCATTTGATCCTTTTCCTATAAATCAAATATTGCCCTCCGTTCCACACATTGCATCAGCTTTCCTTCAACTTAATGGGGCCATTTAAAAATCTTTGAAGTATTATGAAAGATAGTGTCACCTGTGTTCGTTTTTTCTCTTGTTCACAAGAGCCTGAGTTTTGTATCTGGTCCTTAGACTCTAGACTCACCGGGGTACTTGGCACTGGATGGCAGAAGGGAGGCCACACAAGACACCTATGTTTCAGGTTGGCACGGTGGGGCCTGCGTCTCAGCTCTGCTCTGTCCCCAGAGTCATGCTAATGTGCACCCTGGGAAGAGGCGGGTGATGATGCCATGGCTAGGAATTCTGTCATACACCTGGGAAACCCAGACGGTGTTCTGGGATCCTGGCTGTGACCTGGCAGAGCCCCACCTGGCTTAGGGGTAGTTTCTTTCTTCTTTTTAAAGATCTATTTATTGAAAGGAAGAGTCAGGGAGAAAGAGAGATGGATCTTTTAACCATTGGTTCGCTCTGCAGATGGCCACAATGACCAGTGCTGGAGCAGGTCAGACCTAGGAGCCAGGAGATTTCAGTGGCCAGGGTCCAAACATGATGGTCATCCTTCCACTCCTTTTCCCAGACCATACCATAAGTGGTGAAGTCGGGACAGGAACCGGCACCTGTATGATTAACACGCTCCGCTACGATGCTGGTCCCTAGTCCTGGTTACTGAGGGCAAGTGAGGAGTGAACCGGTGGATGAAAAATCTCTGCCTGTCAGTTCCTTTACACGTTTTGAATACAACAAAAATTAGCAAAAATTAAACTGAAGCCATCCTCCCTAACCTGTGCGACATTCAACAGAGAGCCTTCCATTCGGTCAGAGGTATGCCTAAGTGACTTGGAGTCTGGGGTTGCTCCCTTACTCCCCTGCACTCCTATCAGTCAGACTTGGGGGACTGCTTTCCCCTTTGTCCACTTTCGCTTAATGTAACAAGTACTGACTGATCACGTCCCTCTTTCCCCCTCAGATAACAGAACCTGTACTTGCTGGCTAACTCTATGGAATCATCTAACCAAACTGCATTTCTTTTCTTTGAACCAAGGAAAAAGCTGCGTATTCACACTGTGTATTCAGTGATCCTGTGGTTCCTTACCTGGTTTTACCTAATTTCACTGATATCATTCCATTGCTGTTCAGATTAAAGGAGTACTTGCATGCCAAGTAACTGAAAAATTCTGTTTCAAAATCATTTATTTACACCTTCTTAAAATTCATTTGTTGTTTTTTTCAAACTTCAAGAATCAAGTAATAGGATTTGAGGTTTTTTTTTTAACCTTGATGAAATATCTTTTTAGAAACAGGATGAGGAAACCGATTTGAAAAAAAAAAAAAGTAGAAGCCTGGAAGCCTGGTATTCTCTGGCCACACAATCTTCCAAATGCTCTTTTAGTTCTAGTTTGGAAGAGAATAAAATAACACAGACACACGAGAGACAGCGAGATTCAAACCAAACAGCAGCGCCTCCACAGTGCACTGGGAGATACACAAACTGGGGCGGTGCTTACCAGTGGGATGAGCAGGCTGATGAGGTCGGTCAGTGGCCTGCTCAGCAGCAACAGGTCTTCTGCAGCCTGTGTGTCCCCTCTGGAGCCAGACTTCTGGGCCTGGAGGGGAGACAAATGAATGGCGTTGTGGTGATGAGGAGGCATGGCTACGGGAGATGGGTCTAGGTACATCAGCAGAAGCAAGGGACACACCAAGTCTCTGCCCCTTGGTATAGGACATACATAGGACCCAGAAGAAATGTTATGCTTGGCTGAGACAATGACAGAGTGCACCTGCTCCAGCTGCGGAGGCTGACCCGAACAGCCCACAGAAGCAACAGTGACAGGGCTGCTATTGGCGGGGCAATGGTGACATCACACCTACTACAGCAGCAAAGCCCTTTAACCTCTCAACCCTCCTAAGCCCAGGCTCTGCTCTCCCCCTTTTTTGATACTAGAAAATCAAAGTTTAGAGAAATGAAGGACTTCACCTGAAGTCCCACAGACAATGGGTGACAAAGTCAGATGACACATGTGGGCCATGTGAGTCCAGGTCACACATGCTCATCTACGGGCAATGCCATGTATGTCACAGGTTCCATGCCCAACGCATTCTCATTCTGCTTCCTTCCCTTCTGTTACACACACACACACACACACACACACACATACCGCACATACATTTTTTGCCTAAAGCACACCTTTGAATGGTGAGGCAGGATGAGTCTACATTCCCAAGGGACATCTCAGCTAAACTGAAGTGTAAACAAGAAAGGGGGGCTGGCATTGTGATGCAGTGGGGAAAGCACCTGCCTGCAAAGCTGGCATCTCATTTGGGTGCCAGTTCATGTCTCAGTGGTCTTACTTCCAACCCAGCTCCCTGGTAATGGCCTGGGAACAGCAGCAGAAATGGTCAAGTGTGTGGAACCCTGCCACTATCATGGGAGACAGGGTGATGCTCCTGGCTTTGGCCTGGTGCAGTGCTGGTCGTTACTTCCAGCTGGATGACCCAGTGGATGAAAGACACCTTTCTCTTTCAAATAGTAAAAAGAAAGAAAGAAAATGAGTGATTCATACTTAAAATACTACTTTTTCTACTGGCAAATTTGCAAACTAATTTCATGGGAGATCTCTATTCTACACACGAATAATTATGTGATTATTGATTGTTTCTTTTTACCATGAGTACATTTCTTTCATACACACTGTTTTTATTTTTTGTTCAGAGTGCACAAAACCTCTTTTAGAAAACAGGCTTAGCCAGAAGCCCAGGAGAAGGCTACAGGTTGCCCCACCTTGGGCCCGGAACCGGGATCCCTGGGTCTGTCTCCTCAGTGTGGGCTTCCTGTGCACATACTGCCTCTGGTCAGAATTTCAGCTGCCTGTTCTCGTGTTCAGAGGGATGCGACTCAAAATCGGATGTCTGCCTTTTAACGCCATGCGCCATTTGCAAGCTATAGTCAGCAGTGGCAATCATGAGCTTGGCGCTCCCCTCAGACTGATTTCATCATGAAGACATAACTTCCTCCTGGAATACCAACGGACAGAGCCATTCCAAAGGCCCCAAATCTTTCTGTATAGCGGCAATCTAGGCCTTGCCTTAAGACGCACGCTTCAATGGAACAGTGACCTTTCCCCAAGAACCCCTTCCCTGCTGTGCTGGATTCATTCCCTCTTGGGAAAGATACAGTTGACTCAGCAAAGTGGACCCTTGGTGGCAGCAAGGGACAACAAGCCACTGTCTCCTTTCTAAAATCAGGGAGGACTCCAGCAGCAGCTGGTTAGATGACTTTTCCCTCCAGGTCCTCCAGTAGTCCCGTAAGGCCACCAAGAGCTACACTGTTGCTTCTCAGCACTAACAGCCATCTAGGCCCCACCCACTGGGCTCACAGACTACCTAACTGCCTTGCAAAAGCTGCCATGCATTCCACAGAGTGACTACAGCAAATTCTGCATGGGAGAATGCATGAAAAACTGAACTCCCTTCATAAAAGTATCAACCCGGAGTGGAAGGAAGGTTCAAGGACAGTGCGTTTATAAACACGAGAGGTGACCTTGGGTTTATCAGAGGACTTGCCACTCAGTGTCGCAGGCAGATGTGTCTTGGATGCACAAACCCATTTCTTTGCCCAACTTTCCCCCTTAATTCAACCTTGAGGACTCTAGCTCATTTAGACTGACACCAGGGAGCAGCGAGATTGAGGCCAAAAGCAAAACATGGCAGATATCACAAGAGAGCATCCGGGACCTACGCTATGGCTCAACTGGCTAATCCTCCATTTCCAAGCACTGGGATCCCATATGGGTCCCAGTTCATGTCCTGCCGGCTCCACTCCCAAGCCAGTTTCCTGCTTACAATCTGGGAAAGCAATGGAGGAAGGCCCATAGCCTTGGAACACTGGAAATCTAGAAGAAGCTCCTGGCTCCTGGCTTCTGATCGGCTCAGACCTGGCCATTGAGGCCATGAGGGGTGTAAACCAGTGAATAGAAGATCTTTCTCTCCGACTTATTCTCTTTCCAATAAAAATAAACCCTTTTTAAAAGTGAGAGAGGATTCCAAAAGAGACTACCAGTGAGATACTTAGCAATGTTGAACAATATGAACAGAATACAGAAACCCAATGATTAACTGGCTCAGTAGCTAATTGAAAGGGGATATTTGGAAACTTTTCATCCTTTTTGAAAATCTACAATTTTTTTAAAAAACTTTTTTTTTTTTGGAAGGTCAGATTTTACAGAGAGAAGAGATAGCAAGAAAGATCTTCCATCCACTGGGTCACTCCCCAACTGACCAAAACAGTCAGAGCTGAGCTGATCTGAAGCCAGGAGCTTCTTCCGGGTCCCCCACGTGGGGACAGGATCCCAAGGCATTGGGCCGTCCTCAACTGCTTTCCCAGGCCACAAGCAGGGAGCTGGATGAGAAGTGGAGCAGCTGGGTACAAACTGGCACCCATATGGGATCCCGGCGTGTGCAAGGCAAGACATTTAGCCACTATATTATTATACTGGGCATTTGCTGTTTTCAAAGACATGTCACCACACAGATTCAATATCCTCAAGGCCTCTGGTGACAGGCCCTGCTGGCCATAGCTGCAGGAATCATACACACCCACCCTTGTGGAAGCAGAAAAAATGCCAAGGTTCTCTGAAGACAGACGTGCAGGGACAACGAGGAGAAGTAGGAACAGACACCCGAGGATTCCCAAGGCTCAGCCACACTCTGCCCCTCCCACGGAGACAGATGAGCAAACAGACACGAGGCGGTGACTCAGAGGCAACTGGCTTCACACTGGAGTACTCTGTGACCGACTACTATTACTTGTGGGAAGGATCCTGGAATTATTTATGGAACCCTATTAGACAAGCTAAATACTGATCAGCTTAACAGGGTGAAAGCTGCTGTTTATCATAATGATGCACAGTGGAGACTATGCCAGAACCCTGGGACTCACTCTTGGCTCGGCTACTGAGGCTCTTGGCAAGGTATCAAGACAGTCTGCTTTTAATGTCAATTTCTGGGGCCCAGCACAGTAGCCTAGCGGCTACAGTCCTTGCCTTGCATGTGTCAGGATCCCATATGGCCGCCAGTTTTATTCCTGATGGCCCTCCTTCTCATCCAGCTCCCTGCGTATGGCCAGGGAAAGCAGCAGAGGACAGCCCAAGGCCTTGGGACTCTGCACCCACATGGGAGACCCGGAAGAGGCTCTGGGCTTGTGGCTTTGGATTGGCACAGCTCTGGCCAATGCTGTCACTTGGGGAGTGAATCAGCAGATGGAAGATCTTCCTGTCTGTCTCTCCTCTCTGTATCTGACTTTCCAATCAAAAAAAAAAGTTCCATGTCAGCTTCTGCTAGGACGTTAGGATGTGACATGCATTTCCTGCAACTTTACCAGGACTGTGCAAGTAGCAATGAACTCCTGCCTTGCAGCTGATGCAAGAATCATGGACTCATTGGGTTGGTGAGAACATTAAACAAAACCTGCTGCTGCGGCCCGTAACACGGAAAGGATTCAGATAAACCGCAACTCTTCCTGCTGGCCTAACAGCACGATGCTAAGAAAACCCAGGCCGCAGTTCAGGGAAGCCTGCCTTGCTGCTTTCACAGCCACTGGATCTCTCTAATCCCCAGAAGGGTCTCTCAGTTCTACCGTAGGGAGAATACAGGAAAAGGGTGAGAGTTTACATGCTGCATGTATGTTGCATGTATCAATGCACACATAAACATGGCTCTGTGTGTATGTGTGTGTGAATTCAGTCCACAGTTTCCAGCAAGTGCAGGCATCCAGCTGCAGGTGGGTGGGAAGGTGCCAGCTGCCACGGCCAACCCTAGTGTACACCTACTGCAAGTGCTGTGCCCTCGGGCTGGGGCAGTTTCCCACGGAGTGCTTAGCACGTCTTGGCTTCACCAGCTGCTTTAACTTGGCCTTAAGGCAGTGTGGACAAATGCTTTCCCACCTTATTTAACTTGTCTGATGAGCTCGGGACACTGGCACATCTGTGTGCGGTACACTGACACATTTCAACTCAGACATGGAACAAACCCATCCAGCTCGGAAACGAGCCTGTCGCCGTCCTTCTCTCTTGGGATCGGAACCCACTAGTTCCTCTCCTGCAGGTCTTCACTCAGTGCACCATGTGTTATAGTTGAGAGTCACCCCCTGGTGTTGGAAAGCACTGAGACGTGTCACTCCTGTATGGCCCGTGCTGTGCTATCTATTATCCAACTTCATTCTTCTGCCTCACCTGGACTCTCCACAGCCTGGAGGAACCAATATTCTAAGCACAGATCACAGTGCTTGTCCTGTCTTTCCATAACTGGCCTATTTCACTCAACCCTTTGCTATGAGTGGCAGGATTCCATCAGTTGGTGACGGCTGAATAATCCTTTTAGATCTTTTGATCAGATTGGCTGTTTCTGATATGGGTCTCCCAGAGACAGCTTTTCAATGGACTTTCTCCAAAGAATGGTATGTTAGCATTTTTGTTTGTTTTTGTTTTTACAGAAAGCAAAAACAAAAGCAAAATGCAACACAGGAAGAAGAGCAAGAAGCACATGGAAGGGGCCAGTGGACGGAGCATGGTCATTTGAGACGCAGGAGGCGGAGATCCACTACCTGCAAGGCCAGCCGCACGACGCCAGACGTGTAGGTGAGCATGCCGTGCAGAATATCCAGCAGCGAGAAGAGTAGCGCAGCCGCCAGCTCCGTGTTGCTTTTATTGTCCGTGTCCAAGCACAGTGTGGCGGTCACGGTGAACAGGTGACAGACGTGAGTGACGAGTCCTGGGTGCAAAAATGGAAAAGGAGACTGAGTCACCAGAATTGTCAGAACTAGACATCACTGGCGCTGAGAACACGGGCACTGGACCCTCTGCTGCACCACCTCCCTGTGGTACTCAGACTGCCATGGACAGAGGCACTTGGCAAAACTGTCTGAGCTGCAGGTCTCTAGGTTCTGCTTCAGAGCCTGACATGGGAACGTACCTGTGGGAAGAAGTTTCCTAGATGAGCCTGAGCCAAGGGTCCCCGACACCACCCCGTGGGCAGGTGTTAGGGCAAGGTGTGCTACGTGTGAACGCACATGCATGTCCCACAATCCTGGGTAGAGGCGGCCACTAGGGGCTTGAGGGGCAGTCTGGTCTCTCACAGGGTCCACAAGTAATCAAGTGGATTCAACAGGAAAAGCAGTGTAGCCATGCTTCGCTCGAGCACTTCAGAAATGGGAGATCAATTACGATTTTCAGGATACCAAAAGTGACAAACTGCCAGTTTCTATTATCCCATCTCGGCAAATGCTGCATTAACAGTGTGCATGGGCTTCATCACCTTTTAATGCGATGGCGTCTGTCACAGTGAAGGGATTTTTGCATTTTTGAGGCAGCACCGCTTACATTCAAACTGGCATTTCCACTGGTACTGTGATTAGCAATGACCTCTGAATTCACAAAAATGACTCAGATATAAACTTCATGAAATAAAATAATGTCATAAATATAAGCAATGAATGTGATTACATGTATTTGATTTTTTTTCTTTTAAAAAATGGTAACCTTCAGTGATAAACATTTTGGGCCCAGTATTGTGGCACAAAGAGTTAAGCCACACTGGAGTGCCAATTCCAGCCCTGGCTGCTCTGCTTCCAATTCAGCTCCCTGCTGATACGCCTGGGAAGGCAACAGAGGATGGCTCAGTTGCTTAGGCCCTTGTCAACCACGTGGGACACTAGGTTGCTTGCCAATTTCAGTCTTTCCCAGCCATTTGAAGATGAACAAGCAGATGGAAGATCTCTCTGTTGCTGTCTTTTGAATAAACAAATCTTTCAAAATGATACATATTCTATATATACAAATGGGGGAAAGCATTTAAGGAACATGATGAGTATTAAAAGTCAGATTAGTAAAATTTGTACTTATTGATTTAAAAGGCAGAGAGGGGGAGGAGAGGGAGGGGAGACAAGGAAGGGAGGGGAGGGAGGGAGAGGTGGAGGGAGGGGAGAAGGCAGTTGGAAACAAGTGGGGCAGGTGTAGTACTACAACTTGCAGGCTTTGTGGCAACTCCACACTGAGCAGATCTGCTGGTGCAGGTTTTCCAATGGCATGTGCTCACTTTGTATGTTTAGCACATTAGAGTAATTCTCACGATATTTCAAACGACATGTTATTACCGTGCTATCATGATCTGTGAGCACTTATCACCCACCCTTGTCCAAAGAGGAGATTTTATTTTTGAAAAGGACATACAAATGCTTAATGTAGGGAAAAAGCATTCATCAAGAATCAAGAAAATGCAAATTAAGATGCACAACTAGACATCACCTCTCAGCTGTCAGAATGGCTACTACCTAAAAGATGAAGTTACAAGGATACGTGATGCTTAGGATGAGAAAGGGAATGAGAACGTCATTATGGGAATCACATGGAGTTTCCGACACTCAGAATTACCACACGACCCGGCAACCATGTTTCTGGATATTCAGCCACAAAACTTGAAATCTGAAATCAGTATGTTGATGAAATTACTATCACTCCCATGCTCACTGCAACATTATTCACAAAAGCCAATTATGGAATCAGACGGATTAAAAAACAGAAAATTTGCACGGATGCACCCAATAAAGTCCTATTCAGCCTTAAAGAGAGTAATTTTGTCATTTGCAATCACGTGGACAGGACTGGAAAGCCTTTTGCTGAGTGAAATCAGCTAAGGACAGGACGTGCGGCATTGCATGTTCTTACACGTGGAATCTGAAACGACCAAAGTCAAAGGGGCAGAGAGCAGCAGGGTGGCCAGCAGAGGCAGGGAGAAACACAAAATGGTGAGATGGGTGAAGGTTCAAGGGTACAAGCCTCAACAAGGCAGGAGGAGGACTGTTGTTACTTCTCTTGAGACCCGAGGCAGAGTGTGGTGGGCACACTCAACAGTAACGTACTGTGCATTTCATTAACACTGACAGTGACTTTCAAATGTTCTTGACATAAAAACTGGTGAGTATTTGAGGTTAGGGATACAACAATCTGGTTGATTCAACCATTCCACATTTGATTAATGAATCACATAATTTTGTATACCATCACTAAATACAACTGTACATTGGTAATTTACCATTAAAACATTAAACATCTTTTTCACCACCCTAGTGCCACACTGATAGCTTTGTTATATGTTCGTTAACCTTATGTGGATTAACGTTCAATATCTTTTTTTTTTTTCCTTTTTCTTCTTTCCATGGTGGACTGTACTCAAGGGAATACATCATGGAAATGTAACGGAAATTAACATGTTCATAGGCGGAAACGGAGAGAAATAAGTCCTCATGCATGCACTACAAGGATGGACCCACAACGGAATGACTGACAATTTCCTATACTATCGGGAGAAACCCCAGTGGCAACATGATGGACTTGCGAAAAACAACACCCATTGTAAGACTGGAGGAGAGAACAGAGGGAACGCGAGGAGGGGGAAAGGAGATCCTAGTGCCAGCTAAACTGTATCAACTAATAAAAAAATCAAAAATCTACAAAGCATGTCTAACACACAATTAAAGACCCAAGGAAAGTTCACCAGTTAGGCAAGTTCCAGCTCACCGGCGACTGTCACAGGCACTGTGATGAAGTGTTGTGCCCTGAAATCAGACTTCTAGCTCGTAGATTTCCTCCTCGCATTTCCCCAGCTCTCAACACATTTGCTGCCCTGTTGCTTTCACAACCTCCCCATGGAAGGAAGGGTGCAGCGAGGGTGGGAGAAATGATCTGTGGCCCTGCAAAGGCCGGCATCCCCAGGGAAGCACCGCCCCAAGGCAGTGCAGGGAGTACTGCTCTTACTCCCTCTCTCTGCCTCACAGAGCAACAGGAGTAGGCTGCTGAAGCTGGCAAAGCTCTTGGAGCAGGCGCATGCACCATGCACGCTGCTAAAACCAGAGGACCATGTGAAAGACACAGAGCGAATCAAGGCAGCAAGCTCCAGCACGGGGGAGGGAGCTCAAATGCCTCCATCTCCCTGTTTTCATTCTCCAGACAAGCCATGATCAAGAGACAGAATGGCCACCCCCAAAGAGGTGGAATGAGGTTCTGGGATACTGACAAGCCTGTGTTTCCCAGAGTGACCATTTCTTTTTTTATTTTTGTAGTATAAATATTATTTTTTTATTTTTTATATATTTGATTAGAGTGCAAAGGGTCAACAAGGACTAGAGGAAAGTGGGTGAGATGATTGTTTTCAGTCTCTTCTTTCCTTCCTGTATCTGGGGGAAGGGGAGAGATGAGGGGAGAAGCCCCACCCAGCCTCCCAACCATTCCAGGGTTCCCAATGTAGGGCATGCTCTTAGGGTCCTGCTCAAGTGGTTTTGATAGTTCAACAAATCTGTATTGTTGCCAATCTTGCCATGCCAATCACGATGAAATCTCTCCAGACTCCACTGGTTGACATAGTCCACCTTAGAGACTCCGCTTGACCAGGTATTCACTGCCAGCACTTGGCTGGGGTAGTTGATTGATTTGTTCTGTCCTCTGTTATGGTACCAGGAGCAGAGTGACCATTTCTAAGGGATGGAAATGTCCATGGAGATGGGTGTATTGTGTGTTCCACCTGTGCTTTCCACTAGAACCGCACAACACAGCCAGAGGCTCACACCCTCAGAGAAGGCCAGCAACTTCCTGTTTTCTTTTCCCCTCCTTTTCTCTCTCATCCAGATCCCAGCAGAGGCGCAGCCACTATCTGTGGATGAAAACCCCCTGGCTCTCAGAACCTTGGGCCAAGGCTCAAACCCTAGTATGCTTCCTGTATCTTTCCCATTACTTTCAGCTGATATATTTACTTGGTGGGGGGGTGTTTGTGCATAAAATTATTAAGACCCAAGACTGACGTTTACGCCTGGAAGCAAACAGGAAGGGCAACTGCAGTCAACTTTCTTTCCAGAAGGGAGGTACAGGATGAGGGGACTACAAGGAGCTTTCGAGGAAAACCAGCACAATAAAATGGCTTCTGTGCCTTGCTTGACTGCCCTCAGAGATGGCATGCAAAGACACCTGGGACAATGCTCTTGTATGTCCCAGTTCTCTGGTCAGATGCCATCTTAACAACTTCTTGATACTCCCTAGCTCAACATCTCTAAAAGAAACCAAAACCCATTAAGTCAAAGAACTCAAGAATTATTTTTGCATTAATTATAACCTACTCCTCAAAAAAAAGCCACAAGAATTATTTTGTATTAATTATAAGCAAATCCCTGAAGGAATCATCCCCATAAGTTATTTTCAAGTGTTTAATGTTCTGGCAATATTAATGTGCATGAGCTATTCCCAGCTCCGGTCACTGTGTCCTTATTACATTGTTATGTCTTCAAAATCTGTTGGCGCAGAGAGCTAATATAAGAGTACACTTTGAACTTCTGAGCATTTGAAAGCACTTTATATTGCTGTCATTAATGATTTCAATACAAGAGTCTAAGTCCAAATCTAACCTCTAAATAGAGGCTTCCTTCTAGATAATTTTTACATTTATATCACAAAGAGATGTGGTCATTTCCACAAGGGTTCATTAAAGTTAACCTACGACAGACAAGGAGTGAAAAAGCATCTGAAATATCCAATGGGGGAAATTAATTATTTCTCAAACTGAACGACGCTTAATCACCAAAAACAGAGGTCACAGTAAATGAGCTGAGTTGGAGAGGAGACTTGGAGGGTGAAGTGGACGGGATCTGGATGGAGGTGTCTGTGAACTTTGGGATCCTGAGCAAGACAGCCCCCAAGTGCTGTCTGTCTCTTTTGGCCAAAAGTTAATGACCAGTGTTACCAATGGGAATGGGAAGTGGCTCCCCAAACACAGGCAGCCACTTTAACTCTGCAGTCTGGTGTTAATGGCTAATTAAAGGTAGCAAACTCAACTAATTATGCCATCTGAGAAGCAGCTCTGGCAGGAAATCTGGAGGTCACTTGGGGCTTCCCCTGGAATGCACTTGTTGAGAGTGGGTTGGCTACTTAAGCGGAGTTCTGCTTCTTGCCTCACCATGCAACTGTTTCTCCCAATTGGTGCCATTGTTACCAGTCTCCAGCGAGAATGGGGCCCCCAAATCCTGGACCTTCACATTGTGAACCAAGACAGATCTTATCTGTCCCAAGAAGCTCCTCTTAGGTACTTGCCATAATGACAACCTGGCTTACAAAATCATCCGCTATGGCTAGCGAACTTCCACACTGCACTTGGAGCTATGCTGAAGCTTTCCCCTTGGTTCTGATGTGCTCCATTCATTTGCACTCCCAGTTCCCAGGTCCTCTGGGATGCAGCTTGGGCTTCCTCAACTAAAGCCTTCACCTCACTCACCCTGCCACGTGCCAGGGCCTGTGGGACTCTGCCCTTCTCCACTAAAGACAAGACACTAACCAAGTATAGCTCGGTGAGATGAGTTAGCTAATTCACAGGCTCTGCTCCGCTCAAACCAGATCCTACTAAACTTGTAATCAGAATGAACAACATGGATTGTAGGCAGGGGCCTCTCAACTATGGCAGAGGTTCACGGTTTTAATTAATTGTGTTTTCTTCCCAAGCTTGAAGAGACTCTGTAGTTACAACATTCACTTGGGATTAATGTCCTAAAAAAATGTCCTACCTGAGAGTCGCACGAGAACAGACTTGCCCAGTCTTCTCAGTACTCAATGCTTCCTGGATCCTGCTTAGATTAGTATGCACTCTATTAAATCACGCCAAGTATTTGAGAGGGTTTCAGAAAATTTGTGGGAGAATGGAATGGAAAAGATAAGTTGAGAATTTCTGTGAATTTTTTGAAGCACCCATGCACAGTTTGTTCTGGTTTCCTGCCCAAGGAGATGGCAATGCTTTTAATTCAGGCTTAAGCAGAGAACCCCAACTTCAACTGCATGTCTTAAAGACATGAAGCCCAAAAGAGGCCCAAGTTGCATCCTTGAGAGTCTGAAGGTTTTGGGACAGAATGAATGCAATTATAACATCCCTGGAAGCGAAACGGCTCATATCTAAGGATTGTCTACACTAAAGATACACTCATTGACTACTTAGAGGTAACTAAATATGCCTGTAACAATCTGACAACACAACAAGCAAACATGGACGGCAAATTCACACCTCAGACCTAAGGTGTCTTCTTATTTATAACTAATTCAAGAAGCAAATCCTATTAACTATAAGGAACATAAAACACATTTTCCAATTTCCACCAGGGAGTGGAAGAGTTATGAAAGATTGATGACTTATTGCAAGCCCAGAAGACCAGGGGAAGAGTTGTTGATGGAAGGGCAAGCAGGAGAAGCCTTTTGGAAAAGCCACAACCGCCTGAAAGCCTGAAAGCTTTAATTCAGGGGGAGCAGGTATTTATCCTTCGGGTAACTGAAAGCTCGTGCAGTCACTTTACCTGGCCCTGCCAGGGCAACCCCAGGTGGGATTCAAAATCCAATTAACTTACAGCAGGCTAAATTTTAAGTTGACCATTCTGTATGACCTATGGACGGCATTGTAACGATCCAGATATCTGCTTATTCTAGTTCCTTCTTTGCTTTACGTTTTGAAAATTCTATGCCACATTCATTTAAACTGTAGACATCACACACATGATTCTTCTTGACAAAGAAGATGTTAACAGCACAACGTGAGGGATTCGTAACAGTGATAACATGGGGGAAAGGATGTGTTGCCGCTTACAAACAAGGTACGGATTCTGTGAAGCAGAATCCAAATACCAAAAATACAACCAAATACCATTTACAACCAAATACCAAATGATATGATTTCTGTATGATTTTCCCACCCTATTTATACACTTTCACAAATAAGGGATGATGTGATATTTTTCTTTCTGGGTATACCTTCCTTCACTTATTGATCTCCAGGTCCATCCATTTTTTGCAAAATCAGGAGTTCCTCCTTTTTATGGCTGGTTTTTATTCCACTGTACATATAAAACATGTCTTCTTTATTCAGTCATCAGCTGTAGTGATTCCATCTCTCTGCTATTGTAAATCAAGCTATTAGAAACATGGGAATGCACATATCTCATTCACTGATTTCATTCTTTTGAGAATATATTCCCAGGAATCGGATAGCTAGGTCATACTTTTAGTTTTCTATATGGATGTAATTGGCATTCCCACAAACAATTATATTAGGGTTTACTCCACAGATTTGATTTCTGGATATGGCCATTCTAACAAACTGGGGTGAGGCGATTGCTTGATGTGGTTTTTATTTGTATTTCCCTGATGCCCAGTGACCCTGAACACTTTTTAGCTCCAGTGACCCTGAACACTTTTTAGCTGACTGTTGGCCATCTAATTCAATTCTGATGTGAATTCACCTTATGAAGAGGCCTTCATGAGCTGGCCCTGAACTGACAGTCTCCCTCCATCTCCCCAAATGCTCATCCAGCCCTTTCCTCCTGGAGATGAACAGGAAATGTTCAGGAGAAGCATTCTTACACCCATTCGCCACACTCTAAGCAGCCACGATGTACAGCCTGCTGGGCAACGAGAGGGGCAGGCTACAAAAATTTAACAACCGGTCCCTTCCCTTCAGGGTCCATGGAAACAGATCACAGAGCAAAGCGCTTGCTTGTATTATTGGCCAGGAGACACACCCATCAATGGGAGAGACCATCTGGACTCATGTTGGCAGGAAGGAGGAGGGCAGGGCTCACCAGGCTTGGTCCATCAGTGAGGAAGACAATGCAGTGGGTGAGAAGGTGTTTTACTCAGGCACTGTGGGAAGACAGTAGTAAAAGTCTCAGAGAGGGCAGCAGTGAGAGGCGATGGACGAAGCGCAGGGCCAGGTGCGAGTTTGAATCCTAAGACTCCCAAATACAGAAGATTCTAGATCTTTCCTGTAGACAATACAAAGTGGCAAAGGCTTCCTCCACTGTATTATTGTTATTATAAAAGCCATATAAAGTCATTGCAGACAAGTTCACTGTTTATACTTTCTCTTACTTCACAAAAATTCAAATACAAAAGTATGTCTTTGTAAATAAAAGGGTGATACTGACAATGAAACTCAGCGACACCCCAGATTCCAAAAACTTATTGCAGATATTATAGTACGAGATATATGTAAATATGCATACACATTATGCACAGAATATATTCTAAAGCTTACTTTTCTTCCCTGAACAATATATCAAAGATCTTAAAGAATTGTAGATATATAGCTACCTCAATCTCTTAAATAACCGCACATTTTGCTTTAAAGATAAAATACATTAATCCTATTAACCATCTTTAACAGGAGAAGCTGTGAGATTCAGGCAGTGCCTGGCTCCTGCACAGCTGCCCTTCTGTACACAGGAGCTGGTTCCAATCCACAGCCAGAAGTTCACTTTCCATCAGACCTGGGGCAGGGAATGGAAGGCCAGCACTTCTTTGAGGAATGTCTGTTGACACTGGAATGCTGGGAGTGAGAGGAGGTCTCATTCCAAGATGTGAAGGGCCAGAAGCTGGGCAACAGCACAAAGGGGAACGGGGTTCAAAGTATCACTTCCGGGTTCCCAGGCCCAGTTGCTCCTGGGGCCCAGAAATGGATCCTATCTACATGAAGACATTCCTCTTGTCACTTGACAGCTTAAGATCCTAATGTGTTCAGTAAGAACTTCTTGAAGTGCCCTTGAGTGACATTAAACAGCAAAAGGGATATCTTGAAAATATGATTAAGGATCTTTCTGGGGTTTTACATTTCATTTATTTTAATTATTTGAGAGAAACAGAGACAGAGACAGACAGGTCTCCTACTTGCTGGTTCACTCCCAAACACCTGCGATGCAACCAACCAGAAACACCACTGAAATCTCCCATATGGGTGGCAGGGACTGACTGAACTGCCATCTGCTGCCTTCCAGGGACTGCATAAGCAGGAATCTAGAATGGGCACCAGAGCTGAAAACTAAACCGAAATGTAAGTCAATGATTTCAGCTTCATCCTTCAAGTCATAAGAAATGCCTAGAAGGAATGATGTTTTGGCAATAACCTCAGACTTCTAATCAACACAACTGTTAGGAAACAAATACTATGCTGTTTTAAGCCACTAAGCTTATGACATTGCTACTACGGCAACAGAAAATGAATGTAAGAAGGAAGAAACATAAGAAGGTGCTTAGCTTAGTCTGTCATCTTGACAGGAAGTCCTTGGCCACTGTTCCTAGCTAGCACTTTTTGAGTTATCGGGTCAACAGCTTGGAAAACACACTTGGGTGACACTGGAGACATCCCATCATTCTGGATGTTGCTTTTGGGGGAGGGTGTGAACATATCAACTGGCTCAATTTGGTTGGCCAATGGTGGGAGGAAAATGAAACTGTACAAATTATATCAGGGAAATCCCACTGGCCTGGCAATACCCATGGTGGCCTCTGCACCACCCATGACCTGGCTGAATGGCCACGATGCTGAGCCTCGACTCCCCAACCTTGAAAATGGAGAGGGCTTGATTCCAGCTCTGATACTTTGCAAGTCAGAATGTGACAAGTGGATCATACTATTTTTATATAAGCCTGTCAAAACTCCACATAAGTCATACAGTTTTCATAAAGATGTATGATAAAAATGTATGCCTATTCTTTACAAATCGATATGCTAATGCTACCAAGTTGACACTAGAATAACCCAGTGTAGAGATACAGCAATGACAACTGAACACTTACATGGTGTGCACTATGTGTCAGTATCATCCTAACAGCATTGGCAGATCTAATCAATACCTTCTGACAATTCCACTTCACAGATGAGGAAACCGAGGTTCAAACGGGATCATCTTTATAAAGCCATGTGGCTCCATGGCCTACATCTTACTCACTATGCAAGATTCATTTTCCAAAAGCAAGATGACTAAAAATTGAATAGAGACAAGTGAAACTATCTTGCTAAGTCTAAAGTCTGGAGCAAACAAAAACCCAGATGTGCTTTATAAGATGTAATCACAACTGGAGAAAGGAGGAGGACTTTCCAGGGAAGGCCACGTCTCCCCGCCCACAGGACTGTAAAAGGACGAGAACTAAGTAGACAAAAATAAGGGACAGCAGTTTGCACTGTGATGCAGTGAGACAGGCTGCTGCCTGTGAAGCTGACCAGCTTACATCAGTGTCAGTTCAAGTCCCAGCTGCTGTTTCTCATCTGGCTCCTTGCTAAAGCACCGGGGAAAGCAGCAGCAGATGGCCTAAGTCCTTGGGCACCTGCCACTCATGTGCAAGACTTGGAGTTCCAAGCTTCTGCCTTTGACCTGGCCCGGCACTGCTCACTGTTGCCCTTTGGACAGTAACCCAGTGGATGAAAAATCCCTTTCTCTTTGTCTCTACCCTTCTCTCTGTCCCTCTGCCCTTCAAATAAATCAGCCCCTTTGGGTTTTTTTTTTTTTAAACCAAAAAATAAGGCTTAAGGAATTTCCTGAGCACCAATGGCATTCTATCCAAAAACTACGTGCTTCATTATTTTGCAAAAGTTATTTCAGTATTTGTACCCTTTAAGTCTATTATCCCACGAGAGGCTTCTCAGTAAGTGACACCCTTCTGCAATGGCTAATTAACAGGTGCCACTCAGAGCGAGCCCACTGCAGCTCACACTGCAGGGTGCAGAGCACTCCTAGGCATTCAGTCTTGGTGCTTGTCAGGCAGATGACAATCAGCAGCGAGCACTTTCCATTTTCAGATTTCTGGGGGAGAAAATAAATATTAGGAGGAATGTGATATGCAGCCTTCACATGATTGGAAATCAACTCAAGTTGGAAGGGGACTTCTAAATACTTGCTTAAATATCAACATGAGAGATCAAACTGGCAGAAAGAAATAACCATGGAGGAAAATCAGTGAAGGAAATGGTAAAAGCACGCAGCTTCATATTCATTCCTGACTTGCTGCCACTTGACCCCCGATACTCTTGGCAGATATGCGTTATCTTGGCTTGCAGGAAAGCCTACTCTTTCGGGGTTCTTCTTTGGCCACTTCTCAAGTTTCCTTGAGCTGGAAACTTCCCCTCACGTGTCCAGATCGAGTGTGAGCCCTTACTCAATAACTTCCAGCTTCCTACCAGGTGATGAGGTCCATTAGAGGACGAGACACATCTAGGGTCTGTCCTGCAGCCCCCCTCATGTTTTAACAGTTCTTGGCTTACAGTCCTTGGGTAACTGACAATACAACCTGATCAAGGGAAGGTGCATTTTAGAAGTGTGTAAATGACAAATCATTAGGATGTCTGTAAAATGGCATTATACTTGCATGTGTGCACAGAGGTAGGCACAACAGTACAGCTGGTTAAAACACCATTTAGAATGCTCATATCCCATATCAGGGTGCCAGCTTGAATCTGATGGCAGCCTTCCCATGAATGCATCCTAGGGCAGCAGCAGATGGTTCAAGTGCTTGAGCCCAGGCCACACATGCAGGGAGACAGGGAAGAAGTTTTAGGAACCTATCATGGGCCTGGTCCAGACATGGCTATTCCAAGCATTTGGGGAATGAACCAGCAGGTGGAAGACATTCTCTCTCTCTCTCTGTTGCTGTGTAATTCATGGCAATTTCAAAAATTAAGATTTTTTTAAAAATTATGATCAGAAATAAACAAAGGTCACCCAAATGAGAACCACCTGAGGCAATTTAGAGCTTCTTTAATTGTTGAGATGACAATCTTTTCTGTAGTCATTGCTCATGTTTTTGTCTCTCAGACTTTGTTCATGGGTAGCTGGAGTATTTGTCCCTTTTGGTGATTGGCAAGAGACCTTTGTATCATGGGGGCATTAACACATTTGACATGACTGTTAAGAAATATGACATAACGGTGCTGATTCTTTGGTCATGAAATCATTCTAAACTTTTTTGATTGCCAGACCTACCATTTTTGTTATGCTTTTGGATAATTTTTCTGACTTGAGAATTTATTTGAGAATTTATTTCTTCATATTTAAGATTAAGTTGGGCCCGGCGGCATGGCCTAGCGGCTAAAGTCCTCGCCTTGAACGCCCCAGGATCCCATATGGTCATGGTTCTAATCCCGGTAGCTCCACTTCCCATCCAGCTCCCTGCTTGTGGCCTGGGAAAGCAGTCGAGGACAGCCCAATGCATTGGGACCCTGCACCCGTGTGGGAGACCCGGAAGAGGTTCCTGGTTCCCAGCTTCAGATTGGCACAGCACCAGCTGTTGCGCTCACTTGGGGAGTGAATCATCGGATAGAAGATCTTCCTCTCTGTCTCTCCTCCTGTCTGTATATCTGACTTTGTAATAAAAATAAATAAATCTTTAAAAAAAAAGACTTACGTTGTGCTTAGTGGTTTTATGAATAATATGTAGTATGGGGATTTGTCCAGAAGGGAGGGAGAAATAACACGTGTATGATACATCGGGGGTAAAAATTAAAGACTTCACCCTGGAAGCCCACCACCCAAGGCCTGCCCACCATTCCTCAACTGTAGTTATCACGTGGGTTCCCACATGAGGATTCTGAGCAGGGGAGTGGGTGGAGGGAGCGGCGGGGAGAGGGTGCAGCCTCAGGGGAGGCCTGCGCAAGCCAGCCTGACCTAGCTGCGGAGTTCCATGCGTTATTGCAGAAAGGGCTAAGTTCGGAACACAGCTCTGCAGTGGAACTGAACTTCCAGCTTTCCACTATCTGGTTAAGGCATTCATTAATGCCTCCCTCCTGTTCCCGCTCTCACCTGAGCTGGATATTTGGTTCCTTTACCCTCACTTTTATTTACTGACTAAAGAACAGAAGCCTATCAACTTTCATCTGAGAAGGGCTTTACTGAAAACATAGAAAGTAAACCATATATTCTTTTCTGAGCCATTATTTCCTAAACAATAACTACAGTTCTGATTCTCTTTTGTGGTTTGTTTTGTGATAATCTGATACAATGAAAAGAATCTTGGTAGCGTGCAATCACGATGGATAGTAACAAAAGAAACAGAAATATCACACACAACTTACAAAGTAAACTATCACAAGCTCCATTTAATCTTCTTGGGTAATCCTTCCTAGATACAGACAATATTCTGAATTTTGAGTGTTTTCTTCCCTTGCTTTCACTTTTTTTTTTTACCATTATATGTATTCCTAAATTCATTACTTAATCTTGTTATTGTGTTTTGTAAATTTGATTATACCACACATACAGCTCTGTAACTTGTTTTGCTTTCACCCAATATTTTGATTCACCCATTTTAATTGCTTGAAAATTTCCCATGATAGGATTTTATCCATTATACGGACAAAAATCACATGGATTTTATATATGTATTCTCCTGTCAATGCTCATTTGGTTTGCTTCCAAGTGAACTATTTATACAAATTTCTCTTAATTCGCATATTTCTATGCAAGATTTTCTCTACAGTTTAATTGTAGGAAAGGAACTGCTCCTGCTAGGACATGACTTTGGATCCTTCGGCCAGTATCTATTCAAGCACTTCCCTTCCCCAATCCTTAGGAATCACCATTCTACTCTCTCCTTCTATGGATTCAACTTGTAAGATTGCAGATGTAAATGATGACACACAGTATTTGTCATTCTGCTCCTCAATGTCCTCCAGGCTCATGCATGTTGCTGCAAGGGACAGGATTTTTCCATCTTTTTAAAGAATGTACTCCACTGTGTGCACAGTTGACATTTTCCTTACCATTAGTTGTTGGGAATCAAACTGATTCCATGCCGTGGCTATCATGAGTAATGCTGTGGTTAACACAGCAGTGCAGGCATCTCTTCATACTGTCTTTGTTTCCTTTGCATATAAACCCAGAAGTCTTCGTGGGTCAGGTGGCAGTTCTGTTCTTATTTAACGAATGGTGATTTGCTTTGCACAATGTCTGTTCTTACCCACATCTGCAGTCACACAGGCCAACTGTTTCCATCTTTCCACTTCTTCAACAACACAAACATCTATATGTGAAGGCTTTGGTATCTTGTCACAATGCCAATAGTTGGAAACAACCCAAACACGTCCTTCAACAACTGGTGGAAGGACCAACAAAGTGAGACACAACCACCTGACTGATACCCCTGATCGAAAACACTGAAACACAGGACATATCAGTGACTCTCAAAATCACTTTCTGATGTGAAAGAAGCCAGACAGCAATGAATACCTATGACATGATTCCACAAGATTCTTAAAACCACAAAACTACAGAGGTGTGAAAACTTAGTGGTTGTCAGGGGCTAGAGGTAGGTGAGGGAATTCACTGCAAGGAGGAAACTGGGTGAAGTAACTGTTCAATATGCTGATTATGATGACAGGATCACAACTGCATGGCCATCAAACTGCACACTTAATTGGTACATTCTATTGTCTGTCAGTTATCCCAGTAAACCTGCTTCAACAAACACACATCACTTGCCCATCAATTTCCTCGAAATGCAATGTCCTTTGACAGAGCAATACAACTACTGATAAATTAACTTAGGGAAAAAAGAACCTGTGCAATAAATGGATTCTTGCATAGCTGCAGAAGTTCACAGAGGATGACATTTGGATGGCAACCCATCAGCTTGTTGAAGATGACAGGGGACACCAGCTCCAGAGCAATCTGTGAAATCACCCCCCAACTCCAATGACTCAGAATTACTGGTGGGTATCAACTGACCCAAACTCCAGGGTCTTCCAACAAAGCAAAGCTTTTCTCATCAAACTGAGACAGGACAGAAAGGGAATGCACTAAGTCAAGTCCTTCAGACCAGGCAAGTGTCCAGCCCCAGCTCCAAACCAATCAGGAGTAAGAAACATGCAGATCTCCATGACAGAAGAGCCTCTGCTGTCCCCTTCTGCGCTTCCCCAGCACTCCCATACAGGCCCAACGACCCAGGAACACCAATACAGGACCTTTCTGGAGAGGGACTGAAAAGCATCTTTGCCAGTCTGAGTGTGTTGTGCACAAAAGCAGCGATTGGCCCAGAGGGAACCCTGAGCTGGATTCAAAGCAGTGGTGGAGAGGCCAGCAACTGAGAGGGGTGGCTATGCCTCCCCAAGCTGGCAACAACGTGGGAGAGCCAGGGAGGGAGCATTTCCTGCCCCTCCGCCATAAACCCCCAGGAAAGCATGTCTGGGTTGCAGGCTGGTTTATTTTCCACATCGATTCCAAGGCAGTCAAGGAAGCTTGATCCAGAACCAAAATCCCCGAATTAAATTATAAAAGTCTCACAAGAAGTCAGGCCAACGCAACCAAACTATCTCAAGGAGCTGGGTCATCTCCTGTTCATGTTTTCATGGAAATGAAAAGCTGCATACTGAGGGGGGTGACGTGGGGCAGTTCAGTACATGTATACTGTGTGTGGTGATCAGATCCTAGTGAAGCAGCATACCCACCATCTCAAATACTTATTATTTCTTTGCACCACTAACCTTCAAAATCCTATGTACTATGATGAAATATGCAATTTATTGCTGTCAACCACAGTTACCCTGCTGTGCGCTTCACAACATTAGAAGATACACCTCTCACCCAAGTGCACTCCGACCTTGTGAGCCATCCACTCCAGTGCTCCCTGCAACCTTCTGCCCAGGCACCGGTAGCCACTATTCCACCCTGGACATCAGATAAGATGTAACAAGGCAGCTGGAAGCTAGTGTCTGGCACTTCAGTTCAAGTCCCAGCTGCTCCACTTCTGATCCAGCTCCATGACAATGAGAATGAGAACGCAGTGGCAGACATCACAAGGACTCGGTCACCTGCCACCCACATAGGAGACTCCAGTGAAGTTTTGGGATCCTGGCTGCAACCTGGCTCAGGACCAGCCACTAGGGGCTATTTGGGAAGAGAGTCATAGAATGGAAGATCTCTTCCTCTCTCTCTGTCGCTCTGCCTTTCAAAGAAACGAGTAACGGTGCAGCCTGAAGAGTCATCAATGTCAGTGTTATAAGGCTTTAAGGAGCACAGAGACGAATAACAGAGATGAGTAACAAGGAAAGAACAAGTCTAACATGTGTAAAAACATCTTGTAGAGTATTTAAGCAAATAAGCATGAGGCCAGCTTTTCCTATGTGCCACAGGATCACAGCAGCACACAGGTTCTACAAACAGAGCTAGGCGCCAGCTTAGAGCTTGCAGCAGCAGCAGCTCCAGTGCTGCTAAAGCCCTATTTTTCTCACCAGCATGCAGAAGTTGGTGCAGAGAGCTTCCAGGGCGTGTCCTCTTCTCCCATCTCTGAGCAAAGCTCCTGCCCTCACAGGAAACCTAAGTGTTTGACTAATCAACTACTTAGATTAAAATAATGACAAATTTGAAGAACACCAAGTTCTGAACTAGTTGAAAGTTAACCTAAATAGTGATGTTTCCTTTCAGATGATCTTTAACTTAATCACTTTACACATGATTAGCATGCAATTGCATTTTTCTGACTTTAACAAAAAGAAGACACTTGATGACGAATATCTAAGATTTTGGAGCTGGCTTTGTAGGGTAGTGAGTTAAGCTGCTGCCTGCAAGGCCAGAATCCCATAAGGGTGCTGACTGGAATCCTGGCTGCTCAACTTCACATCCAGCTCCCTGCCAATGGCCTTGAACAAGCAGCAGAATATGGCCCAAGTGACTGTTACCCACATGGGCGATCTGGAAGAAGCATCTGGCTCCTGATTTCTGCCTGACCCAGTTCTGGCCATTGCAGTCATCTAGCGTGTGAACCAGTGGAAGGAAATTATTTCTCTGGTTCTCCCTCGCTCTGTAACTCTCTGAAATAAATAAACAAATCTTTCTTTTTCAAAGTACGATTTCAATTTCTTCTAAAAATATATAAAATGGTATCCTTCTGAAACTCATCTCTCAGATATAACTATATTTTTTTTTTAAGTAAAAAATCCCTTTTTAAAAAGCTAGAATCAGGACTACTTAACTTCATGGCCTTGAGCCTCAGTAGTTGGAAAAAGTCATTTGCAGCAGTGCTTTGAGTTCAACGACAGGAAAGGCTATAGTGGCTACTTAGTCTTTATGCAAAACCACAGCAACAAAAAAGGAAAAATAAACCCAACAAACAAAACAACAGGAAACATACAGTAATTACAGTAGTAGTGGTCGTGGTGGTAGTTTGGGTTATCTGATGACTAATTAAGGCTGGCATAGTCAGGTGCTTGAGTAGAGAAATGCCTGTTCTCTGCAGCTTGGTGTTAATTCCCTTCCTACTTTCCTTCTTACCTCTCCTCAAATATCATCAAGCACAGGAAACCCCGCTACCCTCCAATGCGGCAACCATGGTCTCCCACCTGCTGTCTCTCGCCTGCTCCTGTCATCTTCTGACTGACGGTTTACTGCGTCTGCCCTGAACTATAAGCGCTACCAACCCAGAGGCCTCAGCACCTGCTACCCACCGCTGGGACCGTGCCCGGAACAGGCGGGGATCCACTCCCAGCAGACACTTCCATACAAACGTGAGTGACTGAGGGACTGGCAATGAAAAACGCTTTCCATGAGCCTGGCCTCTGAAATGGCTCAGGCCTGCAGACTGATGTATGCAAATAGGGAAGTGTCAAGCATAATTTGGGAATTTCATTTTCCATCAATGTCTGATTACCTGCTGATTAAATCTGACAAGCTGTAAAGGGAGAAAGATCATTATTAGATCCCAACCTATCATTTGTGGCAACCTAAATGTATCTAATCATACGTTTTATTATACATAATAGCTGCTGGAGAGAAAAAATATGTATCTATAGTCTCACCATAAAAATTTGTCAGTGAACTTTGCTCCATATCTGAATATAGCCACATGGATTGACAGTTATACTGAGGTCTATAAATATAAGCTGTAAACATACTTAGGGGTAACACTTCATTTGTAGATAGATCATTTCATTCTAATCAACAGTTGTAATTTCGAATTCATGGTAATTGCTACTTTTTATTACAGATATGTGTGCATATAGCAGGTGCTTCAAAAAGTTCATGGAAAATTGGGATTGAAAAGTTTACTTTGGTGTAAACATTTTTTAACTCAAGCTTTTTTTTTCAAAATATGCATTTTACTTTTTTGCTCCCAAATGAACGTCTGCCTTAAGTTCCATTGTTCTGTGAATTTTTGAAGCCCCTCACAAACGTGCATATCATACATTTTTTGGTACAAATACACATATGCAGACACGTGCATGGCATGTTCTCAAACATAACTAGGTGTGAATATTCCTTCTCAGGAAAAATAAACCAGGATATTCGCCCAATTCACAGAGGTGGTGGCAGTTCAAACAGGTGCCCTGACTGCTGTGCTCGGTCACGCAGCTATCATGTTATAGTGTCAAAAGAACATCCGATCTCACTGACTGAATCTAAGAAACGTGCCAACATTAGTGCTATGTTATGTGCATATTAGCAGGGCATGTGTTTCAGAAAAACGTTGTTGCTAGTGGTGCTACTGCTGCTGCTCTTTTAGCAAAGATTTATTGATTTCAAAGGCAGAGTAACAGGAAGAGAGAGATTTCCATTTGCTGCTTCATTACCCAAAAGGCCACAGTGGCCAGAGATAGGTCATTCACCTGACTGGCTACGGGTTGAAACACTGATGGGAAGGAACCTTCCAGCATACCGGAAATGCTTCTCATCCTGATCTAAGTCCTGGTTTTATACGTGTACACCGAGAATAAAAAATAACCACATTTAGGTACAGAAACTTTTGAAAGCTATGCATGTGAGGTTAGCTTCAAAAAAATTCATTAAAGATGCATGTTATGAGAAAAAAAATCTATTAGTTTCAAAAACATTGGCTTCAAATGCATCAACACTGCTGTGACTGACCCTAGAGTCCACAAAAAGTGTGACGTCTACATGGTGACACTGTAGGAAAAGGGGCAGCCAGCGGGGGCTGATCACTTCGGGGTTCCACCCTCAGGAACTGGACGCAATGAATGAATCTGCCTGGCTTCCTTCTGTTCCTTTTAGCCTTGCATGGATGCAACAAGCAACACTAGCGAAGCCAGAAAGGGGCTTCTATCAGACTAAGTGGGCTGGCACACTGCTCTTGAACTTCAGCCTCTAGCACTGTGAGAAATCAACTTCTGTTATTCATGGTATTCTGGTTTGGAGCATGCTTATTACATCTGCAGAAATAAGCTAGCACCCAATGGGTGGGGGGAAGCCAAATTACAACAGCCTCTTGGGAAGACATCTTGAAATGTTCTTACAAAGCTGAACACAGGCTTCCTATCAAATCCAGCAAGGTGTCTCTCATCCCACACCAATGTTTAGAAGTAGCTTTAGTCACAACTGTCAAGAAATGGAAATAAGCCAGGTGCCCTTTAACAGGAGAAAGAATGCATTGTGATCATCCAAATAGTGGGACATCTTTGAATAACAAAAAGAACTGAGCTGCTTGCCATGAAAAGAAATGCAGGCGTCTTCTAAGAACAGGGCCGAGTGAAATTAATCTGAAAAGGCTGCACAAGGTTAGATTCTGACTACATGGCATCCTGGGAGAGGCCAAACCAGAGACTTTGGGGAAAAAAAATCAGTGGTTGCCAAGAGTAAGAGCTGGGGATAGAGAAGGATGA
Source organism: Ochotona princeps (assembly GCF_030435755.1). Lineage (NCBI taxonomy): Eukaryota > Metazoa > Chordata > Mammalia > Lagomorpha > Ochotonidae > Ochotona > Ochotona princeps. The sequence continues at coordinate 30,898,504 of NC_080852.1, read as the reverse complement.
ACAGGGGAGCCCAGGGACTTTTACAGCAGTGAAATGATGACATTTCCTTTAAAGATTTATCTGAAAGGCAGAGTGTCAGAGATCTTCTATCTGTTGGTTCATTCCCCAAATAGCTACAACAGTCAGATTTGGGCCAAGGTAAAGCCAGGAGCTCTGTTCTGGCCTCCCACATCCAAGGATGGCAGGGCCCTAAGATCAGGGTCAACCTCTGCACATGATGAGGCAGCTGGGTCCAAAACAGAGCAGCCAGGACTTGAACCGGCACTCCAGCACGGGATGCTGGTGCTCCAAGCAGGTGCTGAACCAACTGCACCAGAATGCTGGCCCCAAGAGAGTGGGCAGAGGATGGTTTTCAATCCAGCACCCTTCAAATTACAAGTCACCACAAACTCACTATGCCACACTGGTGAGCTAGAATTAGCCGACGTGATAATTCTAGCATCATGTGTTAAACCAAACCCAGTAATCTTTGCACTTTATTTAGTAACCATGGACCAACATTGGGTCCTCAGAGACGATAAACCCAACACAACTTATACAAGATGCCAGCAAAAAGGGACTGTGTGTGTTGGGGGTGGTGGGGGTGCGTTCTCTTTAATTTGTTCAACTTTTCTGTAAAATGAAAACTACTCATTAAAATAGTCTATTAGAAAAAACTAAACTAAATTTGCACACTTCTCTATGACAGAAGGGACCAGCATTGCAGCATAATGAATTAAACTGCTGCCTATGATGTCTACGTTCCATTATGGGTGCCAGTTTGTGTGCCGGCTGCCCAATTTCCAATGAGCTCCTTGCTGTTGTGCCTGCATGTGGGAGACCTGGAGGAACAGACACTTTCAGCTCCTGGTTTTGGTCTGGCCAAGCCCCAGTCATTGCAGTCATTTGCAGAATGTCCCAGCAGAGGGAAGATCTCTGTCTCCCCTCTTCAAGTCTGCTTTTCAAATAAATAAATAAATAAATAAATAAATAAAATATTTTTCCAAAAAAATTAAAATTAGAAACTAAACAGAATTTCATACAATTTAAATTCTTTTAAAATGTCATTCATTTTCTTCGTACGTCACTGGAAGGTGAGCCCAAGGGACTCTCCCGCTCTACCTGTTGTTTCTGTGAGGGTGCCCAAAGCAGACTCAGAAGAGCAGAGAAGGGAGAGGGAAAAAAGCTTTCTGGAAGAGGCCAGCCAGAGTTGGAACCGAGGCAAACAGATCTGCCATCAGGCCTCTGAAAGCCAGGAAGCATGAGGTTCATTTCGTGGCAATGTTTACCTTGGGGGCCAGGTTTTCGCCTTGCTGTGGAGAGGAGGGCTCCTGAAAATGCTGCTGGTGTCACACAGGCACACTGTGGCTCCTCCCACAATGGAAGCCAACTGCATCCTAAACTGCTGGCCACACTCATGGCACTTCTTAATCCAGAACGATAGAAAGAAAGAATTGAATCTTCTGAATTCAACTAAATCTTTGGGGCTAAAGGAGAGAGAGTGAGCGAGCCAGCCAGCCAGCTCACAAGCATACTGCTGGGGGAGAGGGGCAGAAACACTCAATTGCAACGAAACCAATTAACTGAATGGGAGAAAAATGTCCCATGATTTGTTCCACTAGCCACGGATATTAACAGAGAGGCACCCAGAGAAGACTGGATTAAACCGAGAATTTGTTGCATACACCTGTACAGACTGACAATCATTTTCCTGTTTGCTGATTACCTATTACACTTCCAGACATGGAAGGAGTTGATACCTCACTTTTTACTAAAAATGTTAACATTAGGTCACTGTTCCTGAGGGACCCATCTTTTACGCATGCAGAAGTCTGCCGGCCTGAGCAACAGGATGCACGTAGAGGCATTTGGAATCTAAGTGATCTCTTGACATTTGATTAAAAGTCAAAGCCGTGGACCACAAGACAAATTGAACACTTCACCCATGAAGGTTGACTATTAACTTTGTTTCATGATCTGTAAATGAGTTATTAAATGCTGCTATAAAGTTTTATGACTGTTTTAATCCCATTAGTAACTGTCCTCACTTTAAATGCCTTAGTGTTTGCTGAATACTCTGCATAATTACTATTTGCCATGAAACTAGGGATCTAAAAGAGAAAGCCCTGGAGGCTCCATGGGGCACTGATTTTATCCTTTAAAGCAAAAAACCAGAAAGAGCCAGATGCTAACTGCCTCTCTTTCCAGGAGGACAGCCTGCTGGATTCCACTTCTTCCATCTTTACTTCCGATGTTGTCAGCAGCCTAAACATAGCGGATGAAAATGAATGTCTGTTTCCGCACACTGGGAAAGCACTTGCAGAGAAAACCACTTACATCTTAATAGCTTTCTTTCCTCACATTAGATTCTCCCTTGAACTTCATCTTGAAAACTTGCAGGGATGTCCCCAAACACCGGCAAAGACAGAATCTAAGAGTCACGGAGCCAAAGGGACTTAACCAAGCAGCCCTCTCCACTTAGAATCCTTCTCTCTGTTCAATCTCCCATAGGGACTGCTGGGACACTTAGAGGCCAGAACCCTCCAGAAGTAGACCTACTGTTGTAAGGATCATTCTGTTGAGCACAGCATGGCTGCCCTGGGACCTTCCCCAGGAGTCAACAACCTACCCATCAGAGCTACTTAGGAAAACCTTCCAATGAGGTATCTGGTCAACCAGCCAAGTATCTTCAGGAGAAACTGCTTCCTCTTGGCCTCACTAGCATGGGTGCTTAATGATAAGCTTTCTCTGGCTTCACCTGCAATACTCCTTTCAAGTGCTGCATCTATAATCGAACTCAACAGACATTCGATGTCCCATGTCGACATAAGATGGATTCTCCCTCCTGAAAGAGGGCGGTTCAGAACTTGCATTTGAAGCACAGATGAGCTGTGGTGGGAGTAAGGTCAAGAGAACCATGATCAATTAATGAAAGCCTAACAGTAATGCACAGGGCATACCCTAACATAAGACATCTTTTACTCACCTTAAATTGCTAAAAATGTCATGCAACCCTTTCGGGAATTGATAGTGTCTTTGATTATTCTGGAGCATCTGAGACATTAAGAAACACTAGTGAGGAGGTGCTTGGAAAATAGCTATCAAGCCATTCTGCCTCGATGAAACAGTGAAGAGTAAAATGGAGGGTTCTATGGCTTTAAAACCTTTGTTTCCATATTTCAAAACTAACGGCAGAGAAAATGGAAAAAGTAAAACTGAGACCGCTGTCTGAAAGGCATTAGTTTCCCAGAATTGGTTGCCTAAATCCAAGGCCATGCTCCCTGTCTCTGTCAGGGACTCTCTGATAAGAACACATACTATGCTTGACCTTAGCCAAAGGGCCAGAAGCATACAATGGGCTCCCAAAGGGACAGAACCTAGGCACTGCCCCAGAAACTTTCCAAGCTGCATTCTCCAAGTATACCAATATCTCAAGGCAGAGTATGGCTGAGAACAGACTTTGGGTTGGCATTCTAGCACAGCAAGTTAAGACACTTCCTATAGGGGCACTGGTTTGCATCCTGGCTTCTCTGGTCCCAATCTAGCTCTCTCTTACTGGACCTGGAAAGACAGAAGCTGGCTCATGTGCTTAGGCACTGCAACCCACATGGCCTTTATAGCCATTTGTGAAATGAACCAATGGATGGGAGACTGTCTCTCTCTCTCTTTCCCTCACTTATTTCTCTCTACTGCCCCAATTCTATTTTCAAACCAGCAAAATAAATCTTTAAGAGAAATCAGCACATAATGTCTAATATACATCAGGTTCTCAGTAAATACACATGAAGGAAAGAGAACTACAGAAATCTGAATTACACCACTGCCGATGCGGCCACAAATCTGACACTATATATGGCAGAGGGAATTCTGTGACTTGCGCTGGTGAGCATATGGAGAGCCACTGTTACTCACAGATCAGTGTACACTCCCTCAGCACCTGTAACAAGCTAGATGCTGTGCAGGGGACCTCATTCTGTATGGGACAGACATGCTCCTGTTTTCAGTTGAGGAAACGAAAAAACATCTATACTGGGTGATGGCGGTAATGCCTGAACAGCAGTGCAAATGTACTTAATGCACTGACCGATGGCTCTGTGGCTGAATCCTTACTTGGTAAGTGCAGGATCCCATGCAGACACCGATTTGTGTCCCAGCTGCTCCACTTCCCTTCCAGCTCCCTGCTTGTGGCCTGGGAAAGCAGCAGAGGTCAGCCCAAAGCCTTGGGACCCTGCACCCGCATGGGAGAACCCGGGTACTCTGCTATATGGGATGGAGGCATCAGCACCAGTATCTTAGCCACTTAGCTAAACACCTGGCCCACAGATAGTTCAATTAAACAATGAAAGATTGTTGAAACAGGCATTTATACACAAACAATTCAATTTAGACTCTACCTGTTTGACAGTGTTTTGTTTAAACACAGCTTCGTTCCAGAGGGTTTTCCACAGTCACTTAAAAAAATATTATTCACCTGCTACTACTAACATGTGTGAAATATCATGACACTGTCCAAGCAGAACACCCACCAAATGGGGGGAAAACACTGACTTTCCCATGGGTTCACTAAGCAGAGTAAACAGTTGGTTAGTACAAACGCAAAAACCAGAAATGAGGACATACTTGGAAGCTATGTCAGCTGAGGAAGAAGCTTGCCCCCCACCTAACAAGTCTCCTGAGGGGTAACACTCTACAAAGGAGGGCCACCCCCTCGGTCTCATTCTCACCTGCAGCTCTGAGAACTGAGACTGCTGTGGCCTGGCCCAAGAAGGAGGACACAACCCAAGACTGAAATTGAGATCCTTGTTGCTGTCAAGTTTATCTTTACTCAAGTTCATCTGCAGCTTCAGTTCTCGAGGCACTTCTGGCACTTCTGATCACTCCAGTGCATCCACTTTGTACTGTTCTTCGTGCTAACACTACCTTAATGAGTAACCGTGTCACATTCAAACAATGCCTACCTATCTTCAATTAAAGGTCAAGGTGTTTGTTTGTTTGTTTGTTTTTTAAGCATTCTTCCTGACACATATTTTTCATGTCTCATTAAAATGAGAAGAGTTCTTAGAAGTTTGATCAAAGCTGCATTTATGAAACTTGTTGCTCATGAACTCACCTCAGAGTGCAACCTTTATATAGCAAGGTTTAACCCTCTTTGCAATCTGTTAATACAAAGTTTTAGTGATAGCATTCAGGAAGAACAAACACTTGATGAAAGTGTATTACGTAAACTTCCCAAAACTTTGATATTAACATTTCTAAATTGGATTATTTATGCTTTTCTATTAACATTTATTGGTTAATGACAAGTGGATGATACCAGACACAAAACTCACATGTTGTGTGACTCAAGCCACCTACGCTGTCCAGCACACAGGGAAACACAACAGCCGACCCAGACTGGTGGCTGCCAGGAGTGAACGGCACGTCACTGCTAAAGGGCATATGGGCTTTTTGTGTCTTACTTGTTGAGGTGTTCTGGAATTAGATACTAAAGACAGGTGCACAATTTTACAAACATCCTTAAAAAACTACTGAATTGTGTTCTTTAAAAATGGTAAATTATGTGATATGTGAAATGTCACAATTTTTAAAAAATACACATTAAATAAACAGAATTTCTCTAAAACCAGAAGAGTGAAATATTTTCTAAACTATCCTGAAGAACTAAAATATATATATATCAGTCCTTAAAAACACTGCCACTCTAGTGCAGGAAAATAGAGAGAAGAGCTGAGAGGGAGCCCAGGGCAGCCATAAGATCAGGGTTCGAAGAGCAGGTGAAATGCTTGCGCCCACCACAGAAATTAAACGGAGGCAGTGTGGGAGCTGCATTGGGCCCTTGTGTCAGAAAAAAACTAGTGTGACTATTTTCATTAACACATCTGCCAAAATGTTTACCGTTCCTTGATTTTAGCTTCATTTTGTTCCATTATTGAGAAAACAAATTCGGTTAGACATAGTTAATGTGGCAGAGATGACAAGGGATATTCGTAACTGGCATGCAGGAATAGTAAGGAGATCCACGTCAAGGTGTTCCTCCCCAAGAGTTAGCTGAAAGAAACCAGAAAGGCTCTCCAGCACCCAGGACGGAAGGGCCTTTCAGCGGCCATTTGTCAGAGCACCATCCTTTAAACTCCACCAGCACGCTTAGCGCACTCATTGCTCCCAGAAGTAAACCGCAGGAACCAACGCTGTCTGAGTAGCTCCAAGGCTCAAATGACAGAGAAGCCAATTTCAGCTCTGTAGAAAGAAAGGCTTGGGAATGACTGGAATTCCTCTGAGGCACAGTCTGCTGCCTGTGGAAAAAGGCCAGTCTAACCACACCCACTCAGAGCACCTGGCAAGAGTCTGGCATTCAGGAGGGCCCAGCCCCCAGCAGGAGCCAGTGGACGCCAGCGCTTCTCTGTCCTGAATCATCACCAGCCTCCCCTGCTCCCCAAATCACTGCTCTCATCCGGAGAGGACTGAGAGGTAGATGGCTAGACACACATTCCCAAAGGATTTAAATGGTTCCAACTGCCTTGGCAAAAAAAAAAAAAAAAAAAGATAATCCACCAGCCTTACAGGCAGCAGCCGTTCTCTGACTGCCCAGCAGAGGAGTTCAAGCCCACCCACACCTGGACATTTAGAGCTCCTTCCTTCATTTTCTCTCTTCAGTCGTACCTACCTTCCTTCCTCTCTCTTCTTGAGATTTATTGATTTATTTGGAAAAGTTACAGAAATAGAGGCCCAGACAGGGAGATGGATCATCCATCCTCTGGTCCTCTCGTTCACTCCCCAAACGGCTGCAACAGTCAGAGCCAGGCTACAGTCAGGGGTTTCATCGGGGTCTACACGTGGGTACTAAGGGCCCAAACACTCGAGCTATCTTCTGTAGCTTTGCCCAGTCCAACAGGAGGGAGTGCCTGTGACGGGGGTGGCTTCACTTGCTACGCCACAGTGCCACTCCCACCTTCATTTTCCCCTCCATCAGGCCTTGGTACTTAGGCACTTAGGATCATCTGGTATCTAGCTTTCTTTGACATCAACTTCTTATCTATTCCTTGATTGCTTAGTAATGCCATGAGAACGCAGATGCATGAAGGCAGACATTGTTGTCTGTTTTATCTACTGCCTTATCTTCTGCATATTGCACAAGAATTACCAGCCAAACATTTGTGCAAAGGTTAAATCAAGTGAGTATTGGTGACAAACTACTTTTTGTGGCCGCTGTTTTATTGGAGCACAGTCTCACCCAATCATTTACCTGTTGTTTGGAGTTGGTTCTGCTCCCTGGAGGAGCAGCCTTGAATAGTTGTAACTATAGAACGTAGTACCTGCCAGCTTCTCCTTTACAGCATCCTGCCTGCTGCCCCTGAGCTAGATGCACCGATTAAAACAGCAATTTCCAAATGTTTCATTCCAGATTCTTAAGACAACTGTGATAGAGGAAAGATGGGGTCATGGTTGGGATATTAGCGTTTCCTTCAACGCCCATGTGTTACACGTGTGGTAGGCAGGAGGCACTACTGAAAGAGGGCAGAAGAGTGTCTGGAAGGTGGCCCTGGTGGGAGATCCCTAGCTCACTAATGGCTGTATCCTGGGAAGGGAGTTACAGTATGAGGGTTTCATTATAAAAGTCGAGTTGGACCTAACCATCACTCTCCCTTCTGCTTCTCTTCTCACATGTTCCTTCCTCCCGCTGCTCCCCCACTGCCAACCCTCCCAGCATCCCCAAGTGGGCCAACCAAAGGGGCCCACTCAGTGTTGGATTGTGGCCCTCCAGAACCAAGAACCACAAGAAGCCTCCTCCTCCTTAAGGTGCATGTCGCAGGGGTTGGCAGTCGCAACACAAAACTGCCTGGTACAGGTAGCCACATACTCCTCGCTCTTGCTGTCACCTGGATATGGCATCTTTCTCGCTATCCTGTGAGCATAGTGACTTCCTTCAACCCCCAGGCTTCCACAGGTGACACTGTCACCATGGTCAAAAGCCAGAGCAGAGGCAAGTGAGCCCAGATTTTCAGCTGAAACCCTTACGGGTCAACTTCTCCCCCAGCCCTCGCTTTTTCTTCATGCGTCTTGACACTACTCTGACAACAGGGCTGGGGATTCACCCTTAAGTTAGCTCACACGGAAAGCCAGGTACTTTTGAGTTGAATCAGAATTTAGTGTCTAAATGTTACAACGATGACAACTTGTGAAGATTTGAGAGTCACTTCGAGGAAGTTTTGAGTTGTCTACTGGTCATAGACTGGCAAGCCAGAGCCTGTGGACCAGCCACCAGACTTGGATAAACCCTGAGGAAGACGTGGCCTTGCGCATTCGTCCACGGCTTATCTAGGGCTTGTACTGATGCTACACTGGCAGACTGGAGCACCAGTGAGTGACAAACACCAGCTGGCTTCTCAGCTGGAAATCCTTCCTGCCTGGTCCTCTGCAGAAGGCGTTTTCAGCTCCTGCTGCATGGCATTATTCTGAATGTTACGCTCAGACACAAAGGGTTCTAATGTGAGTAATGAAATGCCCTTTAACTCTTGAAGCCCAAACGACTCTCACGATGATTTTCTGGTCTCCTGAGTAAACGCCGATTTAGACAGTTTAATAATAAACCTAACGGGACCTGAGTATTTTAATTTCTGGCATGCCATAAACCAGCAGAGACATACATAATTTCTGTAAATGTTTCTTTGCAGGAGCTACTTTTTTTCCAGCACTGCAACATGTCATGTAAATCCATTATCCTGGCAGCTTGGCTGGTAAAACTCAAACTGGAATTAATATCCATTATTGAAAGGTCACTGAGCAAGCAAGAGCTGGCAGCCAGCTCTCAAATGTTAATAACTCTGATATGTTTCAAATATAAACATAAGGTCCTATTTTGTTTCATACTTCTTTCCCCAAATGTTTCATTAAAAATGAAAATGTTTTTAAAAAGGAAGATTGAATCCTAAACTGCAGTTGCACGCTGGCAGTATCACCGCCTATGAGGCACCTATGATCAGACCGCCTATGAGGACTCGGGCGCTAGGCCATAGTCAGCTCACTGAGCTTATGATGTGTGTCACCTGCAACACCTCGACGGCTCGGAGATGCCTTGGAGGGAAACATCATGATGGTAGATGCCTCAAAGAAAGAAAATACATTGGCCACACTCCACCCGCTGCTCAACCACCTGAAACCGCACCTTATATGCAAAGCAAGGGATTGTAAAGAGCCACTCTGGTGTGTTTTCTGGATCACTTATTTTCCTTATATAAGCAATTCTTTTGTATACATCACCCCACAAACATACAAATAATTACATGTCTAGAATTCACCCTTATGGCAATCTCCAGCTAGGTTTCACTGTGTAGCCCAAGGACGACATTCAACTTGGGCAAGGCTGACATAAAAGCTGCCAAGCAGGACATTCCCACACCTTTATACCACAGTTCACTTGTGTTGGTATAACGTGAAAAGTATCAATTATTACAAGTAGTCACGCATGTTTGAAATACAGAAACGTAATTCTGCATCAAACTATATGCATGTATAAGCCAGTGGTTGGGACTCAACTGAGTTAAGGAAAAGACTAATGAGGTTGACTAGCCTGTCACCCACTCCATGGGCTCCAAGGCCACACCATGCAGGTGTCTGAGACCCTCCATGTGGCCCCTCTGCTGCATCTCCCTACACCCTCAGGGTCTTTAACCAACTTGGGGAAACTAACTCCATATGCTCCATATGTGGGATAACCGGGGAGTTCTGAGAGCCACAGGGTATGACGATGAGTCGGAACAATGCCTTCGGCTCTGGCGACTGGAATATCTATTCTGCAGGACCCTAGGACCTCCCCTCCATCATCCTCCAGCAGGGGCCAGGACAGCCTTCCTGACCTTGCTGGATGCCTGAAGAACCCCTGTCCTTTCTGGTCTCAGTCGCACATGCAGTCTGACCCATCTCCTCAGTCTCCAGACGAGAGGGACTCACCACATCCTTCATCTCTGCTCGCAAGCCAGGACGTCACGATTCCCAAGTGGTCCTCCTTCCCCTCCCTGTTGCACAGCAGAGGACTCGCATGTCTTCTCTCCAGATTCCACACTGCATAACCCGGGCTTCCCAAATTTTCCCTCAGAGTCTTAGGAAGCTCCTGGGCATCGGCAGGATCTGTTGCATCATCAACCACTTCCGCTCAGTTCAACCTGCTGCCCAGCCACTTTCTCTCCTCTAACCGCCAACCATCATTCTGACCTCTTGCGAACACTACTCCTGCCTCATAAGGACTTTGGGAGTTTCTACATTTCCCCCACAAAAATCTGAAGTGGAGCTAGGATTTGAGAGAACTGAAGCATGCAAAACCGGGGAACAGTGCAAAATTATGAATATGAAACTGCATGCCTGTGCAAATAAGGGCCCCTGACCATATCAGCTTCATTAGTTCTGGGGAAATCCACATGGGCTCCAGCTCTAACAAACCACTGAACACAGCATCCCAGGAGCCACCTGGATAACCTCACAGGCAACTCTCCCATACCTGGCCACTGATTCCTCTAAGCCTTCTAGCATTTTTGACCATCATAAACCCACGTCTTGATGCGCCAGTAGCTAAAAGCCTCCAGAGCCTCAGGACTTTGCTACTTTATCCACTCCGTTGGTGAGGCAACAGGCTTACTAACAATCTCCAGAGCACTATTCCACTGAATTCTCAATCAAGGCCACAGAGCTTGTTTAAAAAGAACTCATGGGGGCCCAGTGCAGTAGTCTAGCTGCTAACGTCCTTGCCTTGGCAAGCACCAGGATCCCATATGGGCGTTAGTTCTAATTCTGGCAGCCCAGCTTCCCATCCATATTTCTTAAAAACATGTCTAACTCCAAATTATGGGTTCACAGAAAGTTTCATGGACTGCTTTTTTTTCTTTTTTAAATTTTATTTTATTTCAAAGACAGACAAAGATCCATCCACTGATTCACTCAACCTAATGACCATAGTGGCAGGGACTGAGTCAGAATAAAGCCAGGGGATTCTTCCAGATCTCTCCCACGGGTGCAGGGGTAAAATCACTTGGGCAATCCTCACTGTTTTCCCAGGCCATAAGCAGGCAGCTGGATTGGAAGTGGAGCAGGTAGGACTCAAACCTGTGCCCTAAGGGATGCGGCAGCGTAGGCAGTAGCTTTGCCCAATAAGCCACAAGGCTGACCCCTGCTTTTTTTTTTTTTTACTATATATGTGCCATATTTTCCCTGTTTCTATTTTTCTGCTTTTGTAATTTATTAAAAACTGAAAATGTTACTGAAAACTGAACAATATAATGTGTCCACTCTGAATTTCAGCCTCTCCTACAAGGTATTTTTTGTTGCTCAATTACTGCTGCTTGTCAGGTATCTTGTTTATGTTATTGATGTGAATTCTATGAAGTTCACATTCTGTGTAGTATCTGACCACAGAAATTGGCATTCATTCAGGTCAGTAGCCAGATGATGATCTCACCAGAGATGTCCTTAAATGTCTAAACCCTGTGTGTGTGTGCACACGCATGCGTATGCTGGGGCCTTCACCATCTACACAGTTGACAGTTCTGTGCAAGCCTTAACGCCAACTGGAGGAGACAAGACTGTGTCACTCCAGTTTTTTGGGAATACACGCACGGCCGATGAAGGCACACCACCTTCTAATTCCTCAAGAGCATTTCAAAGTTCTTCAAAGACTCCCTACTAATGTGCCTGGGAAAGCAGCTGAATGTGGTCCAAGTTCACGGACCCTTGCACTCACATGGGAGACCCGGAAAAAGCTCCAGACTCCTGGCATTGGGCAGGCCCAGTTCCCATTACTGCGACCACTTGGAGAGTCAACCGGTGAGTGGAAGAACTCTCTTTCAAATAAAAATTAATTTAAAATTTTTTTAGAATCTATTCCTACATCATTCTAAACTATAAACCAATCATACATATGAATGGCAATGACCAAGCCTAAAAAAACACTAGCAAAGGGCTCAAGCAGCACAAAGACCAAGCCATCGTAATCAACTGTGGTCTCTGTCTCATATGCTACAATGGATTCAGTACCAGGCAACATGTTAATGCAATTCATCCCATGATAAAGACTCAAGAAAAACTAAATATTTGATCATTTCCTTAGAGACCAAAAAGGTTTGAACAGAAGTGATTATTTATTCTTGATTATGGAAAATAGCGAAACAACAAAAAAAAACCCATAAATGGATACCTCCGGAAACTGAAAAACAAAAGATTCTGAAGTAAAGCCATGGGACTTTGTGTTCCATCCTCACTCATCTTACAGCTGGATAAGAGAAAACACCGTAAAACTGGGGGGGGGGGGGGATTATCAGCATTAGCAATTATTTGGATTACATAATTACACAATTTGGAGAACCAGCTAAGGACCACTACTGAAATAACAGAAAATAGAAGATTTAGAGGCCACATTCAATATTCACAAGTCAAGAATGATCAAAAACACTTAAAAAGTGGAATCTAAAACTTCAAAAAAAGAAAGAAAAGCTTTATCTGTAACAACAAGTGAAAGAGATAAAATACTGAGGAAGAGATAAACTTAATGAGAAATGCACAAGGCTGACACAAAGTATGAAACATCTGGAAAGGACAAAGGAAAGAACAGAATGCTCTTAGATACAGACAGACACAACCTGACGTGGCCATGGAAATATAAGTGCGCACATTACTTGGAACAACAATCCGTTAGGAGCTATAAAAATTACAAATGCATACACCGAATTCCAATCTCAGAAATGCACCCTCGATGCACTCCTGTTCTGAAGTGAAAGCATGGAAGAAGAGTTTCCATGGCAGACAACGAGACGGCCCTCAGTCACCCCCACCACACTGCTCTAGGCACAGAACAACAAGGCAACCTTGTCAGAGAATGAAGACCTGTTCCAAAGGCCAACGACGGTTGTCAGTACTTACCAGTTGATAGTTTTGGAAGTAAACGCATAGTGTTCTTAGAAGAAGAGAAAAATAGACCAATATTTAAGCACAGTGACCACTGAGAATCAGAACTCTAAGAAACAACAGTGACCTCATAATTCGACCCAGTGAGATTTTGTCGTCTTCATTTTCTGAATTTCAATGGAATATTTTAGTGTGACAGCAGAACATGCACATGATTGTGTAAAGTGCAACAGTACACCAGTCCCATCTCACCCAGTTTCATTCTTCAAGGTGGTTCTGAATACATTTCTGGTTTTACTTTTACGAGCAGCAGCAGGTCTAAATGTGCTATATACTTCTATTCCTTGATTAATAACCTTGTAGCAGCGCCTGACTTTGTGCTGTGTCAGAACAAAGCAAGCTGGGGCGGGACGGGAGAGATCTTGATCAGACCCCACTTTCAAATTCTGAAGAGCATGATTTCTAAACATCTGTTTTGAATCACTGACTCTCATTGTGGCATTTTCCTTCCTTGCTGTGTAAGATGAAGAAAGTTATAAATAGGCCACACGCCCCAGAATCACAGGCCAAATTTAAGAGGCGTTTACCTTGCTCGTAAAGCAGCTTCATGTTGGAATCTTTGCAGGCGACCAGGTTGTTGAGTAGGGCGATCACACTCTGCATGGTGTTCCCCAGAAAGCTCTCCTGATGCTCCTGCAACAGACCACGATTCCCACCATCACCACAGACACACAAGCAGGTCACAGAGACAGATGAGCAAATAATGTGCACCCCTTCACTTTCCCACTCCCCGTCCAAAGGTGAAATGACTATCTGTGCACTTGATTCAGGTAAACTCTTTTGTGTTCGTTCCCCCATGGGTGAGTTAAGCGAACTGGGCATTGCAGTAAACCAGGATGCACAGGTTCTGAGGCTGCGATCTGGCTTCTGCTCATGAGCTGAGGGGCGGCCACAACGGCCCTCCACGGCTTACTCGGGTGACAAAGCAATGTGACCAGAAAAAGTGCATGACATTAGGAAACTTTCCACACTGGCAAGTAAGCCTGAGAGGCCAGTAGAAAACTTGTGCAACAAGGAGGCATTCCCGCAGCTTCAGGATAACCCTGCTACTGATGTCCCAGGTCAGTCTTGCAGCTGGGGGGAGTTATCGTAGGGCTGATTGGGGCAACAAGCTCCAGTGAAAACCAGACAGAATGGCTCATGCTTTCCTCGCCCATGACCTCAGGTAGCAGGGGGTAACGCAGGCTCCCAAGAGAACATGAGAAACGAGCAATGCTTGCCATTATTTTTTACTTTGAAGACAAGAGAACTTCCTGGTAAGTTTTAAAGGAGCTCAAAGACAACTCACTTTCCTTTTCTCCCTTTTCCTTCTCCCTGAATACTTTAAAATTCCAAACTTAACAGGGTTTATCATTGGGATGATAAGCATAGAACAGAAAAAATGAAAAGGTCTTAAGCGTGTGGGACTGGGCTGAAGTAAGCAAGATACAAAGGGTGCAAAGGGTGAGGGGCGGTGGTCTTTGCTCTCAGCTTCAAGCCAGTGCCTGGGGGACACGAGTGCTTCTAGAAGGGGCCTTTTGCTCAGTCTAGTCCTGGCCACATCCCCTTGACCACTTTGCTAAACGTGGCGCCCATCCTGAAAAAAAAAAAAAAAGTTATATAGGGACCTTAAGCTACTCATCCTCCCTGCCCCTACTGAGTGGGGTTCTGGGAGAGGGGAGATGTGACACAGTTTGTTCTGCATTTGTAACACAATTATATCACATTTATTAACTCAGGAAATAATTAATAGCTCTTCTCTGTCAGGCATTGTTCTGTGCACAAGGACACGCGCTGATGAACAAGAACAAAGCTCCTTGTCTTCATGGAAATAAACAGCAAGCAAGCAACAGTGCGATGAGTAAGTAAATTGTGTGATGTGTTAGAAGGGAGCAAAGGACAGAAACAGCAAGATCCAGCAAACAGTGTTGGGGCCGTGCATCGCCCCAGGTGGGCAGGACGAGGCTTGTGGAGAACGAGCCACCGGAACACACACTTCATTGTACTTTGTAAATGGTGAAGCATTTTAGAATTCTGGGGTGAGTTCATCTGTTTTTAAATGAACTTTCCTTTTGAAATAACCTTAGTTGTGCAAGCAAATAGATTCCCTAAGGTTAACATCTGACCTGACCCCGATCTCGATAGCCAGCCTAACAGGTTGGCACTGGCACGGCACAGACAACTACAGACTTGCAGTGGATTGCTCCGGGATCACATCCAAAGATCCCACACTGCTTTGGGGAACAATTTATTTTGACAACAAATATTTACAAGGCACCAACTGTGCTAAGTATTTGACTTAGATCAGTGAACAGAATGAAGAGGCGGAAACACACACACACGTCTGCTCTTCTGTTGTTTACCTTGTGGCATGGGAGGAACACAAGAAACACAACGAACAACCTCGGGATCTACTAGGTGATCCTTGCAGTGGGAGGAAGCACAGCAGGACAAGGCGGTGCATGGCTCCTTCCAGAAGTTCCCAGGGAGCCAAGATGGGAAAGAGGGGAGAAGCATGTATCCTTTCAACACCCTGCTGGGTTCTGTAGCTGACTTGTTTCAGAACTGTTAAAATCACATCCCTAGTTCATTTTGACCGATGAAGGATGTCCTTGACTGATTTTACTACCAATTTCATGCTATCCTTGCCCATCCGTCCCATTCCACAGGTATCTGTTGTGCCATCTAATGCCCTTACTTAGCCACCCACTGGTAGAAGTCACTCATAAAAGCAACTGAATTGGGTATGTATTTGCCATTACATCTCTTTTTCAAAGTTTTTCTTTTGAACCTTTTTATCCAGGTACCAATACCTTGACCTGACTGGTCATTTCCATTTTCCCAGCAAAACATCCCCAAATGTCCAAGTTTTCAAATGCACTAAAAAACAAAACAAAAAACAAAACAAAACAAAAAATAAAACAAAACAAACAAAAAAACATCCACAGGCCTGGCGGCATGGCCTAGCAGCTAAAGTCCTCGCCTTGAGCACGCCAGGATCCCATATGGGCGCTGTGTCTAATCCTGGCAGTTCCACTTCCCATCCAGCTCCCTGCTTGTGGCCTGGGAGGGAAGTCGAGGGTGGCCCAATGCCTTGGGAACCTGCACCCATGTGGGAGACCTGGAGAAAGTTCCTGGCTCCTGAATCCAGATCGGCGCAGCACCAGCTGTTACGCTCACCTGGGGAGTGAATCATCTTCGGGAGATTTTTCTCTCTATATCTCCTCCTCTCTGTATATCTGACTTTGTAATAAAAATAAATAAATCTTAAAAAGAAAAACCCACACACCTGGCATTCCCTTTGCCTGCCCTTCCAATCTTCTGTGAATGGTCGTTGTATTACTTTTTGTGCTATCTTGTGGATCAGACTGTCGAGCCCTTTTCTGATGCTACTGGGCTTTTCAAAAAATCAGCTTTCCATTTTAATTAAATTGACACACTTCTTGCTTTGACCTAATCATGATAAATGTACTTTCCACAGGGTGTAGAAGGATGGCATTTCCCTGCCCACTTATAACTAGAGGTGACCATGAGACTGGTGTGGGTCAATTAAGCTACTTTGGGTGAAAGCCTTAGGGGGCATCAGCCTGTCTTTCCCTCCAGCACCATGACCACCGACCACATGGAGTCTCAGCCTGGTGAGCCGGGTGACAACAGGAAGCAGTGGCCAGGAGCCCTCGGAGGGTCACCAGGTTTGCAGAGCCTATGCAAACATGCGTGCTGTCCCCTGGCTCTGACCTCGTTCCCTTTCCAGAGATCTGTGCCTCCCAGTGATGACAGGCTACTTGGTTTCATCCAAGGTAACAGTCAAGCCTTCCAAATGCACATGCTTGGACGTTTCTACCTTCAGAAACACATGAGCTGCGCTTTTGGAGAGGATGTCCCCATTGGATCGTTTAGCTGACACAAGCTTAGGAAGATGGATGTGCACGTGAGGGGCTGCCAGCAATCTCATCTAATTATTCCTTCAGTTGGCTGAGAGGGAAGGGTGGTGATTCATAAGCCACCAAGATGACACGACACGTTATTCATGATAAAGTAACTAACGATACAGAGGAAACCTATTCTTGGGGGTAAAAGTGAAGCTAATAAATCTTTTATTTGGGGGGGGTCTCCTATGGTAAAGTGACACACACCGCTTCTTGTTCAAAGATATACCTGCCAGCAAACACAGATCGGCCTTCCCGGAGGGAAATGTGTTGCTCCTTTGATAGACACATTTTTTTTTCCTGACTAAATACATGTTTTTCCATGATGCCCTTGGCAATATCTTCCCCACCTTGACACCAATACTCAGGTCTCGTGGGTGTTCGCCGGGTGAGTATCCCTCACAGAAATGGGCATTTCCTTTGATAGGAAAGCCAATTCTTCCAATCTCTATTAACCCCCTGGATGCTGAGATCGCTGGGTCAGACTCCAGCCCAGCAGGCTCTGGAGTCACCAGAGAACAGCAGAAGGGAGACCTCCTTGGCCCCATGACTCCCTGGCTGCAGCGGTGAGCAAAGCTAAGGCTCACGTTCGTCATGATATGCCCCTATTGACATTAACACCAGACGTGATCTGTGCAACAAGTGCAAAAAAAAAAAAAAAAGTTGATGCCTATACAAAGACCAATTGGTCCTGTAGTGAAACTAGGGGGTGGGGCGGAGGATGGGGTTACTTTTTCTTATTCAAGACATTGTTAAAACACTTTAACTGTTCAAAAGAACCATTTAAAATTTTTCTCTTGTTAATTTTTCCAACCATTCATAGATGGCAAATTTTGTTCAATAGATAGTGCAGGACTTCAGCAAATCTGCAGAGTAAAATTATCTTTACTTGTTCTGCCTGTGTTAGGCACAGATGCTTCTTACACAGCACCGAGGGGAGACTGGACACCGTGACCATGTCTTACTCGGCATGATGGCTTGCTTCTCAATGGAGATGGACCAGATCTTCATCTCTCTCCTCCCCACCCAGAAGCAATGTTAAGTGCTCGCGTGGAGCAATGGAGATGGTATTAATACGCGTTAAGTACAGTTCTATGAACTTTTCAACAAACCATGCTGTCTCATCTAAGTTCTTCATGTTCACAACCCTATTAGCTGTAAGGGATAAATGATCTGTTGCAAAACATTGCATTTACAACTCAGGTAGACAATTACGCACAGGAAAGGGAGCGTGGGAGTGAATACAAGGGCAGAGTTCCTCTCAGGCACATCTGCACGGCTGGTGCCAAGAGATAAGGGTCACGCAGAAGCGTGGTTCAAGGAGCCAGAGCCAGGGAGGGCTCGTGTCATCAGATTCTCACCGTCAGCTGCCCCTCAGGGCCAGCCCTCGCTCCCGCCTGCACCTGAGACCCAGTGGGTCAGGGAAAGAGCAAAAGAGAAGGCTAGGTACCATTTCCAGCCCCTGGTTCATTAACACAACACAAGGGGGCAAGCAAAGAATGATCTGTGGCAGGGCCTTTGCGGCAGGGTCAGGTGGCCCAGGAGCCAGCAGCAGCAAGGCTGACACGACCACGCTGGCCTCACTGAGGCAGCGCTGACCCTGTCCTGAGAACAGTCTGTGCCAGGTACTTGCCCAGCAGCACGGCAGCGTATGGGGCACAGGTGGCAGTGCGCTTTTCACAGAGGAAGACTGCGATGGGACTTGTCACACTCTTGAGAGGTGAAGCTGGTACCCCTTCACCATGACCCCCATCGGGGATGTAACACCAAGTCACCCTGTGTGTTGCCGGGGGTGGGGAGCGGGGGGGGCAGTGCACCACACATGGATACACAGGGTTACCTTGGCAAGACCAGAGAGGACTTCAGAAAGGGGTGGCAAGAACCTGAGAATGGCAGGCTCGGGGCCGTTGTGGTGCTGTTTCTGCTCCCTGCACCCACCCTTCTCAGGCCAAATGTGTCCCTCTCCCTGCCACCATCACTGGTCACCATGCTGTAAGATGCACAGCCCAGCAAGCACGAGGTAGCTTCTAGGCAACTAGAGAAAGGAAGAAAATCTCGGCATGCTTGCGTTGCCCAAAGGAGTGAAACCAAGTACAAGCAGAGCCCACGTGAACAGCCCCATTATTCAGGCTCTTGGGTTAGTGTTGGCTGATGGATGCATGAGGAAGCTCACGTAAGAGGTCACCAACAATGCCCCCAATGAAAGGCAAGCCCACTATGCTTCAAGATGGAGACAGAGATATTTAACTCTTTCATCCACAACCCATCAGCAAGCATAGCTGACCTAATTTCTGTGCCGAGCACCATAGCGTACGGGCATTTAATAAACAGGACACTTGAGAGCTCTAATAAAACTCAGTGTTTGCCAGCAGAGATAATTAGACTTGAGGCAGAAAAAAAAATATCTAGCGTTTGGCAACGCAGATGAAATGACTTCATTAAAATGGACAGCCTCAGCAAATGAAAGGCGGGAGGAGCACCGGACCCCGAAGAATCAGCCTTCTCTAAACTAACTGCTTCAGTGCTCAAAGAGGACAGCTCTGACAAACCAAGGGCACTGCAAGGAAACACCAGCAAGGGAGAAAAAAGCTCAGGCTTTCTGGAGAGGCCCTCCTGTCCTATACCACCACCAGACTTCAGACGCTCTGACCACAGAGTTTGGAAAGGACGTCGGAGCTTGACCTCACAGCAGCCACGATATGGGTACAGCCCAAGTACCTGCTGGCGGACCAATGGATAAAAAAAATGTGGTCTACTTGCCTACATACGTTGGGCTATGACTCAGCCTTCAAAAAGCAAGATCCTGCTGTTGGCCACAGCATAGGTGGCCTTTACGCTAAATGAAATATGCAAGATAAGAAGGAAAAACACTGTATGATCTCCTTTATGTGCAGCATATTTTAATAAAACAAGGTCAAATACACATAGAGGATACAACTGGATACAGTGGCAGTGGTGGTGGCAATGTAGGAGGAGTGGGGAACAGGAACATGTAGGGCAAAGGATACAAAGTAGCGGTGATGAACAAAACTAGAGATCCAGTGCACAAGAAAATTATTCTTAAATTTGATATTGTATTAGATCGCTGGTAGGTAACTAAGTTTCAGCTGGCCAATAAGCATTCAGAGCGCATTTCAAAAGAGTAACCAAGTGTTGCTCTGGAGAACCCAGGTCTAGTGTGTACACACTGCACAACGGCCAGGAAAGCAATGCCCTGGGAGATCACAGGGCCCCAAATTCATCTCCTTTGCAGAGGTTCTCCCAATCTGGCCATGTTCCTGGGGGGCTGAGCCCTCGGCTCAGGAGTCACACTTCAGAGGATTCCAGGGGAGCACACACAGACAGCTGAGGAAAAGACATGTGTGCCTATCATAAACTGTCCTGCTGGCAACTCAGGCACAGTGCAATCTTGTGTTTTCCCCATGGCCTCCACACTTCTCCATGCTTCTCCTTCCCCTTGGACGAGCAGCCAAGGTCAGCCGCTTGGCCACAAAGTCACGGACTCGGGAATCATTGCTCCTCTGTTATTTCCCTTACCTCAGCAGTCACAGAGCAGCCCTCCCACAACCCCTGCCGATTGCTGCCCCTGAACCCAGTGCATCCAGTGCCTGCTCTCTGTCCCCACTGGCACTGCCTCATCTCCAGCAATGATCATCCTTGGCCGGACACCACACTCTCCTGCTGGGGATCTCCCCTGCCAACCTCACTACCTCCCCTGCTACTCACTCTACTTTCTTTTGAGGTAAAGATGCCATCTCCAATCCCAGGGCTTAACTTCCAGGGGGTGCCAGGCCAAGGGGAGGGGTATCAGAGGTCACAGCTGGTCTGAGGTCATTGATCCTGCAGACCAGGTTGTGGCCAGTGCCACGGTGGGAATTAAAGTCTGGAAAGGAAGAGAGACCAGAGTCAGCGGAGGGCTTGTGCAAGGATGCTGTTTGTTCTGGGGCTTGCAGTTCCACAGAATCATGTAGTGGTTTGAGACACAGTCTCATGACTTGGAGAGCTGCACATCTAGCCCTCATGAGCAACAGGGAGGGGGCAAGCTGAATTAAATGGAAAGAGAACCAGAATAATTAAGAAAGAATTCAGGCATGGCTGGGCATTTGGCACTGTGCTTAGGATACCACTTGGGATACCATACTGCAGGGCTTGAGTTCAAGTCCCAGCTCCACTTGCAACTTGTCTTCTTGTCTTCCCTGTGAAGTACACCCTGGAAGCACAAGTACCTGAGGCCCTGCCAAGATCCAGTTGTAGGCATTTAGGGAGTGAACCACTAGAAAGGGGGGAGAGGAGATTCTATCTCTGTCTCTCCACAAAAAAAAAGGTACCTGTTAATTCAGCTATTAATTTCATTAACATATTCATGAGACTCTCAGAGCCCAAAGTGGAATGGTTTGGAGTGTGAGAAGGTTAGCACTGCCCTGGCAGTAGTGAGTAGTTAAGTGGCTCTTTTCGCCAGCCTGGTCGGGACTTCCAGGGCTGTTCAGGCTCCGACCAGGGTCGAGGAGGCTAAGGAAGGCCCCACGGCATGCTCTGCTCCCACCTGACTGCACGGCGCTCTCAGGCTCAGGGTTTGCAGGGATCCGACTCAGGCCTTTCTTAGGAAGTATCACTATCTGCAGGTCCCCACCCCACCTTTCTGACTAAAGACAAAACGGGACTGGAGACCACATTTAAATGTGACTGACAGATACTGCTGAGGCCCACAGGAAAGCTGTACAGACAAGTTATAATTAGCAACAGTCCAGCTGGCATAGAGGGAGGGCCAGGATCTGCTGGCCCGTCTCCCCATCAGTCAGCAAAGCTTGTCCACACAAGGCCTCTCCTGGCTCCATGTGGATGAGCAAGGCGCAGTGGACACCTCTGTGACAGGTTCATCCCATCATCTGGCTTCCCCAGCCCTGTCCTTTCATGAGATTTTACTTCAGCAACTGGCAGGAAGCTTCCATCCTTTGACCTCCCCAAGGGGCTCCAGGTCTCAAGGCTGGCACAGTGAGTCAGGAGCCCAGGGGAAGCTGCCACGACCAGGATCCCCCGGGAATGGACGGTGCGCCTTTCATGCACCTGCTGGGAGCGTTGAAGGATAGGCCTATTTGGCTCCCAATACACCCAGGCTTGAGCAGGAAAGAAATAGAGAAAAGTCGCATGCATTTGTGAGTCGCAGCCTTCCAACTTCCCAGCCACTGCCACAAAAGTCAAACACTGGGAGCAAGAATCAAGAAACAGTAGCAAAGGCTTAGCAAACTAACATCATTCTTCAATGAGAAGAACTGCACCATCAAGGAGAGTAAACTGATTGTAGTGATAGAAATGTGTAGTCCCAGGAATGTGTCACCTCTCCTTCTCAGAATTAGGAGATCCCTCAGATATGAACAGAACTCAATTAACACAGGCTGGTAAAGAGACCCTAAGTTTGTACCCTGAACAACCTTGAGAAGGGTCCAATTGTCTGTTGGGAAAAGGTAGCAAGAAGAGATGAATTCGCCCCCTGGGGCCTCGTGCACAGGTAGAGAAGGTTCTGGGGCCACAGGAAGAGTGAGGACACTCCTGAGGTTAGGAGCCAGACTGACATCAACGGGGAGAAGGCACTCAGCTTTGGGCTGCTCCGCACTTCTGAAGTCCACAAGGAAACTCTTGAGAGGGCGAATGACTGACTTCGGTTGAGCCAGGTGGCGTGCCCTGAATAGCTTGGTGACAATAGCCTGCTCTTCAGTATCTCCTTGGGCCATACATCTGGCTCTGTGGGGGTCTGGGCTCTTGCCAAGGAGCGGCCACTGTTTCCACATCAAAACAACCATCCAAAGATGGCACTTAGGACTGAGGGACTGGAGAGGAGGCAAAGGAAAAGCAACGCAATGAACGAAAGAGGAAGGGAGGAAGGGGAGGAAGGACAGGTGGACTACTCTGAGATGGCAAGTGAGCCTGCTAAGGCTGAACTTGGGGTACCACTCAAGCCTGCAGGGGCCAAGGCACAAGGTCATCCTTCACAGGACAGCTGCTCACCCCAATCTGTAATGGGCGTATCTTGCTAACAACAAGTGGACAGGCTCCTGCACCCACTGACCCTCATGTCAGAGAGGGACACAGACAGTAGCAGCTCATGTCACTGCCTGGTGTTTTCTCACTGTGGCCCAGGCCACTCCTCTCAGCCAGGGAGCAGGGTAGGAGGTGGAGTCTTTCTGATTTCCTTTACCTTCAGGCACTTGGGCTGCTTCCCAGCTCACTGAGTCTACACATCGGGGCTGCCTCCATGCCACCACACTGTCGCCAGACTGGCCCCTGGGAGTACATAGGACTTGACGAGTCATGCTGGCAACCCTGCCGGCATGTGAATTTTGATGAGCTGCTGACGACTGGATAAGTGGTCCCCTCGGGCTGACTGGCTGGCACCAGATCCTTCTGCTGGTGTGCTTGACAATGGACAGGCAGGCACTGGTGGCAGCCTGTCAGGAGCCTGTGCATGGTAGTGTGTGAGCCGGGCAGGGGGTACTGGTCTTGTATCCTCCCTGTGGAACACACATGGCAATCAGGATTTAACTTGATTAGCAGTTAATGGTATTGGGTAATCTTAGAGCCATGTCTCTTAGGGAACCAGGTGCAAGTTAAGAAAACAAACTGAAATGTGAAAGAAAATACTTATAGGTTAGAGGCCTGAGAGATAATGTGCCCATCCAAAGAATACTGTCTTGAGGCAAAATCGTTTCATTTCTCCATGCTCTGAAGTTCATTGCCAAACAAGCTCTGAACAGGGGCTGGGGACGCCTCCAGAGAAAAGGGAACTGACAGCAAAGACTGGGTCACACATCCAAGTCGTCGTCATCAGACATGCTGAGGGCAAGGAGAGAGAATCTGAGGGAGCTAGAACTAAGTTGAAAGTCATCCCCATGAAAGAGCACCCGACCATGGCACTCTGCTACTTTGTTTCGGCCTCAGCTGCCACATCTGGGTGCACAGCTGGACATTCAACCGTGAGAAAGCAGCAGGCCTTGAGGGGTGGCGGCAGTGGCGGCAGTGCTGTTCAGAGAGGCACATGCACATGTCCGGGGAGACATGACTTTCTGGGGACTCAAGGGGACTTATGGGCCCTTTCATGCTCTCAGGCTGTTTGACCCCAAGACCCAAACCTGAGTCTATCCAAATTCTTCCCAGGAAGGAAAACACAGGGAGGATACATGAATGAGGTTAAATTATACCAAACTCTAACAGTTTCTAAGCTTCGTGACTATCAGTTCAAAAAAAGAAAAACAAGCAAGCAAATAACTGTGCATGATGCCAGTGGTTTCTTACGGACTGCAGCCAAGACCACTCACATGTTTAGCAGTCTGGAGTCCCCCACCACCTGGTCTCAGAATGCACTCACATCAACTCAAGAGTAACAGAAAGTTGAGACATTTTGCAAGAAAAAGAAATATTCAGAAGCCTGATGTCATTTAGCCTCAAAGAATCCCATGAACCCAAATCCACCCACATTACCATCAAGACCAACTCCAACACATAGAGACTGACAGACAAATCTCCCATCGGCTGGTTCATTCTACAGATGTCCTGAAAGGACTGGACGAGAGCCAGGAACTCAATCCAGTTTGCCCACCTGAGTGACACAGACCCAACAACTTTGGCCATGACCTGCAGGCTGCCACAGGGCACACAGCAGGGAGCTGGAATCAGAAGCAGCATCAGGACTTGAACCTAGGCAGTCTGATGTGAGATATGAGCCTCCTGAGTGGAATCTTAAATTTACGTGAGCCAAACACTCCAAAGTTAGAAACGTTTAGACACAAGCACACATATATAAAGACCTAGAATAAACTCTTTTATGGAAATAATTTACTGATCATTTGTCATCTTGACGGTGTTCCCTTTGGTATTATAGGAGAGTAGATTACACTGGAAAAAAGCAAAAACCATAATGAATAAATGAATATTAAAAAAAAAGAAAGGCAAGAAAAAAAAAAAGCAAAAACCAGATAACCTCCGTACATACCTGAACGTCATTTCTATGACAATCGGAAGAATTGGCATATCCCAAGGCCACAGCACATCCTCCTGAGGTGCTCCAAACCTGCACCCAGATGCCAGCCCTTTGGGAAGGTCCTTTCCATGGGACAAGCTGAGGCATGGTACAGTGTGCAGATCGAAGTACGCCAGAGATGAGGACTGCGTGAGCTGAACGGCTTTAGACAATAGACAGTCATGGAGCTGTGCAGGAAGACTCGGCAGACTGGGAGGTGCAGAGACATGGAGAATGGTAAGAAGAGTACTGACCATGGCTTCCATAAACCAGATGAGACCCAAGAACTGGTAGGTGGGAGAAATATGAAGTTACAAAAGCACACTGAGACCAACTGCTTCGAACTCCAGGCTGAGATTTCTGGACTCCATGGTAGAACTTGGTCAATCACTGGCACCTAAGTCATTCATTTCTTTCTGATTCAGTGGAATTAAAATCACAGAAATGCACTGTCATGATCAGTCAGAGGCATCAGCCCCATGGGCAGATGTGCAGCCGAGTCAGCCTTACAGTCAGCCCCATGTGGCGTGCTCACTGACACTTGCCTGAGGTCCCCATTGCATCTCCAAGGATGCTGCCATCTCCCAACTCAGCACACCCCTTTCTGTTGCATGTGGACTGTCACAGCCTCTGGCCACTGATTTCAGACAAAACTAAAGCCACTTGGCTCTTCCTCTCTAGTTGGCAAGACAGTACCCTCAGCCCTGTTACATTCAACCAAGCGGCAACATCTTCTGGAGGTTGCCTCCAACCGGAGGTAAAAGGTTAGTGTGACCACCAATGACCACTTCTGTGCTTGCCTGCAAGTAGGAGTTAGCTCTGGACCCTTCTGAAGGCAGAAAGAAACTGGACGAACCCTTAAGGCTCTTTAGAAACTGCACTTCAGCGACATCATTGATGGGAGAGAGTTTTGTTTTCGACTCCAGAATGAAACCTCTTTTGTGTGAAAGCCTTTTGATAATGATACTGATGGCTTTCGGGAGATGGGATGAGGGAGAGAAAATAAGACATTCTGGGTTGTAAGACACCTGATCCCAAAACAGCAAAAAGCACAGAACAGAATGTTACTAGCTTTTTTCTGTTTCTTTTTTGTTGTTGTTGTTATTATTTTTAATGGAACTCACAGGCTTGTCCATGCTCCCCAGAAAGGCCTCGGAGCTGCCGTGTGGCAGGAGGCCTAAATGTGGTCTCTGCAAAGATAATGGAGCTTTAATGATGGAAATAGTAAGAAAATTAAATCTAATCATGTTCCATTAAGCATACTCTTAGCTCTCATTTTTACGAAATTATTTTATGATTCTGTCTCTGTCTATTGAAATAACCTTTTTATGGCAATTTGATTTGCAAGCATAAATAAGGCTCATTTATTTTCTACTATGAACCCCTGTGGGATTAATAAGCAGAAATGGATCATCTAAAATGGTGCCTATTCTGCAATCAGGAAGTAACCATTCAGGGTGATGAGTACTTGGTGGTTATATTTGTGTTTGTGAGGGAAGCATTACACTGTGACTAGAGCTCCATTTTACAGCAGCATCTTCTATCACCTGCCAGAGGAATGATCAGCCCTCACCTAAGCAACTCCCCCCACACCACCATGGAAGAGAGGCTGGCCTCACACACAGTGTGTCTGTGTGTGTGTGTGTCACGGGTAGGGTTGGGGGTAGAATGCACTGACCACAGTTGAGGGATTGTTTGCCCTCCAGCAGGATGCTCCTGCAAAGCCAGCTAGACGGGAATCCCAGGACACGGTGTGCTGCATCAGAGACCATCTTGTTGTAGTCTGTTGTGGGACTCACAAACACAGGATGTAGCCGAGCAGCGTGGCAGCAGCAGCTGCTAACTGCGGTCTCTGTGGAGGGGAGAGTCGGCTGCCTCACACACACAAGCATGCAGGTGGTGCTCCAAAGATTCCCTACAAAGCACATTCTCTTCCAAAAGGCACCAGGATGAGGAAACACCCCGGGTCCCATGGTAGTCCTCATTCGCTGATGAAATGGGCCTCTGGGTTATGTCTTGACTGAGACTATTGGAAATCAGAGGACTTAAAGAGCAAAAGCTCTGCTTGGAAAAGAGTGGTAGTCACAGAGAAGAGATAGGAAGATTAAATACAATCATCAGACACAATCCATTTTGATTTTCTGATGACTTTGTATGAAGCTTTACAAAAAAAATATTACAAAGGAAAAATTAATGAAACAAATTCCAACTATGTATCATTAAACTTAAGTTAAAAATTTGAATGCACCAAACGCTGCAGGAACAACTTTCATAAGCCAAGAGATAGAGACCTTTGGACTGGTAAGATGGCACTTTATTTACCTGTATCAATCTAAGACACATGAAAGCAAAGATATTAGTCAAAATAAGCAATATCTGAACAGCATTCTCTATAAAATGTATCTTATGAATGTAAAATTCTGAATCTAACAAATAACAGAACAAACAGGAATAGTCTTCAGGAACATGGAGAATTCATGAGAATTCACAATGGTAAATAAAACAATAACCAATCCAAAAAGGAAATCAAGAAAATGACTCCATTTACAAGAATCAAAAAATTCCTATAGACGAATCTCTGTAAGAAGGTAGAAGACTCAGAACTAACAAACATTGCTAAAAGAAGT
The DNA here is from genome assembly GCF_030435755.1 of Ochotona princeps. Classification (NCBI taxonomy): domain Eukaryota; kingdom Metazoa; phylum Chordata; class Mammalia; order Lagomorpha; family Ochotonidae; genus Ochotona; species Ochotona princeps. The sequence goes on along the minus strand of NC_080852.1, from coordinate 30,871,031 downwards.
CAGACCACAAAAATAAACAGAACACCCAACGTTCCTGTATTAGAAGACTTAATATTGCTAAAATGTCCATGTTACCCAAAGCAATATATAATCCAACTTACCGCAATCCCAATGACATCTTCTTTTACAGAAACAAAATAAATAAATAAATAAATTCACATGGACTTTCAGATCTTACGTAAGCAAATAATCTGGAAAAATTAGTACAACCTTAGGATCCTCACACCTCCTGGTTTTAAAACCTACCACAAAGCAGCAATAATAGGGTGGCGGGGTGTTAGCAAAAAGATAGGCACATAAGCTAATGAACCAAATAAAGATCCCAGAAGTAAACCTGTGCACATATGGTTTAGTAATCTGTGACAAGTCGCCAAGCCTACACAATGGAAAGGGCACTAACTCAACAAATGGCAGATGGAAAAGGATAATGATGGCCCCTTCACACAACAAACGCAAACAACTGAACCCAAAAATGGACTAAGCCTAAGGCCAAAAAATTGCAAAATCACAATCAACAGAGTGAAAATTCAACATATGGAAGAAAACATCCATCTGATAGGAGGTTACTCTCCAGAAGTTGAACTTCAGGGAAATTAATATCCAGAAGGTATGAGTCTTAGGTAATCCCGCATCTCTATAACAATAACAACAACAACAAAATAAACACCCAATCAGAACGACAGGCAAATTATTCTCCAAAGAAGGTATACAAATTGCCAGTCAGCACATGAGAGATGGAAGATGGGCAACGCAATTCATCGTAAGAAAGATGCAAACCAAAACCACGGTAAGATACCATTTCACACTCAGCAGGATGATCATTAAGAAAAAAAAAAAAACCTTATTGTTTAGAAGTTTCTCAAAAGATTTAGAAAATAATTACTTCTGGATTTATATAAAAAAATTCAAAGTGGATTACAAAGCATTTAGAGTCATATTCATCCCTACTCAATATTATTCCCAAAAGCAAGGCATAGATCAACTCAAGAATGAGTGGATAATGAAAAGGTGGCATAAGCACACACTGATTGCCATGCAAACTTACAGAAGTTCTGCTAGCTATTATGCTGTTTGTACCGTGGATGATTCTCACATCCTCTACAAGTACAACAATCACAAAAGGACCAATAGTGCATGATCCCATTCAAGACAACTAAGTAATCAAACATCATAGAAACGCAAAGGAGGAAACAGATGGTTGCTAAGTGGGTAAGAGAAGAGGAAAGTTAGCCTTTAATGGGTACACAGCTTCCATTTTAACGCAGGAAGTTCTGGTGATTGGTTTATACACCAATAACAATACACTTGACAGCAATGTACTGTACATTTAAGGTTAAGATGACAAATTTAATGTTGTGGGTTTTTTAAACCAAAACAAAAAGGGGGAAGGGAAGTGGCTGCAGACCTTGTTAAATGAAATTATGAGAAATCAGTCTGTAGAAAATACTACAACATTTAATTCCTCAAAACAAAATCAGAAAGAAATGAATAAAAAGAAGAATGCAATCTACAGATTAAAAGGGTTTAAGAGAAAACTGAAATCAATGTGGGCAACATATCCCAATACATGACAAAAAAAAGTCACTTACGCCACACCTGCAAAAGCAAATGTGGCCTGGAATACTAGTTAATATGTACAAACTGCTGCTGATTTCGGAGAGCAAGGAACCGGGACACCACTTCCCATTTACTATCCTGGTGTCCATGGTAGGTTCCACTGAGGCCCTGGCCTGGGTGTGGCCCAACACCAGCATCCAAGTGTCAACTGGGTGGCCAGCCCTCTTACCTTGTGGTTCCGCGGGGGGCTTCCCCTCAGGCTTCTTCACTTTACTAACAAAATCTAGCTCTTCAAGGATGTAGGACTGAAGTGCCCATTTGCCTACTGACTGCTAGCTAAGAACCACTCGCTAGAGGATTTTCTGGCTTCTCTCACCACAGACGGTCCTGTTCCTAAGTTCTCTGACGTTCGTTTTGCCTCTTATTTTGAATGTCTGACTCTCTCCTATAACCAACTGAAAACAATGGAAAAATAAACACACACACACACACACACACACAATCAGAACTCCTCTCTTAAAAGCTCCTGTCCCCGAGTCAGGCTCACCCATGGAATCTCGTTGTCTTACAGGCAACAGATTTGTGATTACAGTTCAGCCGCTGAGCCCTTTAGGCACATAATGGGAATGGACACAATGGGGAACATCTTGGAACTCTGTCTGCCACTAATGTTTAACCTTCCATGGCCAAAAGGATGTATCGATTTGATTAGTACTATACAAAGTCACCAGCAAGCAAAGACTAAACTCAATCCATCTTGGTGTTCCAAGTGCCTGAATGGCAGTCCTTGCTTATTGCACAAATTGACAACTGAAAACACTTTCATTCCAATACATACTATAGTTCAAAAACCAGATATTTTTTAAATTAAATCTATTTTTATACTGGTTAACTTGCACCACTGAACTTTCATTAACACTTTACTATTTCAATTTTAAAACTGAAGACAATTTAAAAATTATCTCCACCTATTTCTTTTATAAAATATGTCCATATGTGGTGAGAGAACAATTACAATAATGATCACATTAAATCGAGTTTGTTAGAAGCACTCACTAGAATCTCCCATAGATACAAAGAAATGAAAAGTTCTTTTGTTCAAAAGATTGCTATTGAAACCATACTTGGGCCAAGTTTAAAGACACCCGTGAAAGGTACCACAATAGAGCTGATAACAAAAGGAGCAGGTGGCAATGGAAACAAGAGCACCAGGGTAGACACTAACAGGGTTGGGAAGGCAGGAGATAGACATTTCACATAGATCACCTGGTTGGACAGGAGGTTAACTCAGTGCCTACTGCCTTATAAATGGAATAAACATTTAGCATCAAAAACCAAATGGTCATCTATGGTGGATGACTTCCAAGATCCCTGCTGATACCCAAGTCCACAGACACACAAGTTGTATATATATATAAAGTTTTATATATATGTGCTGTTTGCATAGAACCAAGACCCACCCTCCTGTATACTTTAAACCATCTCTAGGTTACTTCCAATATCTAAATACAATGCAAACAGTTGCTATACTATACAGTGGAAGCAATCATGAGAGGACAAAGTATCTCTGCAGATTTACTATAGACACATTTTGTTTTCAAATACGTCTCATCACAGGTAATTAAATCCCACACATGGAATGCTGACTGCTCTTGTGCATAAACTTGCCATGACGTCATTTGAAGAAGAAAAAAAAAACTGTGTTTGATTCAAAAATAAACTCAACATGCTGCTCAGAGATAGAAGTAGCTGTAGGATGGCATTCAGCACACCAACACTTCATCTGAGGGCAAAGCGAGGGGCTCAGCGCTGAAAAACAGGCAGCCACAGAGCAGCAAAACAAGTGAGGTGTCCTGTCTGCAGAGCCACTCGTGCACAGCCTCTGCACGCAGGAACAGGGAGAAGAGTGTACCATCCAACATAGCAAGAACCTCCAGCATGGACAACTGACCAAAGCAGAGACATCCTGCAGCCAGCTGCCCGGCTCCTCCCTCCCGCCTCATCTCACCTCCCTCCCGCCCCTAGCAACTCTCCACGGGAGGCAGGGCTGGGAATGCTTAATCTTGCTTCAGCACACCATGCCCCACCAGCTAAGCGCAGGGGCTTGACCCACTAAAATATTCACTGTTTAAAAATAGCTCAACTGGGGCCCGGCGGCGTGGCCTAGCAGCTAAAGTCCTCGCCTTGAAAGCCCCGGGATCCCATATGGGTGCCAGTTCTAATCCCGGCAGCTCCACTTCCCATCCAGCTCCCTGCTTGTGGCCTGGGAAAGCAGCTGAGGACGGCCCAATGCATTGGGACACTGCACCCGCGTGGGAGACCCGGAAGAGGTGCGGATCGGCGTGCATCGGCCCCCGTTGCAGCTCACTTGGGGAGTGAATCATCGGACGGAAGACCTTCCTCTATGTCTCTCCTCCTCTGTGTATATCTGGCTGTAATAAAATGAATAAATCTTTTAAAAAATAAAAAAATCCTTTAAAAAAAATAGCTCAACTGGTGCTATGGAAAACCTATGAAGCATCTTTTAGTCAAATAAAAGGAAAATCTAGCACTTCAGCAGAGACAGAGCATCTCAGAAGGACAGGCAGAGAGGGACATACATTAACGAGCTCCCAGAGCATATGAGTAACATATTTCACAAGAAAATCTAGCATGGGAAGCAGAATGAATCATTTTTACAATGCAGCTTCAGAATTGCACAGTTGCAATTCCTGACACACTTGCAGGAAACACAGGTAGCTGTGGCTGATGCTTATGACGTCTCATGAGGGGAAAAAAAATCAATAAATAGATAAGCAGCTAAATCATGAGGGTAAGAAGAGAATAAAATAACCATAATGACAAAAGAAAGAGGAATGTACAAATGTAATAGAATGAAATCAGTAGAATTGGTAAATGTCTAACAGCTAAGTCCTTTAGGGGAAGAAAATCCATTAAATTGAATAGAACACTAGTTGTCTTAACACAGACAGAATGCGTAAAGTGCAAACACGTCAAGTCTGGAAGAGACGGGGTAAATAAGAAACACAACTATAAATATTCATGCAATGCTGGTCCAATAAAGGAATGGAGAATATTAGAGAAAAACATGCATTACAATTTACAAACCAAAAAAGAAAACTTTAAAATAGAGTCACTTACTGATAGGGCCCGGTGGCGTGGCCTAGTGGCTAAAGTCCTCGCCTTGAAAACCCCGGGATCCCATATGGATGCCGGTTCTAATCCCGGCAGCTCCACTTCCCATCCAGCTCCCTGCTTGTGGCCTGGGAAAGCAGTTGAGGTCGGCCCAATGCCTTGGGACCCTGCACCCGCGTGGGAGACCCGGAGGAGGTTCCTGGTCCCGGCATTGGATTGGCGCGTACTGGCCCATTGCGGCTCACTTGGGGAGTGAAACATCGGATGGAAGATCTTCCTCTCTGTCTCTCCTCCTCTCTGTATATCCGGCTTTCCAATAACAATAAAATCTTTAAAAGAAAAAAAAAACTTACTGATAAATGAATCCAGGAAATATGACAAATCTGTATAGAAAAACTGCAAGTAAATTACAGGGGGACTTTTGTCCTCGAGGTGCAGTAGGCTCAATCCTCATCTGCAATGTACAGAAGTGCTTAGGGACTTGATTCCAAAGAGTCAAGACAGGAAGTGAGGGGCCGCCAGGTGTCACGCATGTCATCAAGGCTCACATCAGTGGCAGGTCACCTGAATGTGGCCTTCGTGTCACATGACAACGGTAACTCCTCATTGCCATGCCTTTCTCCTCAGCATGAGCAAGAGAAAAATGGACACACAGGACTACAGGACAGCACCACCCGACACCTCCAAGGCCATCTGGAGTAAGTAAAGTCGGGATTGGTCACAGGCCTGAGGGAAGAAGACAGCTTTTACCACAGAACCCTGGAGAGGGACACAGCGGGAAGCTGTGGCCGACAGCCGGGCCCTTCCTTACGGCAGGTGCACCACGGCAACTCAAGAACCTAGACACGGGCAATGAGGGAGGAACGCACAGGAATGCACACAGTCCTGGAAACCAAAACCACCCTGAAGTAAAAGGAATTTGAAATCTCTTACAAATGAGCCACAAACATAGCTTCAGAGCCACTTATTAAACAACAACAAAAAAATTTTGTGAAGAAAGATTAGGGTTGTGTACTTTACCTGACCTGCTAAAAAGACACTATGATACTATAACATGCTTAAAATGATACTGAGCACAACACTAACAAAGAGGTACATGAAAAGATACTTCTGACAAATCAAAATCAAATTCTACAAAATGGCTTCAGTAGTCAGCAAGGAAAAAGGAAAACAGAGAAAGAAAACAGAAAAAAGTAAAGCTAGCTCCTAACACATCAATCGTTATGTGAAACGAGAAAGATGTAAACGCACCAGTGAAAACACTGATTCATAGGATGAATTCAGAAAATTCATTGCAGGCCTGGTGTGACTGCTCAATGTATAAATTCTCACCTCACGAGCACTGGGATCCCATATGCTGGTTTGTGTCCCAGCTGCTCTACTTCCCATCCATGCTGATGGCCTGGGAAAACTTGATGGCTCAAAGCCTTGGGAGCCCGCACCTCTGTGAGAGAGCTGACAGAGGCTCAGCTCCAGCTGCTGCCGACACTTGCGGAGTGAACCGGCAAATCCAAGATCTTTCTCTGTCTCTCCTTCTCTCTGCAAATCTGATCTGCCTTCCCAATATAAATAAATAAATCTTCTTAAAAAGATAAGTTATTGCTCAGATGCATACTACCTGTAAGAAAATGTTTTAAGGGATAAGGATAAATGTAGCTCAACAGTGAAAGGACCAAAGTAGGTATACAACACTGACAATGAAGAGATACACAGGCAAAAGAGAATCAGCAGGAACAGACAAAATGATAGTGAATAATACTAAAATAACAAAAATGCACAATGATTTCCCTCACCAAGAAGACAGAAAAACCCGAAATATGAACGATCCAAGCAGCTTTCTTGCATCCCCATGGTGAAGCACAAACTGGAAGACAAGAAAGGAGAAAAGGGCAGGCCCAGAATTGGATGTAAAGACCGCAACACCTCTTGCTCAAATGACCATGGAGCCAACTAGAAAGAAAACCAGCAAGACACAGAACAACTCCGCAACATTCTGAACCAACACCATCTAACCAACAATTTGACAAGCTACAACTAACAGCAGAATACACACTGCTTTCAAACATTCAGAGTAAACAAGACCACATCCCAGGATGTAAGACAAATCTCAACAAATTTACTAAAATGTAAACAAAGAATGCACATTGCACCGATGTAGAGTTTCTTGTTTTGCTATTATAATACAGGGTGTAAAAAATCCATTGAAAGAATTGTGATGAAATCTCTATTCTAACTCGATGTACTTCAAAACAACTTTAATTGATCATACAAAACTTTCAGATCAATTTCACTTGGAAATATTTATTATAAATCCTAAATAATATTTTCCACAATAGATCCATAATGACATTAGAAATACTAACTGACAGGGCCCGGTGCAATAGCTTAGTGGCTAAATCCTTGTCTTGCATCCACCAGGATCCTATATGGTTGACATATCCCAGCTGCTTCACTTTCCATTCAGCTCCCAGCTTGTGCCTGGGAAAGCAGTGGAGGACGCCCTGGGGCCTTGGGACCCTGCACCCACATGGAAGACCCAGAAGAAGCTCCTGGCTCCTGGCTTCAGATTGGCTGAGCTCTGGCCATTGCAGCTACTTGGGAGTGAACCAAGTTCACTCACAACCACTTGGCAGATTTTCCTGTCTCTCCTTCTCTCTGTGAACCTACCTTTCCAGTAAAAATAAACAAATATATATTAAAAAAAGAAATACCTATTCGCTCTTCCAGACATTGACCAGATATACAGTAAGCGGCCACCATATGACTGGGCCTGCCAGGTACCAGGCAAGGATATGGAGACAGACTTAACCCTGACTTTCACAGAATCATTTCAGATGAGGAAAGGAAGTAAGGCGTCCCAAGGAAAAAAAAAAGCTAGGATGAGTGGGCAGAGTGACAACAGAGGCCTGCAAGTGGCTCTAAGAGGACAGTTCCTATTCTGTTCAGTCCACTGGAGGCCCATAGGATCAAAACGCAGCTGGGACAGGAAGAGAGCTGTGGTCATCACACAAGTAGTCCAGCCCACAAGGGTATGAGAGTTTCACTGTAAGTCACTAACACCACAAGGACGTGGCTGCAGGCTTCCCCTGTGAGACAGAGTGACGTAAACATCTCTCTACTACTTGTACAGCATTTAATTCGAATACGGAAGAAAAGAGAAAATAGAACGTATGAAACATGTAACAGGTGCCACCAAAGCAGTGAGCAAATCCATCTTAAATATGACTAGGAGTGAATGCAATGAACAAAAGATACCTAATATTCATGAACCAGTAAACAGCCAAGGAACATCTGGGCCCTGAATATTCATGTCCCACTATGCATAAAGGAAACATCAAATATTCAGGACATATACGCTTCTAATTCAGACACAGACTAGAGATTCGGACTTGGGGCCGAGGTGTTCCTGGCCTAAGCTACACAAATCCATGGCTCTCCTAGCAAGCTCACAGCAGCCAAATACAGCTGCAGTGGTGATGCTGACATCACAGAGAATGGATTTCCGGTCAAAGCACACTCTCAGGGATAAGCAACAATAAGGGGCCCATCCACTAAGATGACATGAAATCAGTTAACTGTTAACTGTGTCTTGACAATGGGATGCTGGACTCTCTGCCATTGTCCATGCCTGCAATGATGGACATATGACTGTTTATGAAGAACTATATTACAGTAATAATATAGAGAAATTCAGTAGGTGGGGGGTTTGGGCACGTCAGGAGGGAAATTCCAAGGCCTATGAATGTATATCATAAAATGACAATAATAATAATAATAAAAAGAAGTTTAAAAAAAAGAAAAAGAAATTCAGTTTTTCTATGGGACAACAGTTTCCAAACAGAAAAACTGAAGTAAACATAAGGGTAAATGCTCATTTTTCCTTCTCTCGATATGTCACCAAAAAAAAAAAAATCTACAATAAAGAAAGGAAAACCTAGATGGAGCTGATTTGACCACACAAACAACCAATTTTATTCAAATGGCATTTACACCATTCTCCAGCCAACAACAAAATGCAGTACACTCAAATATTGACCAAAATAGGCCTTATGCTAAGCCAAATACAAGTCTGGGGGAAAAAAAACTGTATGGGATAAAACACAATGGAGAATCCTGGCACAGCAGCCTAGGGGCTAAAGTTCTTGCCTTGCATACGCCAGGATCCCTTATGGGTGCCAGCTGATGTCCCGGCAGCCCTGCTTCTTATCCAGCTCCCTGCCTGTGACCTGAAAAAGCAATTTATAACATTCCAATGCCTTGGGACCCTGCACCTGCATGGGAGACCTGGAAGAAACTCCTGGGTCCTGCCTTCGGATTGGCTCAGCTCTGACCATTGTGGCCGCTTGGGGAGTGAGTCATTGCACGGAAGATCTTCCTCTCTGTCTCTCCTCCTCTCTGTATATCTGACTTTCCAATAGAAATAAATAAATCTTTAAAAAAATACAAAAGAACTTTGATCATTTCAATACATACAGGGGGAAACAATCCATTAATGGTGACATCTCCCTTAACATATAAATCGGAGAGAACTGTGGGACTTACTAAACAGATTCAGCACAGAAGCTACAGCTCCATGTGCACTCCCAGCAGACAACGCTGGGCTGGAGGTCCAAGCCAGTGCAAAAAGCAGTGAAAAACAAATGCAAGGCACACACACTGTAAAAAGAAACACCCTCCTCAGTTTACAAATGTTATGATCGCCTGTAATAAGATTTTAGAATTGTTCCAATTTTAGAATATATGGTGCTGAAGTAAGCATGAACACTGTAGAGTTAATAAAGGACATTAGAAATAAAAATAACCTAAAAGGGCAAATCCTTTTGCCTATGGAATCATATTATAAATATATATATATAATAAAAATTTTAAATAACTTAAGCAAGTGTAAGGGTACAACGCTGTTCTGATGCCAGCCATGAAAAGAAACTGAAGCAAAAAAAAAGCCACATGTACCATCATAAAAAATTATACACTTAGACAAAAATGTTGCATAAGACCTGCACTCTGTAAACTCTAAAACGATCACAGATATTAAAGGAGATGCAAAGATAATCCAAGTTCATGGATTGGAAGACTTGGTGTCATTCAGACGCTGAATCTACACAGAGCCAATAAACACGTCCCAGGAATCATGTCAGAGAAACCAACGAGCTGCTTCCTTCCGTGACTTACAAGGAACTGCAGGGAATCTAAGCTCAAACAACTTGGAAAGAGAAGGACACATCCGGAAGTTTACACTACTCAGTCTCCAGGCACTTCATGCAACTAGAGCAAGCATGCAAGTGGGCACCTATGCAAAAATGAACAAGAACAAAAACTTCATGAGAGAAAATACACACTGTCGTGGGAACGTTCCCTCTGCCACTCAAACAAATTAAAAATTTCTTGAAGGAACAACTATCACATCTCACAAAACACACAAACTAATTCAAATACATCACAGCTCCGAGGGTATTTGGTTTTGGCAAGGAGGGCCTGAAGCAGTGCACACCAAGTATTAGAAAGAAAAATGCAGTATTTGGATTTCACCAAAATGTTCAAAACTTCTCACTCTGCAAGAAATTACTATGAAAATTAATAGACAAGAAACAACTGTAAGAAAATATGCAGAGTGTGTCTGATAAATTACAGCTAGATACAAAAAGAACTTAAACAACTCAACACCACCATATAAAGCAATTTTTAAATGGGTAAAATCTGAACAGATGTTTCATCAAAGATGTGTAAACATCAATAAGCCCATCATAGAAAGAACTACATGGGTCCAGGGCCTTGTTCCGCTGTTTCCTCAGGCACATCGGCAGGAAGCTGGATTGGAAGTGCAGTATTCAGGACACCAACAGGCACCGTCATGAGATGCAAGCAGCAGCTTAATCCGTTACACCACAATGCTGCCCCCACCCCTTAAATAATCATCTTAAAGAAGTTCAGTGAGCACTAGACAAGACAGAGAACTAGATTAATTCAGGAAAATAACATGCACACGAGCAAAATGAGTAGAGCAAAGAGACAGAAACAAAAAAAAATTTTTTAATGTTTCTAAGCTAAAGAAAACAAAGTCTGAACTGAAACATTCAACAGCAGCCTGTCAAGCAAAACAAAGTATCGCTGAAGTCTAAGGCAGGTTTTATGAAAATATCTACTCAGAAGGGGGAAAAAATAAAAGTTAAACGCATAAATTAAGCTTCTAGGAGTCCTGAGACAATAGCAAGTTGGTGAACACATTACAAGGTTCTTAAGGAGCAGGAAAAGAGGAGGACCCCTTGCTCAGGAACGTAAGGTGGGAAGTGAATCCTAAAGAATTCAAAATAGATTAACAAAACGTAACAAAAATGTTCCACAGTCAAGGGGAATTTTGATAATAGGAAAAGGTAGCTTATCATATACAAGGGAGCACCCAGCTGGATTTCTCAGCAAAAGCTTGGAGACCAGCAGACAGTGGGATGATAGATTCAAAATGCTGAAAGTAAAAAAAGCAAGCAAGCACACTGCACAGCGCAGAGCTGCCCCTGAGAGACGGAGTGAGACAAAGAGCTACAGTAAAACCAGAGCGGAGGGAACTGAGCACCACGTGGGCCTGTTGACAAGCAAAACCGCACTGCACCACTGGACACCCTCAGACACTGGGAGGATTCCAAGGGCATGCCAGCAACTTTAGGCCAACAGGCGTGACACGTGAATTCAAATATCCACACTTCCTGAAAGGCATGTAAAAGAAATAACCCGTTATGTATAAGAAAATGAATCCATAAAGTATTCCACAAACACAACTATACAACCAGAAGTCTTCACTGAAAATTTTTACAAAAACCATTTTAAGGGGAAAATCATACACTCAAGAAAATTCAAGTGCCTAATTCCCCAAATTTAAGAAAACATATTCCAACTTATTCTTTGAGTTTCATCATTATCCTACTGATGTATAGCATATCATGTACCCTACTCATACACATTCTCAAAGGATCTTAATTTTGAAAATTTTGAACAAATAAAATCAAATAATACATAGAAAGGACAAGAAGACATAATCACAAAGGACTTTAACCCCAGGGTCAAGTTGAAATAAAAGAACATTTAAAAAAAACAGATATAAGAATGGAATAAAAGCCACTGGAAAATGGAAAGACATCATCAAAATCAGAACATTCCACAATTAGGGGTTCATAAATTATGACTAACGTTAGTACAAAGTTTAAAAATAAAAATATGCAAATTAACAACAGCTCTCATTTGTTAACGATGCATCACACAAAAAGCTGTAAATTGTGGCATTGATAACAAAATGTGGCAGAGGGGAAAATGCATGAGGCTGTGTGCGAGAAACCGTAAGTGAAGTTAAGCGGTCATCCATTTTAAACACTGAGTCACCATGCTCACATCTGCCTCATCACAAAGGAAAGCCTTTAGGAAATACAGAAAAGCTAAAGAAAAAAGAATTAAATTGTGAAAAAGCGTAGTAAAATAAAGCACAAAAAAGAAAAACAGAAACAAACCACAGAAATAAAAACAAAAAAAATGAACAAAATGACAACAGCAAGTCCTTATCTGCTGTGAATGTACAGAGATTAAGTGGTTTAACCAAAAGACATGTAATGATGCCATGAATTAAAACTAAAGTTTATTCATATGCTGCCTAAAAGACGGACTCACTTTAAGGAACTTTAACTTTTAAAAAAAAATACCTAGGTTAAAAGTGAAGAGATTTTTTTTTAAAGTTATTTCAAGAAAATTGTGAACAAAATAGAGCAGGGCAGCTACACTTAAAATCACACAAAAAGACTTTCGGTCCAAAACAGTCACAAGAGACAAAGAAAGTCATCATACAATGATAAAAGGTCCAATTCATCGAGAGCCTATAACAATTATAAATTTATCAAGCACCCGGGATCCTAGTACCTAAATATACACAGAAAATACATGGAATACTGAGTGGAGAAGCAGAAAAGAAAGGGGAAAACTGCAATGCAATAACGCCCGGGGACTTTAATATCTCATGTGTAACAAGGGATAAGTCATCCAGACAGAAACGTAATTAAGAAACAGTGCACCGGAAAAACACTGTAGATCAAACATACCTAACAAAAATATTTAGAAGTTTGCACCCAACATGAACAGAATACGAAGTCTTCTTAAGCAAACATGAAACAGACTCTAGGTGACATGACCCATTAGGCCACAAACAAGACCTTAATTCAAGAGGATTAAAACCATATCTAACATGCCTTCCAGCCACAATAGTATGAAACTAGAAATCAGAAACAGAAGCAAAAGTGATCAATTTAAAACATGTGAAAATTAAGCAATAAACTCCTGAACAACCAATGTATTAAAAAAATAATAAATTCCAATACCTGGAAGTATGGATATTTGGCACAAAGAAAAAGACACCACCCAGGAGTGCCTGGGTCCATGTACTGGCACCGTGAGAGGCAAAAGGTCACGGTTCAAGGTCCTGGGTACCAGCCACTCACATGGAAGCTCCACATTGAGTCCCAGGCTTCCCAGATATGACCTGGCCCTGCCCTAGATCCTAGATGATGTCAGCACTTGGGGACTGAACCAATCAACAAGTTTGTGTTCCTTCTCTCTCTCTGTCTCTTCCTACCTCACTCTGTGTGTGTCTCTTCCTACCTCTATCTCTGAATGTATCTCTATGCCTCTACCTTTCATTAAAAAAATTTTAAATAAATCCTAAAAAATTGAAGTCCCTGGAAACAGGTACAACATACAGAAACATATAGTATGCAGCAAGCTCAATTGTAAGCAAGTTTTCAGTTGTAAATACCCACACTGAGGGCAGGGAGAAAGACAAGGCAATCAACCTGGTGGTTAAACTATGTCTCACATCAAAGCATCTTTAGTTCAATTCTCGGCCCAGGCTCCTGACCTGCGCCTCCTGCCAAGGCAGTCCCTAGGGGGCAGCACTGAGGCCTCAAGAAACTGGGTTCCCACCCTTGAAGTGGGAGACCAGAACTGAGTTCCTCACCCAGGCTTTGGCTCCACACCCAAACATGTCTACTGTGGGAACTTGGGAAGTGAGCAAACAGAAGGATGTGGGCTATCTTTTTTCTTCTTTTTCTGTTTCTTGCTCCCTCTCAAATGAATTTTTTAACTGGTTTTAAAAAACGTAAAGTAACCTCAGTTTATACCTTATGGAACTAGAAAACGTAAGAGATTCAAAATTAGAAGAAAATAATACAGAACAAAAATGTAAAAAATTAATAGAACTGATATTTTTAACACACAATCACAATGGCAAGCCTTCAACCACACTGACAAAAAGCAGAGAAGACCAAATAGGATTGTAAGTTAAAAAAAAATAACTGATAGCATAGAAATACAAAATATCATCAAAGACTACAAAAAACAATGAATCAATGATGTATAAATGAATTGGATAACCTAGAAAAATTGATGAATTTCTAGAAATGTAAAATCTACCAAGACTAAAATATGAGGAAATAAAAATCTATACATACAATTTAAAAATAAAGAAATTAAATAATTAATTTTTTTTGAAGTCCCCAACAATAAATATCCTAGGTTTTGAGGAATTCATTGGTGAGAGACTGGCTGAATGCATTTAAAAAAAAAAAAAAACCAAGACACTTCTAACTGCTGCTACTAAAAAACACAACTCACCAACAGAAACAAAGAAAAAAAGTGAAATGATGAGAAAACATACTCCATGCTGACAAAAAGCCAAAAAAAAAATAATAAAAAGAGGAGTAGCCATCCAATAGATTTTTGCCACAGAAACAGTTAAAATAGACAAAGAAGGTCCTTATGAAATGATTAAGGGAAAAATCCAATAGGAAGATGTGATTACAAGTAAATGTATATGCAACTAATGCCAGCACACCTGGATATTTAAAACAAATGTTAATGGATCTAAAGGGGGCTAGAGGTTCCAGTACAATAATAACTTCCATTTTCATCAATAAACAAACAAAAAAATCCACAAAGAAACAACAGAGCTAATCTACACCATGGACCAAATGTCTCCAATCAACGCCTATACAACATTTCAGAATAAAGTTGCAGAATATAAAAACCAACACACAAAAACCAGTAGCCTTTATATACATAGATAATGCCATGGTTGAGAAAGATCAAATTCAAATAACTTGGAATGAATCTAAGGAAGAACATGAAAGATCTCTGTGATGAAAATTACAAAACATTAAAGAAGTAGAAGTCACCCAAGACATGGAAATATCTTCTATGTTCATGAATTGGAAAAATTACTATCATCAAATGTCCAAACTACTTAAAGGAATTTACAGATTCAATGTGATCCCAATCAAAATACCAACAGCATTCTTCTCAGATCAAGAAAAAACAATGCTAAAATTCACGAAGTATCACAATAAAGTCTCGAGAGCTAAAGCAACCTTAAAAAACACAAAGCTAGAGATACCACAGAACCAGGGTTCTAGACATGCTGTAGTACAAGTAGCATCAGAACAGCCTGGTAGTGGCACAAAAATAGAAATGTAGACCAATGGAACAGAACAGAAATCCCAGAAATTAATCCACGCATCTACAAATAACTAACCTTTGACAGATGAGGTAAAACCAATCCCTGGAGAAAGGAAATCTGCTTAACACACAGTGCTGGGAAGACTGGAGGAGGTATGCATCCAGAAGTATAAAACAAGACTCCTATTTTAGACGGATCAAGGACATCAATCTATGATCTGATACATCAAATTACTAGAGGAAAACAAATGGGTATCTCTGGAAGATACTAGCATAACCAAAGATCCCAGGAGCACAAGCAATAATGCCAAGAGTAGACAAACATGATTACATCAGGCTAAGCTTCTGCACAGCAAAGGAAACGCTCAACAAACTGAAGAGTCAACCAACAGAAGAGCATCTGCAAAGCACGCAACTGATCAGGGATTACTACTTGAATTCTATAAGGTGCTCAAGAAACTCAACCACAACAAACAAGCAATCCAGTTAAGAAATGATAAAAGGACAACGAACAGGCTTTGTTCAAAAGTCAATAGACACATGAAAACATGCTAAGCATCACTAGCCATCAGGAGAATTTAAATCAAAACCAGAGGTTTTACCATGCCCCACTTGGAATGGCTATCATTCAAACATCAAAAAAATAAGTGCTGGTGAGAACACAGGTAAAACAGGTGCCCTAATCTGCTGCTAGTGGGACTGTAAACTACTACAATCATGGAACACCGTAGAGACTCCTCAGAAATCTGAAAATAGATTTACCCTATGACTAAGAAATTCACTCTGGGAATTTACTCAAAGGAAATTAAATAAGCATATGATAGGGATACCTATCCCCCAAGATAGGTATAATTCACAATTGGAAAGACATGGCAATGAACCCAAATGTCCGCCAGTTGATGACTGGATAAAGTAAATGTGGTACATACACACTATGGAAGAATATTCAGCCATAAAAAGAAAGAAATCCTGTCATTTTCAACAAAATGGATACAACTGGAAACCATTACATTTAGTAAAAGAAGCCATTCCCAAAAAAGACAAAATTCATTTCTTCCCTAATTTGTGGTAACTAATAAAGTATAAAAAAATGTAATGTATGTAAGCAAAACTGACAATTTTTTCAGAATATTTGTACTTAATTTCATCACTCGGCTCCATAGGCTCAGGCCTTCCCTTCCCACTTCCCCCTGATTCCGCCCACATTACAGTAGGATAGTCCATTACAGTAGGATAGTCCATTACAGTAGGATAGTCCATTACAGTAGGACTAACACAGTCCTAACTTCGTCATCCTGCTACTTAAGTGTATCCCGACATTGAGATTTGATTCCTGTTGGCAGCCCCTGTACATTCTCTTTGGGGAACAATGGCTTTTCTGCTTACCACTTGCTGAATTCCTAATTCAGTGGAGGATTAAACTTGCAACTACAAAATAAACACTAATTAAAAAACAGGAAGAGGACAAGAGAGCAGGGTAGAAATATCTTTAAGCTCTCAAATCTGTATGTATGTACTACATTAAATTTGCGCAACATATATAATTTTCTAGAAAAAAGGGAATCAGAAAGGACTAAGTAAAACTTTGCAGTTGATAAACATTATAGTAGGAAATTGTTAAGAACAATATGCAAGTAAAATTGTAGGACATAAAATCACAACTTAAAATTTACTTGCTTTTCTATGAACTAGGAGACAAATTTAAAAAGCAGTCCTACTTCTAATCACAGCCAAAAATCAAGAATGCAGGTACAAAGGTAAACAGAAAAGGATGTAATGAGTTTACCCATGTGTGTACGCAGAGGCGAGGATGGGTATATAAAAAACAAAGATATGAATCAAATATTACAACCTGAATGTTTCATAACAGCAAGAAAGTTCAGGGAGCTGCTTGAAACATCCATCACTGGAGATTTACTACATAAATTATGCTCTAATATAATGAAACAGTGTGCGGTCATTCAACAGAATAGAGAACACACGGGCATCTACACACGTGTTCACAGAAACATGTCTTCCAGAGACATTCTAAAGACAAATGCAATACTGAATATTTAGTATAGGCCCCTTTCTGATAAAAGGTGAGGCAGACATGATACATACATGGGAAACACTGAGAACATTATCAAGTGTTTTGTCATGAAAGAAGACCTTCATGTGGTAATATTAGACATTTTTGTAATGTTTAACAAATATTTGCTTTCAGGTACCAAAAAAAGATAAACTTTAAAAAAAATCTGCATTAATAGCTTAATCCTCAGTAGTTCCACATCACAGTTTTTCTCCGATTTGGTCCCTCTAATAAATTCACAATGCAATTTCACTTGCTAGAGTTTTTTCAAACAGCCCTGTTTCTTCCATCAATCTGTAAACGGATTTAACGCATCAGATTCCTTGGCTCAATCTGAAAATCCTTTATGGTTCCAGATAAGTGTATAAATTCTGCTATTTCTTGCTTATCCAGGAAAACAATGCAAAGAATATCAAAAGTAAATGCTAATAGATGTTCGCTGGTTTATAGAATCAAAGCTGGGAGCTTTCTGACATTTCTACTTTCTGAAAATGCAAGTGTTCTCAGTCATTTTGTTTATGAATAACTTTTTGGGCTTTTCCATTACTGAAGAATTCCCAGAAAAAAAAATATCACGTCCAATATGTACCTATTAAGAATGAGTCCAGGGCTCAGCAGCATGGCCTAGTGGCTAAGGTCCTCGCCTTGATCCCATGTGGCCGCTGGTTCTAATCCCGGCAGCTCCACTTCCTCTCTATCTCTCCTCCTCTCAGTATATCTGACTTTGTAATAAAAATAAAATAAATCTTTAAAAAAAAATGAGTCCATACACTAAGATCAGATCTAAATGGATAACAGATCTAAACCTACATCCAGAAACCTTCAAACTTTTGGAAGAAAATGTTGGAAACACACTGCAACACTTAGGGGTAGGCCCTCACTTCCTAAAAAACACTCCAAAAGCAGTAGAAATCGAGACCAAAATAAACAATTGGGACCTCATCAAACTAAGAAGCTTCTGTACAGCTAGAGAAACAATCAACAAAGTAAAAAGGCAACCCACAGAATGGGAGAAGATCTTCACACACGACATAGGTGATAGAGGGCTAATCTCCAGAATATACAAAGAGCTACAAAACAACCAAAATGTCAAAACAAACAAGCCACTCAAGAAATGGGCACAGGAAATGAGCAAACACTTCACAAAGGAACAAACCCAAATGGCAAATAAACATATGAAAAAATGCTCAAGTTCCCTGGCAATAAGGGAAATCCAAATTAAAACATCAATGAGGTACCACCTAACGCCAGTAAGACTGGCCCACATGAATAAAAGCACCAACAACACTTGTTGGCGAGGTTGCGGGGAAAACGGAACCCTACTCCATTGCTGGTGGGGCTGCAGGCTGGTACAGCCTCTATGGAAATCAGTATGGAGAATATTCAAACAACTCAAAATCAACATACCGTATGATCCAGCAATAGCATTCCTAGGAATATATCCAGAACAATTGTTTTATGAGAAACCAACATGCACTCCTATGTTCATAGCAGCACAATCAGTAATTGCAAAAACATGGAAGCAACCAAAATGCCCATAAACAGAGGATTGGATAAGAAAGCTATGGTTCATCTACTCCGTGGAATACTACTCAGCTATTAAAAAAAAACAAAATGCAGTTCTTTGTGGCCAAATGGGCCAAACTGGAAACCATAATGCTAAGGGAAATGAGCCAATCCCAAAAGGTTAAATACCACATGTTTGCCTTAATTTAAGATGATATGATGTTATGTATAACATGTTATGTTATGAATGTTATATGTTGTGTATAAACTAAAATTGAAATGTAAGTGAGGTGGTCACAGAAGGTGGCTAGGAACTCGCATTTACTTTTAACATATTGGTTACTCATTACTATGTCAATTAATTCCATAATGATGTAAATTTTTGCTGATGGTATGTTGGAGCTTTTAATTGACTGGGATGATACTCTGATGGCTCTGTCTTCAGACCAGAAAGGGTATACCTAAGAAGCCGTTGAACTTGACTGGACAATAAGATGCTGGACTCTATGTTTGGTATACGCTTGCAATGGGGGAATCTCAACTGAACTTGAGCTGTGGTTATGCAACAAGGTGGAGGAATCCACCATGGTGGGAGGGTTTGGGGAGGGGTGGGGAGAACCCAAGTACCGATGAAACTGTGTCACATAATACAATGTAATTAATGAATTAAAAATAATAAATAAAAAAAAATCACCTGCACTTCCCCTGGAAAAAAAAAAAAAAGAATGAGTAATCATTGATTTTTTTTCACTCGGTTCTTCTGGTAAATCTTCGCATTTGCCATGAGTCATTTTACTTTGCTCCATGAATCACAGCACTCTGAATATGCATGCTTTTAGAACACTATGACTGGGCAATGCTTTGTCACAGCAAACTTTTTTAATACAAGCCTTAAACTAATGTTGCTCCAAGGCCAACAAGTGGGCATTCTCAGATGGTCTAGATTGTTCCAGATGGTCCAGACGTCAAACAGCATCACCTACAACGGGTATTCAGCCAAGCTGGTTTTTGTGAACACATCACATCAAAGAACAATGGCCCTTCCTACTATTGCATCTTCTAATTCTTGGATCAGTGAGGTGTAAACAGCAAGAAACAAACCTAGACAATCCTACAATCTCAGAAAATAAGATCAGTCCACATCTATCAACCTCTCCCTGGTGCCTATAATTCCTGTTCTAAGGAGAAGGAAAAATTATTCACACTTTTCCTTCCAAGTGAAGATGAGAACTTAGAATACAACTCAAGACAGGAACAGTGATGGTAAAGTTCTAGATTTCCACTCCCCCAGGAGAAGCCACATGGCACACACTCCCGCCGCGTGCCCCGTGGTGTCCCAAGGGTACACTGAGTTAGTTCCATCTCAGCCTCTCTTTCTCCAATGAGTACAGTGTGGAGCTTTCAATCTTAATAAGCTCCAACTTCTTTCAAACCAAGTCAGCTGATTATATGGAAACTAGTTTGGCTACACCTCAAGTTTACTGATACATCGATTTTACATAGTTT